>NC_136672.1:0-575726 GCF_903797595.1 Erithacus rubecula
GCCAAAACACGCGTGGCATGTGCATTTTTCTTCTAAACCCTCTCTTCCATACAGATCTGCCCTGCATCTTGTAAGAGTGTTGTTCACTTCTTGAACCCTGCATAGCGAACAGCACAGCAGTGAAAGTAATGCTTAGGAGAAACAGTGCACAGCACACAGCATTCCTGGCCTCGCACAGAACATACCAATGTCATCTCTGCATATGGCAGCCGTATTAACAAACTGTTCTTTGCCACAGAAAACTGCATGAAGAGTATGTATTGCAGCAGCTAAGCTATGGCAAGTTGAATTTCCTTCTTCCTAGTTCTGTGCTCTTCTCCTTGCAGGCTTCCAAGAGTGTATGGCAGTCTTAGCAGAAGGAGGGAAGACTGGTATGGAACTGAGGCTTTAGAAAAAAAGTGCACATGCCAGGCGTGTTTTGGCAGTAGCAGAAGCTAGCAGCAGAGTGTACTGAGTGAGCAGTATAGACAATTCACCTCTGGTAGAGAGAAATCGCTGTAAAACACAAAGCGCGAACAAGCAAGAAGCAGAGCAGCAGAGTGTTCTGCGCAGTGTACTGTTTCTCAGTGACTCCTGCTAAGAAGGAAGATCAAGCACAGCTAACTTTGCTACTACATGCAAATTCTACATGCAGCCTCCTGTGCTAAACAGGATCTTGCTGTTAGGCTTTGAAATGCAGAGAACACACTGGCCTGTACAGTGGAAAGGGAGTAGTGCTGTGTGGTGCGCTTGCTTTCCCTTTAGCTTGAAGTGCACTTTCGCTTTGCGGACTTGAAAGAGTGCAAGCTACTCTTTCAGGAAGCTAGACAGACTGCTGTGCTAGAGGTGGCTTAGGAGAAAAGTGCACCTCCCTGTGTGCCCTGCTTCTTCTATGAGTACCATGCACGTTGATCTTCCTTCTTTGGCACTCAAAGAATAACCAGGCTTCTAAGTGGTGGCATCTATAGTTTGGAATCAATATTGATCCATATGGAAATTTAACAGGCTATAGCCCAGTCTAAGTCCCTGTACCCTGGGCAAAATGAGGGCTTTTTTGGCTGAAAAATTAAGCTCATTTTTTTCACCTTTGTAATGTCTATGTAGAGGAGGCTTTTGGCACTGCATGAACAACCAGGATTCTAAGTGGTGACATCTATAATTTGGAATCAATCCTGATCCTTTTGGAAACTTAAAGGGCAGTAGCCCAGTCTCAGTCTTGGTGCCCTGGAACAAAATGAGGGGCTTGTTTATCTGAAAAATAAAGCTCACTTCTTCTCTTTTGTAATGTGTTTTTAGAGGAGGTGTTTGGCACTCAAGGAAAAACCAGCATTCTAAGTGGTGGCATCTTTAGTCTGCAGGAAGTCCTGATCTATGAGGAAATTTAAGAGGGAGAAACCCTGTTGCAGTCTTAGGTCTCTGGACACAAGCTGAGTTTTATTTCTCTGTGAAATAAGTTGAATTCGCCACTTACAAAATTTTAATTTAGAGGAGGTGTTGGGCACTCAAACACAGCCTGGCTTCTAAGTGGTAGTGTATTTAATCTGGGAAAAAAGCAGTTCAATATTGAATTTTAACATGGAGAAGCATAGTTTCAGTTCCAGGGCCCAGGACCCAAACTCAGGCTTATTTGTCTGTGAAATAAAACTCAATTCACCACTTTTTAATGTGTATTTAGAGGTGCCTTGTGGCACTCAAAGAATAACCAGGCTTCTACGTGATGGCATTTTTAATTTCAAATCAATGCTGATCCATGTGGAAACTTAACAAGTAGAAGCCCAGTCTCAGTCCTAGGGTCCTCAACCCAAACTCTAATTTATTTCTCAGTGAAATTGTCCCAGTCTGGGGTTTCTCCTTTGCCCTGAGATCACCCTAGAGGGACATGAAGGTGGTTCAAACCCTGGTTTTCTCTGAAGCCGCCAAAGAGAGACTGCCATACACGGTTTTCTCTTTATCGAAGGACTGTTTATTATTTCTAATCTCTGGGACCTTTTGCCTGGCCAGCAGCGGTCTGCTCAGCCTGACATCCATGGTGGAATCTGCCTGGGGAAGGAAGGGCTTATCTTATATAGTTTGTATTACGCATTACATGCTTACAAAATTTTCCCAATACAATATAATTTTATTAAATGGTCCAGCCCTGACCCCATCCAATCCAAGAGTGCCAAAGTGTCACCCAGCATGGATGACATGGAGAAGAAGGAGGAAAAGGTGTCCACCCCCCAAATTCTCCATCTTGGCCATGTGTCCCTTATCATAAACATTGCCAAAATCTATTTATCTACGTTCTAACAATCTAATTTACACTTCACTAATTTTGGTAGCTTGTTTCCATTCCCTTTGTGCTGACGATTTCCCCCAGGGGTCAGAACTCAGCACCTGTCACACCAGGGTCTCACTCAGAGTTCTTTGAGACACTTGCCAGGGGGGTTTTGAGACCCCCAAGGAGGCCAGGGGTATGCCCTGGGCTCCCACATCAAATAAAGCTCAATTCACCACGTTTTAAAGTCTATGTAGAGGAGGCTTTTGGCACTGAAAGAACAACTAGGTTTCTCACTGGTGGCATCTTTAGTCTACAAGAAAGCCTGACCCATTGGGAAATTTAATATGCAGAATGCCAGTCGCAGTCCCAGGGCCCTGGACACAAACAGAGCTTTATTTCCCAGTGAAATGAAGCTCAGTTCACCACTTCTGGAATGTCTGTTTAAAGGAAGTGTTTGGCACTCAAAGAACAAGCAGGCTTCAAAGTGGTGGCATCTTTAGTCTGGGAAAAAAGCAGTTCAATATGGAATTTCAGCAAGGAGAAACCCAGTGTAAGGCACAGGCCATGGACAAAAACAGGGGCCCTTTTCCCTTTGAAAAGAAACACACCCTCCCACTTTCCTAATAATCTTTGGAGGAAGTGTTTGTCATTCCACTTGTAACCAGGCTTCCAAGTGGTGGCATCCTTAGTCCAGGAGAAATCCTGAAGCATAGGGAAATTTAACAGGCAGAAGCCAAATCTGCGTCCCAGGTCCATGGGCAAAAAACAGGGGCTGGTTTCACTGTACAATAAAGCTGACTCCATCACTTTTGTAATGTCTATTTAGACGAGGCTTTTGGCACTCAAAGAATAACCAGGCTTCTCAGTGGTGGCATCTATAGTTTGCAATCAATCCTGATCCATGGGGAAATTTATAATTCTGAAGGCCAGTCTCATACCCAGGGCCCTGGACCCAAACTCAGGCTTATTTCCCAGTGAAATGAAGCTCAGATCACCACTTCTGGAATGTCTATTTAAAGGAGGAGTTTGGCACTCAAAGAACAAATAGGCTTCAAAATGGTGGCAACTTTTGTCTGGGAGAAAAGCAGTTCAATATGGATTTTCAGCAAGGATAAACCCAGTATAAGACACAGGCCATGGACAAAAAGAGGGGCCCCCTTCCTTTTGAAAGGAAACACACCCTCCCAGTTTCCTAATAAATTTTGGAGGAAGTGTTTGTGACTCCACTTGTAACCAGGGTTCTCAGTGGTGGTATCCTTAGTTTGAGAGAAATCCTGAACCATAGGGAAATTTCACAGGCCGAAGCCAAATCTACGCCCCCGAGCCTTGGGCAAAAACAGGGAGTGGTTTCACTGTACAAAAAAGCTCACTTCATCACTTTTGCCATATGTATATAGAAAATGCTTTTGGCACTAGAAGAATAACCAGGCTTCTGAGTGGTGGCATCTCTAGTTTGGAATCAATCCTGATCCATATGGAAATTTAACAGGCAGAATCTCAGTCTCAGTCCCAGGGCCCTGGACAAAAATGAGAGGATTGTTTTTCTGTACAATAAAGCACGCTTCATCACATTTGTAATGTCTATTTAAAGGAAGCTCCTGGCACTCAAAGAATAACCAGGCTTCTATGTGGTGGCATTTATAGTTTGGAATTAATCCTGGTCCATGTGGAAACTTAATAGGCAGAAGCCTAGTCTCAGTCCCCAGGCCCTGAACAAAAATGAGGGGCTTGTTTATCTGAAAAATAAAGCTCACTTCTTCACCTTTGTAATGTCTATTTAGAGCAGGTTTTTGGCCCTCAAAGAACAACCAGGATTTAAAGTGGTGGCATCTTTAGTCTGCAGGAAGTCCTGATCTTTGAGGAAATTTAACAGGGTGATGCCCAGTCGCAGTCCCTTGGTGCTTGACACAAGTTGAGTATTAGTTTTCACTGAAATGAAGCAGAATTCACCACTTGCATAATTTCAATTTAGAGAAAGTGTTTTGCACTCAAACACAGCCAGGCTTCTAAGTGGTGGCGTTTTTAGTCTGGGAGAAAAGCAATTCAATATGGAATTTTAACAGGGAGAAGCAAAGTCTCAGTCCCAGGGCCATGGACCAAAACTCAGGTTTATTTCTCAGTTAAATAAAACTAATTTCAACTTCTATTTATTTAGAAGAGCCTTTTGGCTCTCAAAGAACAACTAGGTTTCTCACTGGTGGCATCTTTAGTCTGCAAGGAATCCTGACCTATTGGAAATTCAAGAGGCAGAAAGCCAGTCGTGGTCCCAGGGCCCTGGACAGAAACAGAGCTTTATTTCCCAGTGAAATTAAGCTCAGATCACCACTTCTGGAATGTCTGTTTAAAGGAGGAGTTTGGCACTCAAAGAAAAACGAGGCTTCAAAGTGGTGGCATCTTTAGTCAGGAAGATAAGCAGTTCAATATGGAATTTCAGCAAACAGAAACCCAATGTAAGGCACAGGCATTGGACAAAAACAGGGACCCATTTCCCTTTGAAAAGAAACACACACTCCCAGTTTCCTAATCACTTTTGGAGGAAGTGTTTGTGACTCCACTTGCAACCAATTGGTGGGATCCTCAGTCTGGAAGAAATCCTGAGCCATAGAGAAATTTCACAGGCAGAAGCCAAATCTGAGTTTCAGGGCCTTGGACAAAAAACAGGGGCTGGTTTCACTGTACGATAAAGTTCACTTCTTTGCTTTTGTAATTTCTATTTAAAGGTGGCTTTTGGCACTCAAAGAATAACCTGGCTTCTAAGTGGTGGCATCTATAGTTTGGAATCAATCCTGATC
Source organism: Erithacus rubecula (assembly GCF_903797595.1). Lineage (NCBI taxonomy): Eukaryota > Metazoa > Chordata > Aves > Passeriformes > Muscicapidae > Erithacus > Erithacus rubecula. The sequence continues at coordinate 5,032 of NC_136672.1, forward strand.
AATGAGGAAATTTAACAGGGAGAAGCCCACTCTCAGTCCCAGGGCCCTGGACCCAAACTCAGGCTTATTTCTCAGTAAAATATAACACAATTCACCACTTTTCAAATGTCTATTTAGAAATGCCTTGTGGCACCCAAAGAATAACCAGGCTTCTATGTGGTGGCATCTATAGTTTGGAATCAATTCTGATCCATGAGGAAATTTAACATGCCAAAGCCCAGTCTCAGTCCCAGGGCCATCGACCCAAACTCTAATTTAATTCTCAGTGAAATACAGCTCACTTCTTCACTTTTGTAATGTCTATTTAGAGGAGGCTTTTGGCACTCAAAGAATAACCAGGCTTCTATGTGGTGGCATCCATAGCTTGGAATCAATCCTGATCCATGTGGAAACTTAACAGGCAGAAGCCCAGTCCCTGTCCAGGGCCCTGGACAAAAATGAGGGGCTTATTTCTCTGAAAAGTAAAGCTCAGGTCTTCACTTTTTAAATATCTATTTAGAGGAGGTATTTAGCACTCAAAGAACAACCAACATTCTGAGTGGTGGCAACTTCAGTCTGCAGGAAGTCCCGATCCATGAGGAAATTTAACAGACCAAAGCCCAGTCTCAGTCCCAGGGCCATGGACCAAAACTCAGGTTTATTTCTCAGTTAAATAAAACTCATTTCACCACTTTGTAATATTTATTTAGAGGAGCCTTTTGGCACTCAAAGAACAACTAGATTTCTCACTGGTGGCATCTTTAGTCTGCAAGGAATCCTGACCCATTGGAAATTCAAGAGGCAGAAAGCCAGTCGTGGTCCCAGGGCCCTGGACAGAAACAGAGCTTTATTTCCCAGTGAAATTAAGCTCAGATCACCACTTCTGGAATGTCTGTTTAAAGGAGGAGTTTGGCACTCAAAGAAAAACGAGGCTTCAATGTGGTGGCATCTTTAGTCAGGGAGATAAGCAGTTCAATATGGAATTTCAGCAAACAGAAACCCAATGTAAGGCACAGTCCATGGACAAAAACAGAGGCCCTTTTCCCTTTAAAGGAAACAAACTCTTCCAGTTTCCTAATAACATTTGGAGGAAGTGTTTGTGACTCCACTTATAATCAGGGTTCTCATTGGTGGCATCCTTAGTCCAGGAGAAATCCTGAAGCATAGGGAAATTTAACAGGCAGAAGCCAAATCTGCGTCCCAGGGCCTTGGGCAAAAAACAGGGGCTGGTTTCACTGTACAATAAAGTTCACTTCTTCACTTTTGTAATTTCTATTTAGAGGAGGCTTTTGGCACTCAAAGAATAACCAGACTTCTCAGTGGTGGCATCTATAGTTTGGCATCAATCCTGATCCTTGTTGAAACTTAAGAGGCAGAAGCCCAGTCTCAGTCTCAAAGACCTCGACCCAAAATCTAGTCTATTTCTCAGTGAACAATGAAGTGCACTTCTTCACTTTTGCAATGTCTATTTAGAGGAGACTATTGGCACTCAAAAATAACCAGGCTTATATGAGGTGGCATACATATTTTGAAATCAATCCTGATCCATGTGGAAACTTAAGAGGCAGAAGCCCAGTTTCAGTCCCCAGGCCCTGGACAAAACTGAGAGTCTTGTTTATGTGAAAAATGAAGTTCACTTCATCACTTTTGTAATGTCTATTTAGGAGCGGCTTTTGGCACTCAAAAAATAGACAGGCTTCTAAGTGGTGGCATATATAGTTTGGAATCAATCCTGATGCATGAGGAAATTTAACAGGCAGAAGCCCAGTCTCTGTCCCAGGGCCCTGGACAAAAATGAGGGGCTTGTTTATATGAAAAAAAAAGCTCATTTCTTCACTATTGTAATGTCTATTTAGAGGAGGTGTTTGGCAATCAAAGAACAACCAGGATTCTAAGTGCTGGCATCTTTAGTCTGTAGGAAGTCCTGATCCATGAGGTAATTTTACAGGGAGAAGCCCAGTCTCAGTCCCAGGGCCCTGGACCAAAACTCAGTCTTATTTCTCAGTGGAATAAAACTCAATTCACCACGTTTTAATATATATTTAGAGGTGCCTTGTGGCACTCAAAGAATAACCAGGCTTCTAAGTGGTGGCATCTTTAGTCTGCAAAAAATCCTGACCCTTTGGGAAATTTAACAGGCAGAAAGCCAGTCGCAGCCCCAGGGCTTTGGACACAAACAGAGGTTTATTTCCCAGTGAAATTAAGCTCAGTTCACCACTTCTGACATGTCTATTCAATGGAGGTGTTTGGCACTCAAAGAACAACAAGGCTTCAAAGTTGTGTCATCTATAGTTTGGAATCTATCCTGATCCATATGGAAATATAACAGGGAGAATCTCTGTCACAGGCACTGGACCCTTGACAAAAAAGAGAGTCGTCTTTTTCTGTAGAATAGAATTCACTTCATCACTTTTGGAATGTCTATTTAGAGGAGGCTTTTCGCACTCAAAAGTAACCAGACTTCAAAGTGGTGGCATCTATAATTTGGAACCAATCCTGATCCATGAGGAAACATAACAGGGAGAAGCCCAGTCTCTGTCCCAAAATCCTGGAGAAAACTGAGGGGCTTGATTATCTGAAAAATGCCTATTTAGAGGAGGTGTTTGGCACACAAAGAAGAACGAGGATTCTAAGTGGTGGCATCTTTAGTCAGCAGGAAGTCCTGATCCATGAGGAAAATCAACAGGCAGAAAGCCAGTTGCAGTCCCAGGGCCCTGGACACAAACACAGCTTTATTTCCCAGTGAAATGAAGCTCAGTTCACCACTTCTGGAATGTGTATTTAAAGCAGGTCTTTGGCACTCAAAGAACAGGCAGGCTTTAAAGTGGTATCTTCAGTCTGGAAGAAAATCAGTTCAATATGGAATTTCAGCAAGAAGAAAGCCAGTGCAAGGCACAGGCCATGGACAAAAACAGAGGCCCTTTTCCCTTTGAAACACACTCTCCCAATTTCCTAATAACTTTTGGAGAAAATTTTTGTAACTCCAATTGCAACCAGGGTTCTCAGTGGTGGCATCCTTAGTCTGGGAGAAATCCTGAAGCATAGGGAAATTTAACAGGCAGAAGCCAAATATGCGTCCCAGGACCATGGGCAAAAAACAGGGGCTGGTTGCACTGTACAATTATGTTCACTTCTTTGCTTTTGTAATGTCCATTTAGAGGAGGATTTTGACACTCAAAGAATAACCACGCTTCTAACTGGTGGCACCGATAATTTGGAATCAATGCTGATCTATGTGGAAATTTAACATGCAGAAGCCCAGTCTCAGTCCCAGGGCCCTGGACAAAAATGAGGGGCTTGTTTCTCTGAAAAATTTTATTGTCTATTTTGAGAAGTTGTTTGGCACTCAAAGGACAACCAGTATTTTATGTGGTGGCATCTTTAGTCTGCAGGAAGTCCTGATCCATGAGGAAATTGAACAGGGAGAAGCCCTGTCGCAGTCCCAGGGAGCTGGACACAGAATGAGTTTTATTTCTCAGTGAAATGTAGCTGAATTCACCACTTACGTGATGTCAATTTAGAGGAGATGTTTGGCACTCAAACACAGCCAGACTTCTAAGTGGTGGCGTTTTTAGTCTGGGAGAAAAGCAGTTCAACATGGAATTTTAACAGGGACAAGCCCAGTCTCAGTCCCGGGGCCCTGGACCTGAACTCAGGCTTATTTGTCTATGAAATAAAACTCAATTCACCACTTTTTAATGTCTATTTAGAGCTATCTTGTGGCACTCAAAGAATAACCAGGCTTCTATGTGGTGGCATCTATAGTTTGGAATCAATCCTGATCCATGAGGAAATTTAACATGCCGAACACCAGTCTCAGTCCCAGGGCCCTCAACCCAAACTCTAGTTTATTTTGCAGTGAAATAAAGCTCAATTCACCACTTTTTAATGTCTATTTAGAGGAGGCTTTTGGCACTCAAAGGACAACCTGGTTTCTCACTGATGGAATCTTTAGTCTGCAAGGAATCCTGGCCCATTGGGAAATTCAACAGGCAGAAAGCCAGCCGCAGTCCCAGGGCCCTGGACACAAACAGAGGTTTATTTCCCAGTGAAATGAAGATCAGTTCAGCACTTCTGGAATGTCTATTTAAAGGAGGTCTTTGGCACTCAAAGATCAACCAGGCTTCAAAGTGGTAGCATCTTTAGTCTGGGAGAAAAGCAATTCAATATGGATTTTCAGCAAGGAGAAACCCAGTGTAAGGCACAAGCCATGGACAAAAACAGGGGCACTTTTCCCTTTGAAAGGAAACCTACCCTCCCAGTTCCTAATAACTTTTTAAGGAAGTCTATGTGACTCCACTTGTTATCAGGGTTCTCAGTGGTTCATCCTTAGTCTGGGAGAAATCCTGAACCATAGGGAAATTTAACAGGCAGAAGCCAAATCTGCATCACAGGGCCTTGGACAAAAATCAGGGGCTGGTTTCACTGTACAATAAATTTCACTTCATCACATTTGTCATGTCTATTTAGAGGAGGCTTTTGGCACTCAAAAATAACCCAGCTGCTAAGTGGTGGCATCTCTAGTTTGCAGTCTATCTTGATCCATGGGGAAATTTAACAGGCAGAAGCCCTGTCTTTGTCCCAGAGGCCTGAACAAAAAAGTGGACCTTGTTTCTCTGTAAAATAAAGCTTACTTCATCACTTTTGTAATATCTATTGAGAGAAGACTTTTGGCACTCAAAGAGGAATCAGGCTTTTATGTGGTGGTATTTTTAGTGTGCAAGAAACCATGATATATATGGAAATTTAACAGGGAGAAGCCCAGCCACTGTCCCAAGGCCCTGGACACAAAGTGAATGTTATTTCTCAGTGAAATGAAGCTGAATTCACCATCTATGTAATTTCAATTTACAGGAGGTATTTGGCACTCATAGCACAGTCAGGCTTCTAAATGGTGGCATCTTTAGTATGGGAGAAATGAAATTTAATATGGAACTTCAGCAGGGGGAAACCGAGTCTCAGGCACTGGGCCCTGGACAAAAACAGTAGCCCTTTTTCCTTTGAAAAGAAACACACCCTCCCAGTTTCCTAAAAATTTTGGGAGAAGTTTTTTGATATCACTTGTAACTAGGGTTCTAAGTGGTGGCATCTTTAATCAGGCAGAAAAGCAGTTCAATATGGAATTTCAGCAAAGAGAATCCCACTGTAAGGCACAATCCATGGACAAAAACAGGAGCTTTTTTCCCTTTGAAAAGAAAAAAACTCTCCTAGTTTGATAATATCTTTTGGAGGAAGTGTTTGTGACTCCACTTGTAATCAGGGTTCTCAGTGCTGGCATCCTTTATCTGGAAGAAATCCTGAACCCTAAGGAAATTTAAGGTGGAGAAGCCAAATCTCTGTCCCACGGCCCTGGACTAAAAAATAGGGGCTGGTTTCACTGTACAATAAAGCTCACTTCAGCACTTTTTAAATATCTTTTTAGAGGAGGCTTGTGGCACTCAAAAATAACCAGGCTTCTAAGTGGTGGCATCTCTAGTTGGGAATAAATCCTGATCCATTAAGAGATTTAACAGGCTGATGCCCTATTCCAGTCCCAGGGCTCTGGTCAAAATAGAGGGGCATGTTTCTCTTTATAAAAAGCTCACTTCTTCATTTTTGTATTATCTATTTAGAGGAGGATTTTTGCACTCAAAGAATAACCAGGTTTCTCACTGGTGGCATCTTTAGACTGCAAGAAATCCTGATCCGTAAGGAAATTTCCCTAGGAGAACCCCAGTCACAGTCACAGTGGATTGGTCACAAACTGGGCTTTATTTCCCAGTGAAATGAAGCTCAGTTCTCCACTTCTGTAATTTCTATTTAGAGGCGGTGTTTGCACTCAAGGAAGAACCATGCTTCTAAGTGTTGGCATTTTTAGTCTGGGAGAAAAGCAGCTCAATATGGAATTTCTACAGGGAGAAACCCAGTTTAAGGCACAGGCCATGGACAAAAGAAGGATCCCTTTTCCTTTTGAAAAGAAACACACCCTCCAAGTTTCCTAATAACTTTTGGCAGAAGTGTTTGTGACTCCACTTGTAACCAGGGTTCTCAGTGGTGGCATCTTTAGTCTGGGAGAAATCCTGAACCATAGGGAAATTTAGGGTGGAGAAGCCAAACCTGTCTCGCAGGGCCTTAGGCAAAAAATTTGGGCTGGTTTCACTGTAAAATAAAGCTCACTCATCACTTTTGTCATGTCTATTTAGGGGAGGCCTGTGGAACTCAAAAATAACCAGGCTTCTAAGTGGTGGTATCTCTAGTTTGGAATCAATCCTGATCCATCAGGAAATTTACAAAGCAGATGCCCTTTCTCAGTTTCAGGGTCCTGGACCCAAACTCACATCTATTTCTCAGTGAAATAATGCTCATTTCACCACTTTTCTAATGTCTATTTAGAGCATGCTTTCAGCACTCAAAGAAGTACTAGTCTTCTAAGTGGTGGCATATATAGTTTGGAATCAATCCAGATCGTTGAGGAAATTTAACAGGCAGAAGCCCAGTCTCAGTGCCCAGGCACAAGACAAAAAAAGAGGCGCTTATTTCTCTGTAAAATAAAGCTCACTTCATCACTTTTGTAATGTCTATTTAGAGGAGGCGTTAGGCGCTCAAAGAACAACCAGGCTTCTAAGTGGTGGCATTTTTAGACTTCAAGAAATCCTGATGCATATGGAAATTTAACAGGCAGAAATCCCAGCTGAAGTTTCAGGGCCCTGGACACAAACAGAGTTTTATTACTCAGTGAAATGAAACTGAATTCACCACTTACGTAATTTCAATTCAAAGGAGGTATTTGGCTCTCAAAGCACAGTCAGGCCTCTAAATGGTGGCATCTTTGGTCTGGGAGAAAACCAGTTCAATATAGAATTTCAGCAAGGAGAAACCCAGTTTAAGGCACAGGCCATGGAGAAAAACTGTGGCCCTTTTCCCTTTGAAAAGAAACACACCCTCCCAGTTTCCTAATAACTTCTGGAGGAAGTGTTTGTAACTCCACTTGTAACCAGGGTTCTAAGTGGTGGCATCTCTAGTCTGGGAGAAATCCTGAATCATAATGAAATTTAAGAGGCAGAAGCCAAATTTCTGTCCCAGGGCCCTGGACAAAAAAACAGCGACTGGTTTCACTGTACAATAAATCTCACTCCATTGCAGTTTTAGTGACTATTTAGAAGAGGTTTTTGGCACTCAAAAAACCCCCAGGCTTCTAAGTGGTGGCATAGATAGTTCGGAATCAATCCTGATCCATATGGAAATTTAAAAGGGAGAAGCCCAGTCCCTGTCCAAGGGCCCTTGGGCAAAAATGAGGGGCATGTTTCTCTGTAAAATAAATCTCACTTCATCACTTTTGTAATGTCTATTCAAAGGAGGATTTAGGAACGGAAAGAATAACCAGGATTCTCACTGGTGGCATGGTTAGTCTGCAAGAAATCCTGACCCATAAGAAATTTAACAGGCAGAAACCCAGTCGCAGGCACAGGGCCCTGGACACAAACAGAGGTTTATTACCCTCTGAAATGAACTCAGCTCACCACTTCTATAATGTCTATTTGGAGAAGATGTTTGGCACTCAATATACGACCACAGTTCAAAGTGGTGGCATCTTTACTCTGGGAGACATCAAGTTCAATATGGAATTTCAGCAAGGATAAACCCAGTGTAAGGCACAGGCCATGGACAAAAACAGGGGCCCTTTTCCCTTTGAAAAGAAACACACCCTCCCAGTTTCCTAAGAACTTTTGGAGGAAGTCTTTGGAACTCTGCTTGTAACCAGGCTTCTAAGTGGTGGCATCTTTAGTCTGGGAGAAAAGCAGTTCAATATGGAATTTCAGCAGGAAGAAACCCAGTTTAAGGCACAGGCCATAGACACAATCAGGGGCCCTATTCCCTTTGAAAAGAAACACACCCTCCCAGTTTCCTAATAACTTTTGGAGGAAGTGTTTGTGACTGCACTTGTAACTAGGGTTCTAAGTGGTGGCATTTTTAGTCTGGGAGAAATCCTGAACCATAGTGAAATTTACAAGGCAGAATCCAAATCTGTGTTGCAGGGCGCTTGAAAAAAACAGGGGCTGGTTTCGCTGAACAACAAAGCTCACTCCATCACATTTGTAATGTCTATTTAAAGGAGGCTTTTGGCACTGAAATAATAACGAGGCTTCTAAGTGGTGGCATCTACAGTTTGGAATCATTTCTGATACATATGGAAATTTAACACGTATAAGCTCTGTCGCATTCTCATGGTTTTGGACAGAAAAAAGGGGCTGGTTTCTTCGTAAAATAAAGCTCACTTCATCACTTTTTAAATATCTCTTTAGAGGAGGCTTTTGGCACTCAAAGAAAAACCAGGCTTCTCACTGCTGGCATCTTTAGTCTGCAAGAAATCCTGATCCATTGGGAAATTTAATGGGCAGAAACCCAGTCGCAGGCACAAGACCCTGGACACAAAACAGAGCTTTATTTCCCAGTGAAATGAACTCAGATCACCACTTCTCTAATGTCTATTTGGAGAAGGTGTTTGGCACTCGAAGAATTACCTGGCTTCAAAGTGGTGGCATCTTTAGTGTGGGAGAAATCCAGTCCAATATGGAATTTCAGCAGGGAGAAACCCAGTGCACGGCATAGGCCATGGACACAATCAGAGGCCCTTTTTCCTTTGAAAAGAAACACTACCAATTTTCTAATAACTTTCGGCGGTAGTGTTTGTGATTCCACCTTCAATCAGGGTTCTCAGTGGTGGCATCTTTAGTCTGGGAGAAATCCGGAACCATAGGGAAATTTAACAGGCAGAAGCCATATCTGCGTCCCAAGGCCTTGGGCAAAAAACAGGGGCTGGTTTCACTGTACAATAAATCTCACTCCATTACAGTTTTAGTGACTATTTAGAGGAGGTTTTTGGCACTCAAAAAAACCCCAGGCTTCTAAGTGGTAGCATTGATAGTTTGGAATCAATCCTGATCCATATGGAAATTCAACAGGCTGAGGCTCTGTCACAGGCAAAGGGCCCTGGACAAAAAAGAGGGGCTTGTTTCCCTGTAAAATTTAGCTCACTTCATAACTTTTGTAATGTCTACTTAGAGGTGGCTTTTGGCGCTCAGAGAACAACCAGGCTTCTAATGGTGGCATCTTTAATCTACAAGAAATCTTGATCCATACACAAATTTAACAAGCAGATACCCAGTCTCAGTCCCAGGGTCCCAAACACAAACAGAGCTTTATTTCCCATTAAAATGAAGCTCAGTTCACCACTTCTGTAATGTCTGTTTAGAGAAGGTGTTTGGCACTCAAAGAACAGCCACGCTTCTAATTGGTGGCATCTTTAGTCTGGGAGAACACCAGTTCAATATGGAATTTCAGCAAGGAGAAATCCAGTGTAAGGCACAGGCCATGGACACAAACAGTGGCCCTTTTCGCTTTGAAAAGAAACACACCCTCCCATGTTTTAATGCGGTACCAGAGGTATAAGGAAGGTTATACCTCTTCCCTCCTGTCCCTCTACTATTGGCAGAGAGCCAAATATCCCCTCCTTGGCCCTTTCTTGGAAAAAGCCATGATCTACGATCCTCTTCCTCTTTTGCCCTGGGACCACCATGAGATAAAGAAAGGCAAGCAGTCTCTTTTGAACCTTGTCTTTATCTTCGTCCTAAGCCTAGCTCCTTCTTATGGATACATAGGTAGAAGTTACAATTTTTTAGCAGTTGGCGAACAACTTGGAAAGCCTAAAATTAAGAGCCCACATTTAACTAGAATCCTGGTTTCAGGATTTTTACGCTTGTTCTCTTGATCTACTACTTCCGAGCTTGGTAGATGTGTTTATAAAGCCCCAGGCAGGGCAGGATAGGGCCGGTAACTTTACTATAGCGCCAAAATAAATCTGCTCAAAGATATACAGCTTCCACCAACCACACAACAGCACAGGTCAGCAGGACAGTTAAAGTCCCTCGTGGGTGGCGGGAACCCCAAAATTTGCCCCTAGCAGCGGGGAGCGGGTTTCCCACGCAGGCCAGTGGCGGTGCGGCAGCAGGGCGGGCTTTAGGACTCTGTAGAGCCTCTGCAGCAGCCGTGATTTTAGCGGAGCGGCCCCTTCACAATTTGCACGGAAACCGCAAATATAAACCCTGCACGGAGCGGCGCTGCTCACAGGTCCAGCATTGTGCAGTGCCCGGGAAGCCCCACAAAAGCAGTGCAACGCTGCAGAGTTCCCCCAGGGTCGGCACGGCCGGATGATCGCGGGACACGTGACAGAAACCCCCGTGTTCCCCTTTTCTTCCAGAGTTTTTTAATTTCGGGTCAGAAAAGAGTCATGTGTGTTGTGTGGGTGTGCATGGAAGTACGAGGTATTGTGCAGATCTCTTTAAAAAGAAAGTCAGGATGGACGCAGGGTTATCTGCACATCAAAAGAGTGTGTTTTCTCAAATTCAAGATATTTTACATGCTGAAAAAATTACAGTTTCTAAAAAACGGTTAAAGCATTTTGTCTCTTGGCTGTTTTCTGAAATTCCAGACTGTGAATTACAAAATATAAATTCAGTTTTATTTTTGGATAATGTGGGAAATTTATTAACATCTAAAGTAGAAAAATTTTTCTCTAATGCAGCTGTGTTTCTTCCAATATTTTTACAAGTACGCAAATGCTTATTAGAAACTGAGAACAAAAGACAGCCACAGACAAATCCTTTAAACTCCCCCCCCCCATTCCCTCCAAACTTCCCTGTCCCTGAAAATAATGAAAAACGAGAAATACTTTAGGAAAACACTAAGCTTCCTCCCCGCCCCCCATATACCCAAATTCTGAAAATCTGGAACAGCCTGCTACAGAATTCTCTATATTCTCATCTCTTTTCAACAGTTTACCTCAGGAGCACTGTAATAATAGTTGGACATGAAACTTTCCTTTGTCTCACAAGGGGGACCGCATGACCTATGGCAGCAGCCATGCTTCGGCTTCTTCATCTCTTAACCCTTTCTTCTCCTAAATCCCCTTCCCTGCCCCCTTCCCTTCCCCCTCTCATAACCCGTTTCTGCTCCCGTGTAACTCTACACCCACAGGTTTTCCTAGTCACTTTTCCCGGCTCAGGTTACAGCTTCTAATCCTCCTGATTACAGCAAGTGCCAGAAAGACAATGAGACTGCAGGCAATGGGGGAGGAAAATGTTCAGTTAACAGCAGTGACTCTGTCCTTGCAGAGGGAGAAACTGCACTATCTCCCAGGCTGATAGATAAAGACACACTTAGCCCTAAAGCTCAGAACTTGGAAAACTATGTACCTTCAGCCACTCCTGTAGTTTATGTGGGTAGAAAAAATGGCAAGAGGGTTTATCAACCATTGTCTTACCAAAATAAAAAGAAAATTTGCAAAGTACAAAGAGAATTTGGCCCCGGGAGTGAAATTTTTAAAGGCATTATGAGAGCAACTTTTACTTCAAATGAATTAGTTCCCCATGATTTGAAAGACCTTTTCAGGTGTCTGCTAACTCCCTCAGAATATGATTTATGGTTTAATATTTGGAAGCATTCTTTAATGGTTCTCTTAACAGAACTTCACCAAAGCCCTGACAATTCCAAAGATTCTTAGGATAATAATATTACAGTGGATCATTTATGTGGTGAAGGGAGTTTCCATTGCCCTGAAAAACAAACTCGAGTGTTATCTAAATTTGCTTTAGATCAAATTTGCAATATAGCTGAAAAAGCATTTAATCAAATACCAACTCTTGAAGTAGCTGGTAGTTATATTAATGTTAAACAATATGCTTCTGAGAATTTTTGAGGTTCGTAGATAGACTTCGCTCACAGGTTGAAAGGCAAGTACATAATCCAGCAATTCAGGCAGATCTGATTAAGGAGATGGCACAGAGAAATGCCAATGAAGCATGTCGCGGAGTTATTCTAAGTCTTCCTCTGTATCCAAAACCAACTTTAGCACAAATCATAGAAGCATGCACCAGTAAAGCAGAACTGTTCAGTGCACCAGAAAGGAATCCAAGGCCAGCACCATCCCAGCCTGCAGCAGCTGAAACACCACAAGCAAAGAAGCAACTAGTGCCACCTGAACAGCTACAGAATGTCACCTGCTTCCAGTGTAAAAAGCAAGGACATTTTGCTAGGGACTGCCCTCTTAACCAGGAACAAAAGAATATAAACAAACAAAAAAACTGAGTAGAAAGCGCCCGCTCGCTTTTAACATTCAGCGCTACGACACAAATGCAGGGAGCACTACTTTGGAAAAAGCCTCTCTCTTAAAAACAAAGGGGGAGGATGGGATAAAAGGTGTGGGTATACAAAACGAATTAAATGTCAAATGTTCTATTAACCAGGTCCAGCACCCTTGTGGCCGTGTCAGGCTGGAGACTACCAAAGGTTTCCATTTCAGATCTACTGATTGGACAATCATTGCAGTGGACCTGTCAAGCAGCTTATTAGACGTCATGGTATTTCACATGGAAATGGAGAGTGAGTATTTTCTTGTGGGACACACAGCACACACACCCTTAGAAATAGCTCCTATGATTATGAAAGAAAAATATCCTGTCTCATAATATTAGCACTGTGTTCTCATCCACCATTCTACCTGGAAGAAGGGCAGATTTTAGCCCAGGCTATTCCCATTTCAGCAGAGGTCACAGCAGATGGAAAATCACCTGAGGTCTACTGGGTAGAAATGGTGGGTGAGGAAAAACTTTCTTTAGCATGTAACTTTACACATAAATCAGATCATCTCCATGTGGAAGGTGTTCTTGATACAGGGGCAGATATAAAAATTATTCTGGAAAGAATAGGGCCTACTGGGAACTGCAACCCATGGCTGGAAAAATTCAGGGTATAGAAGGAATTAAATTGGCAAAAATATCAAAAAGCATTGTGCAAATTGAGGGGCCAGATGGAAAACTAGCAAGTGTCTGTCCGTTTGTTATAGATTACAAGTGTCCCTTATGGGGCAGAGACTCCATGTCCCAGTGGGGTATTAAAATGATTATCCCTAAAACTCCTCGGGATTTTTAGAATTGGCCACTGTGGAGCACCCTACCCAAAAATTAACATGGCTAAGTGACACCCCAATTTGGGTAGCACAGTGGTCAATGAAAAAGGAAAAGCTTAAGGTGCTTGAGCAGCATGTAGAGGAACAATTGGCAAAAAACCACATTGAAGAGACAACAAGCCCGTGGAATTCTCCAGTCTTTGTAATAAAAAACCCAGGGAAAAATAAGAGGAGATTATTACATGACCTCAGAGAAATAAACAAAGTAATTCAGGACATGGGGTCTCCCCAACCTGGGATGCCCTCCCCGACAATGCTTCCCTGAGACTGGCAATTAGCTGTGATAGATATTAAAAACTGTTTTTTCTAAATCCCTCTAGACCCTGAAGATGCACCAAGGTTTGCATTCTCAGTTCCCTCCCTGAATTGAGAAGCCCCAATGAAGTGCTACCACTGGGAAGTGCTTCCACAAGGTATGAATGCAGTCCTTCCATCTGCCAGTGGTATGTGGCCTCATTGCTGTCCCTGGTGTGTGCACAGAGAAGGGAAGCCATAATTTTGCATTATATTGATGATGTGCTTGTGTGTGCTCCCAACAACTTAATACTTCAAAACACACTTAACCTAGTGGTTAAAGTTTTAACCTCTGCTGAATTTCAATTGCAGGAAAACAAGGTTCAAAAGATGCCACCTTGGAAGTATCTGGGATTAGAGATTACTGCACAGACTATTGTCCCATAAAAATTGGAAATTAATTGTAATCCCAAAACTCTAGCAGATGTCCACTCACTGTGTGGGTCTTTGAATTGGGTAAGATCGTGTTTAGGCCTCACAAATGAGGACTTGCAACCCCTTTTTAATTTATTAAAGGGGGAAAGGGAGTTTGTTTCTCCCAGGGAACTGACCCCAGAGGCAAAAACTGCAATTGTAAAGGTACAGAAAGCATTAGCAGAGAGGCAGGCTCACCGTTATCAGCCTGAGTTGCCTTTCAAATTCATTGTTTTGCGGAAACTTCTACATCTGCATGGTCTAATATTCCAGTGGATTGAGGGGCAGAAAGATTCACTCTTAGTCATAGAATGGGTGTTCCTCTCTCATCAAAGATCAAAAACCATCACTCAGCCACAGGAGCTGATGGCTCAGCTGATTCAAAAGGCAAGAATGAGGCTGCGTGAACTAGCTGGCTGTGAGTTTGAATGCATCCACCTTCCTGTAAAACTTTCTGGGGAAGGGAGGAACTCTCCTGAGAGGTTTACCAAAGAAATGTTTGAGCACTTGCTCCAGAGCAATGCCAGCCTCCAGGTATCTCTAGACAGCTACAGTGGACAGATATCAGTCCACAGCCCAGCTCATAAGTTGTTCAATGAGGAATTCCACCTCATTCCTCGTGAAAAGAGGAGCCGGAGACCACTAGAAGCTCTCACAGTGTTCACAGATGCATCAGGGGCCTCTCACAAGTCGGTGATGACTTGGAGAAACCCACAGACTCAGCATTGGGAAGCTGATGTTGAATTTGTGGAGGGCTCGCCCCAAATAGCCGAGCTGGCTGCAGTTGTGAGAGCCTTTGAGAAGTTTTCAGAACCATTTAACTTGGTAACTGACTCAGCTTATGTTGCTGGGGTAGTATCTAGAGCAGAGCAGGCAGTTCTCAGAGATATTGATAACGAGCAGCTCTTCAGGCTGCTCTCAAAACTAATCTATTTGGTTTCACATAGAGAGCATTCTTTTTATGTGATGCAAGTAAGGTCACATACAGAGCTGCCAGGAGAAATCGCAGAAGAGAATCGAGTGGCAGACTCCCTTGCAGCCCCAGCTGAGAAAGCACGCCTCCCTGACATCTTCCAACAGGCAAAACTGAGCCACCAGCAATATCACCAAAATGCTCCAGGTCTGGTTTGTCAGTTCCAGCTAACACGGTGTCAGGCTAGAGTCATTGTGGCCACCTGTCCCAGCTGCCAGCTCCAAGCCATGCCATCACTGGGTATGGGAGTTAATCCCCGAGGCCTTGGCAGCTGTGAAGTTTGGCAAACAGACATTACACACATTCCCAATTTTGGTCACCTCAAATATGTCCATGTGAGTATTGACACATATTCAGGAGCAATTTATGCTTCTGCTCATGCAGGAGAAAAGGCTGTTCATGCTAAACAACACCTAGTGCAAGCCTTTTCAGTGCTGGGGATCCCTAGGGAAATCAAAACAGATAATGGCCCAGCATACATATCCAAGGAGTTCCTAGAGGTTATCTAGCAGTGGGGAGTGGAACATAAAACTGGCATCCCTCACTCCCCCACAGGTCAAGCTGTGATTGAGTGTGCCCACCAGATGCTCAAACTGGTCCTGGCTAGACAGAGCAGTTCCACTATGTGGATGTCTTCACAGCAAAAGCTCTGTAAAGCCCTGTTCACTGTCAATTTCTTGAATTGTTCGTTTGAAAATATGAGTCCACCTGTAGTACGTCACTTTTACAGCAGTAAACAGTTCAAATTTTCTCAGCATCCACCAGTTTTGATTAGGGACCCAGAAACATGAGAAACCAAAGGTCCCTATGAGCTTGTTTCCTGGGGATGTGGTTATGCATGCATATCCACTCCCTCAGGCCCTTGGTGGATTCTCCAAAAGTGGGTGAAACCTTTTGTTCCAAAAAATCCAGCTCCAGCAGAAGGAGATGAGAAGCAAGTAGCCATTGCTTCAAAAAGAAGACACCGCCGGAAAGAAGAGGAAAATTCTTCATAAGGAAGGACCTTCCTCCAGACAGAGACTTTTAATGTGTTTTAAAATGTTTTGTTTTTCCTTTTAGAGAAAATCTACCCTTCACTCAACCCTGGGAAGAACCCCTTCCAAGTTGTCTTCTTGGTAACACTGAACAGTTTGGCAGCAGCATGGATCGTCCCTCAGCCACGTCAAAATGTTTGGGTGACCCTGGCACAGACACTCCAACAGGAAAACATGTGTCTGTCCACTGAAGCAGCAAAGGATCCTATGTCCACCTGCCTGGTAGGAGTCCCATTGAAGCCTGGAGAATATTCAGCCAGCTTTGAAATGCAAAAGCCCAATGATACAAATCCTAGGCAGCAAGCTGCAATGCATAAAAACCCCATAGAGGAGTTGCTGCCAAAGCTGCTCAAAGCAGCTCAGGAACCCCAAGAATTAGAGTTATTGGGTTCCTACCCAGCACAATACTGCATTCATTTTAATATTGTCCCGAAACCTACTAACACTAATGAGTTCCATCTCATAGGACAATTTCATAAAGGAATTTACTGCCAATCATTGGTGTTATATTTTAAATCATATTGCAATGGGCACTCAATTGTATTCAAGTCCCAAAGGTCTTCCTAAGGGATTGTTTTTGATTTGTGGAGACCGAGCATGGGCATGGATTCCTTCTCGGCTTCTAGGAGGGCCATGTACCTTCAGGCAGTTGTCCCTGTTACACTCAACAAAACCTTAATTAGTGAATGGACTCACAAGAACAAATTGGCTAGAAAAATACAAAAGAGAAGTGCTGACAATTTGGATCCAAACTGTAATGCTGATATATTCCATTGGGCCAAATCAAAAAGAATTGCTGCGTCCGTTTTTCTTCCAGGGGTTGCAGCAGCCAGAGCTCTAGGTGAATTAGGCCACCTAGAGTGTTTGGTGGTTAAACAGGCAAACTTAACATCAACTGCCATCAGTTCCGTCCTAGAAGATGAGGAAATTACCAGCCAGGCCACACTCCAAAATCGTGCTGCTAGAGATTTTCTTCTGCTACTGCATGGACATGAATGCCAGGAATTTGAAGGACTCTGCTGTATGAATCTGACCTCTAAAGCTCCTAACGTCCACGCTGCCCTCCGAAACATGGACAGATTGATCGAACAAGTGAAGCAAGAATCAGAAGATGGGTTCAATGAACTGTTTAAAGGCTAGGGGTTCTCAGGGGGGTGGACTTCTATTGTTAAAACAATTTTGTTATTCTTTGTTATTATTTTCCTTGTAATAATGGCATTCGGGATCCTACATCACTTAGTGTTCAAAGCTATTAGTGGTATGCAGTTAGCCACAACCACTTGGAAGTTCTCGGGTTGTACGAGGAGACAGGGCCCCTTCCTCTCCATAGTGTTGCTAAGTTACAAAACCGTAAAAGAAGTGACGCAGGCGCGCGGAGTTTACTTAAGAGCGTGCGCACAGGAAATAAATGCATTTCGCCGTTCACCATATTGGTGTGGTATGTGATCTGTCCGGCAAGGTTGTAAGTGCGCCGTGGTCTCGCTCCTAACCAGGTCACACTAGCCTCAGTCGTAGGCAACATAGTGGTGCTGAAGCCCGGGAGCGCCCCCCACACACGGGTGCGTGTGTGCTCTGGGCGATGGGAGACACGCTGGAGGAGGAAACAACCGAAGCGGCAGGACTGACTTTGGTGGGAAAGACACTTCCAGTACCACCGAGATGGAATCGCTCAGGAAGGTAATTGCAGAAATCCACGAACAGTGGGGTATTAGTTGTAAATTTAATGATTTTATTACCGCTATTAGGCGGTTGTTAATGCTAAACATTCTTGATCGTCCTGTTGACATTTTGCATTCAGAATGTTGGGGGAGGTGCACAACTGCTCTCGCCGACGATGTTATCGCATCCGGCTCTAGTAAATGCCTTAAAAGCTGGGGCAAAGTTAAGCAAGCACTGCAAAAGGCCCTAGAAGAGCAGGAGGCGTGGAAGGCAGCCCAGCAATGCTTAAGAGTCATTCCAAAACTGGGTGTGGGAGCCGCAACTCAAACATTTGCTAGTGATAATCTTGCAAACTCGAATTCGTTGTCAGATACTAACAACCTCCTGCTATCGCGATCCTCATCTCCAGCCCCGACCCCCAATCCAAAAACTAACCCAAACCCACTTCCTGAACGCGATAGCTCCCCATTTATTAATGATGGTGCTAACAATATAAATAAAGGCCAAATAGAAATAAGACCGCCACCCTATGCCCCGCAATATGGTGCCAAGGAGAAACGGGAAGGGCGGGGCCAGCAGCCAATTCCCGCTGCATACATGCATGGTCAAGACCAAGGGGAGAGAGGCGTGGTTTCTAACTGGGAGGGGAGACCGGAGGTCTATCAGAGAGTGAGCCCTCACAGGTTCCCTCATACGGCCAAGAAGTACCCAGAAAAAAGGCGGAGCAAGGCAAGTATTGCCACCGCCTACCAAAAACCCAGAGGGTAGAACCCGACTAAAAAGAACAGTTTGTCCTAAGTCCCTGATCACTCCACTTCCTCCCAGTCAGAGAGTGAGGTCGAGAGAGCCCTAAGGCCAAGCCGGGATGGGAGGTTTGAGGAGTTTAAATATAAAAAGCCCAGTTCCGATTCAGATTCCGATTCAGATTCTGATTTGGGTTCCGATTCAGATGCAAATTTCATGCCTGCAACCTTTGCCAAATTTGTGAACCAAACCCCCTGGCGTGCAAACAAAAAGAACCCTTTCAAATCTATGCCCCTGACAGATTGGAGAAAAGTCCAAACAGCGCTTGCCGAGGTCCCCATCACATAGGCGACACATAGCAGTAGGACCTAACGAACTGGCAACTTTCCGAAAAAATAAACCACCCATGGCTACTTCTTCAGTGGCAAAAAAGCCGCTCACCACCGCTACCTTACCAAACTCTGTGCAAGCTATTCCTACACCCAAAACCCCTTCGCAAAGCTTGTTTACCCGAATGTTGCAAGCTGCCTTTATATCCCTTAACACTTCGCGCCCCAATCTCACAAAGTCTTGTTTGGCTGTGTTACGATTCCAGACCACCCTTTTACGAGGGAATAGGTTCCAACAAAACCTCTGAGTACTCACAGGAAGACAACCCCAAACAGTGCAACTGGGATGCCCCCAGCAAGGGAAGGAATTACCCTAGATATAATCTCAGGCTATGGAGCTTGTATAGGAAACAGGAGTATAAAAACCCAAAATAAAGAGCTGTGTGGCTCCTCTATTTGCTTAGACCAACGTAAGAAGTGGGCCATTCCTGCGTCAGGGAATATATGGGCTTGTCACATCACTGGGCTTACCCCCTGTGTCTTTATAAAGTATTTTGATAAATCTAACGATTTCTGTGTTCAAGTTGTTGTCATCCCCAGGATCCTTTATCACACAGATGATAAGGTCATGCTGCACTTGGAAGCCGAATCACACCGTGTAAAATGAGAAATAGAGACCGCTATCAGCCTAGCAGTACTGCTGGCCCTTGGAGGAACACGTGCAGCCACTGGCATTACATCATTAGCCACACCAAAGCAAAGCCTGCAGCAGTTGCAGCTAACCATAAAAGAAGACCACCTTGAACTTCACAAAAACATTTTAAAACTAGAAGAATCCCTATTTTCCCTGTCAGAAATGGTCCTCCAAAATAGGCGAGATCTAGAGCTCCTGCTAATGAAGCAGGGAGGATTATGCGCCGCCCTAAACGAAGAGTGTTGCACACACGTGAACCACTCAGGTCCCATCCGGCGATCCATGGCTGAGCTCAAAAACAGACTTGAGCATCGCAGTTACGAGCTCCAACAGCAGAACTGGTTTTATTCCCTTTTCAGCCAACACCCTTGGATTACCCCCATTGTCTCTACCCTAATAGGATCCATTATCGTTATAATGCTTGCCCTTATATTCGGACCTTGTCTACTCAACACGGTTACCCAGTTTGTCAAAGCTCATTTAAGCCAAATTGATATTATGCTTTTGCAACAAAGACAGATAACTTAGAATAACCGCAAAGCTAGTTTAACCTACTAACAATTAAATTTGCTTAAGTTAGTAAGTTACTTACCCTGGTTGCAGTTGTTGCGTTTGCATAAATTTAAGTTTAATTGTTCATGGAGATGGGGGAAATGCAGTTAGCCACAACCACTCGGAAGATCTTGGGTTGTACAAGGAGACAGGGCCCCTCCCTCTCCATAGTGTTGCTAAGTTACAAAACCATAAAAGAAGTGACGCGGGCGCGCGGAGGTTACTTAAGAGGGCGCGCACAGGAAATAAATGCATTTCACCGTTCACCATATTGGTGTGATGTGTGATCTGTCTGGCAAGGTTGTAAGTGCACCATGGTCTCGATCCTAACCAGGTCGCACTAGCCTCAGTCATAGGCAACAGTGGTATCATTCCTTCTACTTCTGAAGTCAGTCGCACAGAAATGCAAAACATAGAACAATCTAATTCCCCCACCAATTACAAATGGTGGGCAAAATCATAATTCCAATGAAAATAAATTTAATATCTTACCCTCAATTAAACAGAAAACGGTGAGATGTTGTAATCCGATACCAGAGGTATAAGGAAGGTCTTACCTGTCCCCTCCTGTCCCTATCCTTTAGGCAGAGAGCCAGAAATCTCCTCCCTGACCCTTTCCTAGAAAAAGCCAAGACCTGAGATGCTCGCTCTCTTTTTGCCCTGCCACCACCATGCAATAAAGAAAAGGCAAGGAGCTTCTTTTGTTTCTTTTACCTCCTTCCTGCTTGGCACTGGACTTCTTTCTAGTAGCCGGAGGGAAGCTCCTGATTGTCTTGGCACCCCAACACCAAGAAAAAAAAAACAGGTGGCAAAGGAATTTGTCACCTGTCTGAGTAGGTGTAACTCTCAGAGCGGCTCCAGTGTCGGGGAGGGCAGGAACACGTATGTCTTTTTCACTACTGAGTCTGGGATCTTCTTGATATTTTCAGATCGCGTGATGTTTCCTAGCTGCTACAGAAAGAAAAATGCAAAAAGCCAGCCAAAAAAAAATGCAAGTGAAAGCAGGGAGGAAAGCGGAGGCGGGAAGGAGAAAGCAGCCAAGCGAGCAGCTACAAGCAGCAAAGCCGCGAAAGCCGGGGGGTGGGGGGAGCGGGGGGGAAAACCAGCAGGCATGAACGCAGCAACCTCTAGCCAGCGGTGGCGGCCCATGGGGGAGGGCGTCAGCAAGCCACTAGCCAAAACAAACCTTCTACATGGTTTGGGGATAACATCAACCGAGGACATTCCACCTCTTATCTCCATATTGTGAACAGGATTAAAAACTTCATTAAATAAGAACTTTCATTTCACTTACTCAGTCCTTCAACACTTACATAAATTCTTTCGTCTCACTTACTCAGACCTTCAACACTTACATATTTCCTTCTGTTTCATCCCACAATTAGATCTCCCTTAGGTACGCATCATTTGGTTCCATATTTCTGCCTTATCCACCAGGTGCAGCCTGGTCCTTGAGCAAAGACAATCCCACAAATGGGTTTGCCTGTACTCAATGCAGAATTAACTCATACTCACTTCCCTAAGAAGCCTCTGACATGGGCCATGGGGACTTTAATCCCCCTCCACTATATTAAGGGAGTCAGACCAGGCAGGACATGCTTGGTTGATGGAACCTCTGATGTTAACTAACCAAGTAGCCTTTGCTAGATGCTTTTCCCAGTTTTTAAATGACCCCCCGCCCAATGCTTTCAGAGTGGTTTTCAGCAATCCATGGTACCTTTCCACTTTACCTGCAACTGGTGCATGGTAAGGGATGTGGTACACCCACTCTATGCCATGTTCCCTAGCCCAAGTACTAATAAGATTGTTCCTAAAATGAGTCCTGTTATATGACTCAATTCTCTCAGGGGTGCCATGCCTCCAGAGGACTTGCGTTTCAAGGCCGAGGACGGTGTTGCAGGCTGTGGCATGAGATACTGGATAAGTCTCCAACCATCCCATGGTGGCTTCCACCATGGTCAGGATGTAGCGCTTGCCCTGGCAGGTCTGAGGCAGTGTGATATAGTCAATCTGCCAGGCCTCTCCGGACTTATATTTGGACCATCATCCCCCATACCAGAGGGGCTTTACCCACTTAGCTAGCTTGATGGCAGCACACGTCTCACAGTCATGAATAACCTGAGAGATGCTGTCCATGGTTAGATCCACCATCATCTCTGCCCTGGTGACCTGAGGCTTCATGGGCCCATCGTGCTAGGAACAACTCTCCCTTGTACTCCCAATCAAGGTCTATCTTTGACACCTCTATCTTTGCAGCTTCATCTACCTGCTGATTATTTTGCTGCTCTTCATTTGTTCTACTTTTGGGGACATGGCTGTCTACATGGCGAACTTTCACAGGTAGCTTTTCTAGCCAAGTGGCAATGTCTTTCCATTCCTCAACAGCCCAAATTGGTTTCCCTCTGCGCTGCCAGTTCGCCTCTTTTCATCTCTTCAACCATCCCCACAAAACATTGGCTACCATCCAGGAATCAGTATACAAATAGAGTTTTGGCCACTTCTCTCTTTCTGCAATATCTAGAGCCAGTTGAATGGCTTTAAGTTCAGCAAACTGGCTTGATCCGCCTTCTCCTTCAGTGGCCTCTGCGACCCATCATGTGGGGCTCCATATAGTGGCTTTTCATCTCCGATTCATGCCTACAATGCGACAGGAACCATCAGTGAACAAAACGGAGAGTGTTTCCTCTGCTGCTAACTGGTTGTATGGTGGAGCTTCTTCAGCCCGTGTCACTGGTTCATGTTCCTCATCTGCGACACCCAAACTTTCACCTTCTGGCCAGTTTGTAATTATTTCCAAAGTCCCAGGGCGATTTAGTTTTTCAGTCCGGATATGCTGAGTGATAAGGACAATTCACTTGCTCCATGTGGCACTGGTGGCATGGTGGGTGGAGGAAACCTTTCCGCTGAACATCCACCACATCACTGGAAGTCGGGGTGCCAGGAGAAGCTGTGCTTCCCTACCAATCACTTCTGAAGTGGCTTAGACTCCCTCATAGGCAGCTAGAATTTCCTTCTCTGTGGGAGTGTAATTACCTTCAGACCCTCTGTAACTTCTGCTCCAAAATCCCAGAGGCTGGCCTCAGGTCTCACCAGGCACCTTCTGCCACAGGCTCCAAGACAAACCATGGCTCCCGGCTGCCAAGTAAAGTACATTCTTCACATCTGGTCCCGTCCTGACTGAGCCAAGGGCTACTGCATGGGTGATCTCCTGTTTGATCTGGGCAAAGCCTTGCTGTTGTTCAGGGCCTCAGTGGAAATCGTTCTTATTGCGAGTGACCTGGTAGAGAGGGCTCACAATCTGGCTATACTCAGGAATTCTCCAAAAGCCGATGGCACCTAGAAAAGCTTGTGTCTCCTTCTTGTTAGTAGGTGAGGACATAGCTGTAATCTTGTTAATAACATCAGTAGGAATCTGATGCTGTCCATCTTGCCACTTCACTCCCAGGAACTGAATGTCCTGAGCAGGTCCCTTGACTTTACTCTTCTTGACAGCAAAGCCGCCTTCCAGGAGGATTTGAATAATTTTCTCTCCTTTCTCAAACACTTCCACTGCTGTGTTCCCCCATATGATGATGTCACCAATATATTGTAGATGTTCCGGAGCTTCACACTTTTCCAGTGCAGCCTGGATCAGTCCATGACAGATGGTAGGATTGTGCTTCCACCCCTGGGGTAGTCAGTTCCAGGTGTACTGCACATCCCTCCAGGTGAAAGCAAACTGAGGCCTGCACTTTGCTGCCAGAGGAATGGAGAAGAATACATTTGCATTGTCAATGGTGGCATACCACCTTGCTGCCTTGGACTCCAACTCATACTGGAGTTCCAGCATGTGCAGTACGGCACCGCTCAGCAGTGGAGTCACTTCACTCAATGCACGATAGTCCACAGTCAGTCTCCATTCTCCATCAAATTTGCACACAGGCTAGATGGGACTGTTGAAGGATGAGTGGGTTTTGCTAACCACCCCTTGACTCTCCAGCTCTCGGATCATCTTATGAATGGGGATCACAGCATCTCAAGTTGTTCTATACTGCCGGCGGTGCACTATTGAAGTGGCAATTGGTACTCGTTTCTCTTCTCCCTTCAGAAGTCCTACTGTAATTGGACTCTCAGATAGTCCAGGCAAGGTGTTCAATTGCCGGATGCACTCTGCCATCACAGTTGCTATTCCAAATGTCCATCTAAGTCCTTTTGGGTCCTTAAAATACCCGCTCCGAAGGTAATCTATGCCCAAAATGCATGGGGCCTCTGGACCAGTCACAATAAGATGTTTCTTCCAATCCTTTCCAGTTAAACTCACTTCCGCTTCCACCAGGGTGGAACTTCCTCTTTAAATCTTTCCTTCCTTCAAATCCCACACTCGTTGTGCCAGAGCAGCTGTGGGCTTCCCATCCCATCTCCTCATGGTCTCTCCAGAATGCCACAAGAAAAACCACAACTCAGGTTGGGGAATGTACCTCCTCTCTCCATTGGGGGAACGTCTACATCGGGTACCAGGTTTCTAATCTGTACAGCTGAGATTTGGAGGAGGTCCTCCTTAATCTCCTCCCTGAGTCTCCAATGATTCTCCTCTATTTTATCTTCTAAGTTTTGCAAGTGTGTTTCCACAGCTGCAATTCTAGCATGAGTTGGGCCATGTACTGCATCCGCATATGCATGAAGCTATTTTGCCATATCAAGTACTGTCTCATACACCTCATCTCGTTTCATTATTGCTAGGGCTGACACATACTCAGGTGGCCCAAGCTGCTCGAGTTTCTTCCACATCACTGGGGTACAAGGTACTAAATTTGGATTCTTAGTTGTTATATCATCTGAGAAAATGATCTCCCCCACTGCCATCTCTCTCAGATGTTGGATCCCTTGCTCTATGGTCTTCCATCGTGTCTGCTGCATATACAGATCATCTGCACATAGGTATCTCTGTGCCACACTACCTAAGACCTGTGCCCAGAAGCTATGAGGGTTAGTTCCCCTCATCATCACTTGATCGAGATCCCAGATGTCTCGCCTTGCGGTTCATAGAGTGCTAAGGTCATCCTCGAAATAGACATTACAAAAGTGTTGAAGTGAGTTTTATTTCTCAGAAAAATAGGACCCTGTTTGAGTCCAGCACTGTGGGACTGAGACAGGGTTTCTGCCTGCTAAATTTCCCTAAGGTTCAGGATTTCTCCCAGACTGAGGATGCCACCACATAGATCCCTGGCTTTTCTTTGTGTTCCAAACACCTACTCCAAATAGACATTTCAAAAGTGGTGAAGTGAGCTTTCCTTCACTGAGAAATAAGCTCCAGTTTTTGCCCAGAGCCCTGTGCCTGAGACTGGGCTTCTGCTTGCTAAATATCACAATGGATCAGGACTTTTCCCAGACAAAAGATGCCACCACTTAGAACCCTGGCTACCTTTGGAGTCACAAACACTTCCTCCAAAAGGTATTAGGAAACTAGGAAGGTGTGTTTATTTCCAGGGGGAAAGGGCTCCAGTTTGTGTCCAGGGATCTGTGACTGACATTGGGCTTCTGCCAGCTGAATTTCTGTAAGGATCAGGATTTCTCCCAGACTAAAGATGCCACCAATCAGATCCCTTGATTTTAATTTAGTGCCAAAAGCCTTCTCTAAATAGACATTATAAAAGTGGTGAAGTGAGCTTCATTTCACTGAGATATAGGCCCCTGTTTGTGACCAAGGTGCTCAGCCTGAGACTAGATTTCTGCCTGTTAAATTTCCAAATGGATCTGAAATCCTCCGAGGTTAAAATGCTACCTCTTAGGTCCCCTTCTTTTCATTTAATGTCAAAAGCCTTCTCTAAATACACAGTACAAAAGTGATGAAGTGAGCTTCATTTCACAGAGGAAGAGGCCATTATTTGTGTCCATGGCCCTGTGCCTTACACTGCGCTTCTGTCTGCTGAATTTCCAAACGAATCAGGATTTCTCCCAGACTAAAGATGCCACCACTTAGATCCCTAGCTGTTCTTTGCATTCCAAATACCTACTCTAAATAGACATTTCAAAAGAGATGAATGAAGCTTTATTTCTCTGAGAAATAGGCCTCAGTTTGTGTCCAGGGCCCTGTGCTTGAGACTGGGTTTCTGCCTGCTAAATTTCCCTAAGGATCTGAGGTTTTTTTTCCCTGAGAAATAGGCCATTGTTTGTGTCCTGGGCCCTGGGACTGAGGCTGGGCTTCTGCCTGCTAAATTTCCCAAAGGATCTGGATTTCTCCTAGACTAAAGATGCCACCACTTAGATCCCTGGCTGTCGTTTGCGTTCCAAACACCTACTCTAAATAGACATTACAAAGGTAATGAAATGAGTCTCATTTCAAAGATAAAGAGACAATTATTTTTGTCCAGGGCCCTGTGCCTGAGACTGGGCTTCTGCCTGGTAAATATTGCTATCGATCGGGATTTTTCCCAGACTAAACATGACACCACTTAGAACCCTGGCTGAGTTATCAAAATATGAGTATTGTTCTAATACCAATATTCAACTGTGATGGAGAAAATTCTTTCTAACAATTTAAAGTTAGAAAGTGTATGTTTATTCAGCACTGGGCAGCAGCATGATATAATTGTCTAATACACACTGCAAAATTGCAGATGATCACAAAGTCTATTTATTAGCAGAGGAATCAAATAAATACATATTCATAATAACAGCCCTTCCTATTCCTCGCTTCCTATGATAGTTAGCTTGAATAACTATTAAGCATGTGTGATTGACTTCTTAAATTAAGTCTGGGGTCGTTTTCGTGGGGACGGGTTTTAAAAGGAGGAAGTAAGGCGAGTCTTCCTCACCCTAAACTCTTGACCTTTTCTATCACTGACAATACATATTATTTCTGGGGATGGTCCAATTTTCCAAAGGATGGGTTTCTAGTTGCATTGTCTATGTTCCTTTGGTTCTGCTCCCTAGTTTCATTTTTTCCCATTGTAAGCGCAGCTGAGCAAACATGAAATGACAGACAATCAATTATTTAAGTTTCAAATAACTACTCCCTTCAAATTTTTTAATTGTTTTCAGCAAGGTAACTAAAATCCTAATTTTCTAAGATTAGTATTTCATTCCCCACTTCTCCTTTGAAATGAGTAAATTCTTTTACTCAATATGGGGATTTCTCTTCTTCTATCTAAGACGCATGGCGGCGATCTCTTAAGACCCAACCATATGCCTTTGATAGCGATGCTAAGTCTGCTACTTGTCGTAGTATTTTCCAATTCCAAACAAGTACAGCAACAGACAAAATCAAACTTGTACAGACTAAAATAAGCAACACAGTGATTGAGTGAATTAAAGCATTAAGCAAACCACTTGCTGTTGGTGACCATCCAAATAGCACATTTCACTAATGATGAGATACATGTTTTTCAAATTTTTTAAAGACTCCTTTTATGGTTTCTGCATCATGTTGTATCGGGATCAAAGTTCTTTTCCCTGCATCTTGAATTTCTTTTAAAATTTTTCTTAATTTTTGATGTTTCAGTAGCTAAGCGACTAGAGTTAAATTCATACCTATAGGCGCAGGCAATATTTCTTGCATAGTAATCAGGTTTGCCTTTATGTACTGATGTGATATTACAGGTGACTGATAGGAAAAGTGGCATCCTTTGATTTTAGCAAAATTGCAAACACATAAATTGAACTGAGTCTCATTCACTATTTGATTGTCTATTGTTACGGTGTGACATGCTGTTCTAAGACGGACATAACCTTGTCCTATATACACAAGTGAAGTTGTTTGGTTGGTTAGATGCATTTCAAAGTGGCAAATGCTTTGGTCCGTGTCCAGACAAGTATCTTTGTCGTCTTCTAAAGTTCCCTCACATATATATCCCAATTGTTATCTCATAGAACAGGGCTCTAGGTTAATGGTCTGCCATTTTTCTTCAACTTTTCGTGCCTACATTCTATGTTCAGAAGGATACAGTACAGTCCCTTCATGATTTAGTCCTAAAGCAACTATTGGGTGTATTAAGCTCATGGATACACTATGTATAGTTAAAACAAAAGTTGTCACTGTATTTGTCTCAGGGTCATAGGTAAAATTAACTAAAACTCAGCAAGGTTGAAGATCTCTTTCCATCTTAGAGGCATTATCCCAAACAATTTTGTGAATTTTAGCAGGGAATATCCTTTCTTCACCTTCCTTGATAACTGCGGCAGCCACTGACTGCATTCACATTTGTGCTTGAGTACCTCCAAGAGCCAGAGAAATGTTTGCACTAGCTGTGCCTAGTGCTTTAATTATTACCTCATGGTCTTGCTCCTCTATGTTTTGCCATTTTGGTAATATTTTGGTTAGTTTCCAATGATTGTTATCTAGTGCTAATAAAGAAGATTGCAAAGGCTGCTGTAAATTAACTAAATCACTTCTCATCACAGTTAATTAGTTCATTAACACCTCTGAGTTCATTGTGTTTAAAACTCCCAATCCTGTTCCTAATACTCTAGTGAGGTCTCTCTTTTTCTTAAAACTAGAGGGCATATGATTTTGAAGCCAAGTAGTCCATTCCACAAAAGGAGTTTCGAGAAATGGGGCACATTCTGGCTGAATGGTAGAAGCATTTACCTGCATTCCCATTTCTACTCGCTTTAGAGACCATTCTGGGTTAGTTAGCAGTCTCTGAATTCCTGTTTTCTTAATAGTATATGGTCTGATTTTAGTAATTGTGGGAATTATGAGTTGTTCCTTTTTCTTTGAAATAACCGGAGTTTGGATTGCTACAGCCCTCTCTGACACTGGTGGGGTTGATTTGGCTTTCATTTGGTGAAGCTTGATGCAATATTGAGTTACATTAAAATCAATATCAAACCCTTTTGCTGCGCATCCTTCAATTTTAGGTCTAAATTCAGGACATGTGGTCAAACATTTGTCACAGCATCCAGGACCAACTTGGATGAGTTCCATGGGTGGATGGTAAGCCTCATGGAACTCATGTTGTACAAATACATATTTACATCTTCAAACATTTCTTCCTTCCCACATACTTGCATTTGTGATTCTTAACATTTTGCTTAAAGCCTTATGAGAGTAGGGATTGTACACTTTCTCTTGGCATCGGTTACATCCCGGTTACATTGTAGTAATGTGGTGTTGCTTTGACTCATATTATAGTCGTGGCGATGACTACAAGGATCACAACCATTTGCATTATGTCCATGATAGCTATAAGTCCATTACTCGCTGTTCTTGGTGAATTTCAGCTTCAGGTCTCCATTGTCTGTTGCAATTTTCCAAATTTCTTCAGGAACTCCCACTAGGGAGTGATGGATCCACGCCTTCTGTTCCTTGATCTTGACTGCTGTGAGGGTGGTGAGGAGTACCTGGAATGGTTCTTCCCACTGTGGTTTCAAAGTCTTCTCTGCAAAAGACTTAACATATACATACTCCCCAGGTTGTACATCATGTACTGGTTCATCTAATTCTCTGCTTTGGGCCCCAGCCACATATTTTTCAATTCCTCTCAGTTGTTTATTTAGGGCCACCATGTATTTGTGTAGAGTTTGTTCTTCTACTTGAATGGGTGTTATTCCTTCTTGGACTGCATATGATCTCCCATACAATATTTCAAAAGGGCTTAATTTCCCTTTTGTTCTTGGTTTTGTTCTAATCCATACTAATGCCAGTGGAAGAGCCTGGGGCCAAGGCAAATTTGCCTCTTGCCCCAGCTTAACAATTTGTTGTTTGATCATATGGTTCATTTTTCTCTACTTGGCCTCTGGATTGAGGGTGATATAGAGTATGCAATTCCCAATTTATTTCCAAGTGGTGACTAATTTGCTGTACAATTTTTGAGATAAAATGTGGCCCTCTATCAGAAGATATAGCGGCTGGGACTCCAAAACATGGTATTATTTCTTTTAACAATGCCTTGGTTACCTCTCGTGCCTTAGCTGTCCAGGTAGGGAAGGCTTCTGGCCATCCTGAAAAGGTATCTGTTAACACTAATAAGAAACGATACCCCCCTTTCCTGGGCAATTCTGTAAAATCAATTTGCCATTGCTGCCCAGGTCCACAGCCATTCCTAATTTATGCAACTTTAGGCTTTGGAATGTTTTTAGGATTAGTTTGGAGGCAAAGACACACTGACGAGTTACTTGTGTAACTGTACCTTGTAATTTTCTAACCAGAATTTTATCCTTTAAATAATTGTATGTCCATTCCACAATGTGTTTTCTCATGTTCTTTTAGCACTAGTGACCACAAGAAGTAAGAAGGTACTACAACTTTTCCTTCTTTGGTTACAGCCCAGCCTTCCTGGTTATAAGTTGGTTCTTCTTCTTTAATAAGATTTTTATCCTTTTTGTTATATACTGGCTTACCTTCAATAGAGATCTTTCCATCTGGAATTAATGCTGCCTCAACAATTTCATTGGGTGCCTCACCTTTGGTTGCGTCTTTTGCCTCTCTGTCCGCCACCATATTTCCTTCTTCCAATTCTGAGCTCACTTATTGGTGTGCCCTGATGTGCATAATAGCTACCTTTTCAGGTAACTGAACTGCATCTAATAGTTTTAGTATTTCTTGGGCATGTTTAATATTTTTTCCTTGTGAGTTCAGCAGTTCTCTTTCTTTCCAAATTGCTCCGTGTGCATGTACCACTCCAAATGCATACCTTGAATCTGTATAAATGTTGATTTCTTTTCCTTTTGCCAGCTCTAAAGCCCAGGTTAAGGCAATTATTTCAGCTTTTTGTGCAGAGGTATTTGTTGGCAATGGTTCAGACTCTTACTTCTCTGCTTCTGGTAACTGCATACCCAGCATGTCTTTTTCCACTGATGATATAGCTGCTCCCATCAGTGAACCAGCTTTCAGCGTCCTCAAGAGAGGTGTCCTTCAGATCCGGGCAACTGGAGTAGGTGGAGGCAGTCGTGGATCACTGGTTCTCCCATGCTCCCGCTGAGGAAAAAAGCTGGGTTCACAATGTTAGTTACCACAATTTCAACATCATCTTGTTCTACCAGTAAGGCCTGGTACTTCAGAAATCTTTGTGGGGAAAGCCAATGTCCCCCTTTTGCCTCTAGGACTGCAGACACTGTGTGGGATACTGGCACGGCCATCTTCTGGCCTAGGGTGAATTTGCATGCCTCTTGGATGTTCCCTGCTACTGCTGCAACAGCTCTGAGGCACCCTGGCCAACCCTTGGCTGCCATGTCCAGCTTGGAAAGTTTGGAGAGGTAGACGACTGCCCTCCTGTATGGCCCCAGGTCTTGTGCTAGTACTCCCAGAGCAATCCCTTCTTTTTTGTGAGAAAACAGAAAGAATGGTTTACTCACATCTTCTTCAGTTGGTTGAAGGCTCGTGTTGCTTCTCTTGTCCACTGAAGATCCCTGCTCCCTTCCGTAATTAAGGCGTACAGGGGTTTAACGAACAATCCATAGTTACAAATCCACAGTCTGCACCACCCTGTCATGACTAGAAAGGTTTTCAGTTCTTTCGCTGTCTGGGGTTTCGGGATTTGGCATATTGCTTCCTTACCGTCTTTCCCCAAGGTCCTATGTCCAGCACTTATTTCACAGCCCAGGTAAATAACTGTTTGTTTCACCATCTGGGCTTTTTTTGGGGATATCCAGTACCCCTGCAGGCCCAAAAAGTTTAGAAAGCTTACCGTCCAATCCACACATGCCTTTTGGGTCCAGGTGGCTATTAAGAGGTGTCCTGGTTTGAAAGGACAGGTGTCTGCCAGTAAGGGCAGAAGTTTCCCTTTGAATCAGAGACTTTGGTTCCACTCCCCCCAAGTATTATAATTGTTTGAATCAAGGACTCTGAGGCAGAGATAAGGGAGCGGGAATAACAGCTCTTTTACTAATATATCTAACTGTACAAGCAGAAAACAACAGGAGTTGTTAAAATTGCTCACAGAACAGAACAGATAACTTGGTGTCAGTTCCTTTAGATGCAAGCACGCTGTTTCTGTGCTTAGTCCACAGTCTGGATCTGCCGAGGGCAGGCGGAGGGCGCAGGGGTGGGGGGGGGGGGGGGAGGCGGCAGCAGCCACGCCGGTCTCGGGCGGGAACGGGCTGGAGCGGCGGCTCCTCGCTCACCGTGTGTGTCCAGGTGATCAGCTGTGTCCGCAGAGGCAGGAGGCTGGAACAGGGCAGATGCAGGGCAGGTGATCGCAGAGGGTCTGGCTCTCCTGTGCTCCGGCTGCGTGGGCTGAAGATCCAGGCGTCCTCCTCCGAGCTCGCCGGAAACACGAGTCCCCTCCCGGAAGCCTCAGAGGCCCCTCTGGGAGCCGTTCCCACCCACCCCTTTTGTCTGGACTCATCAGAGATCCTGGGTGTAACCCGGCCAGCTCCATTGGCATGATAATGGGAAAAATTCTTTCAATTGACACAGTAATAGAAAAACACTCAACCCCCAACAAGAAGTCATCCACATACTGAAGCAGCTGTCCTTCTCTTGGTGGGGGTTTCCAAAACTCTAAATCCTTTGCCAGCTGTTCTTCAAATATAGTAGGGGAGTTCTTGAACCCCTGGGGCAATACACACCATGTGAGCTGAGTTTTACGTCCAGTTTTGGGATTCTCCCCATTCAAATGCAAAAATTTTCTGGCTGGCTTTATGGAGAGGGAGGCAAAAGAAAGCATCCTTCAAATCTAGAACAGTAAACCAGGTTAGTTCAGGTGTTCAAAGAGTTAACAAGGTGTAGGGGTTAGCAACCACTGGGTATAAGTCTTCAGTTATTTTATTAACAGCTCTTAAATCTTGTACTAACCTGTAGGATCCATCAGGCTTTTTCAGGGGCAAAATAGGAGTATTAAAATCAGATTGACACTCCTTCAATAGTCCTATTTGCAAAAAGTTTTCTATGATTGGGCTAATTCCTTCTCTGTCTTCCCTTTTTAAGGGATATTGTTTGACCCTTACAGATTGCTCTCCTTCCTTACGCTGAATTTGTACTGGTAGAGCATTCTTTGCTCTCCCTAGTATATTAGAGGCCCACACTCCAGGGGGAGTGTGATCCATTATTTTCTTAATAATTTCTTCTTCTTCATTTTCAACTTTGATTTTTTTTTTGTTATTAGCATTAAGCTTAACAATTTCACATATTGTTGGTCTTTTACCTCCAAACAAATTTCCTCATTTTTAAATATTATTTTTGCTTCCAGCTGCTCTAGCAGATCCCTGCCCAAAAGTGCAGATGGAACTTTAGGCATATAAATACAAAAATTAATGAATCCCCCACTGTTTTCCCAGCTTATACTTTAATGGTTTACAAAAATATGATTTTTCAGATTGGCCAGTTGCTCCCTTTACTACAACACAATCATTTGTTATAGGTATCAGGGCCTCATTTAACACCGAATATGTTGCCCTTGTGTCTACTAAAAATTCCACTTCTTTTTCATTGTTTCCTAGTTTGATTATAACCAGAGGGTCCTCTAGGGTAGGGCCCTCTGGTCCCCTTCAGTCCTCCTTTATGTGAGCCACCATCCCCTCCCCTTTTCAGTCACATTTTTTTTGTTCGTCACCCCTTCTCAATTCTGGACACTGGTTTTTCCAGTGTCCAAATTTCTTGCAAAATACACTTTTTTTTTTTTTCAAGTTGGGGTGGTCCTTGTTTTGCGGGACCATGCTCACGTTTCCGCTTTACATTTTCCTGTATTATTGCTACTAGTTTCTTTGTCCTTGGTTTACACCCCTCTTCCCGATTGCTGAAAACTCTCTATGCCTCATCTAACAAAGTCTCCAAATTCCGACTTGCTGGGCCCCGCATCTTCTGGAGCTTCCTACTGATGTCATCTGTAGATTGCCCTAAAAACAAGTTTACCAATTGTTGCATTCCCTCATCAGATTTAGGATCCAGGGTGGTATGCAGACGCATTGCCTCTCGCAATTGGTTTAGAAATTCAGAAGGAGTTTGAGAGGAATTCTGTTTAATAGCATAAAAGGCTGACCAGTTTATAGTTCTAGGAATTGCTCTTTCTAGCCCTTTTTATTATCAATTCCTGATATTTTGTTAGCCGTGCTCTTCCCTCTATTAGCATTCTAACCTGGGTCCTGAAGGGGAAATACATCCTTAACATAATTTTGTGTTATTCTACAGTTATTTTTAGCTAAATCTTTAGCCACCTTTAAAACCATCTGCCTCTCTGATTCTGTTAAGGAATCAAGTAGTATTTGAATGTCTGTCCAATCAGGCCGATGTTTTTAATCTATAAATTTCATCATTTTAGCAACACTTAGTGGGCTAATTCAATGATTTTTTGCGATCTTTTCCCAGGAATCTAAATTTCAGGCAGTAAAGGGGACTCTGACTCCTGTCTCCCCCTCAGAAGTGACTGTTTCCCTTAAAGGGGCTTGTATGGTTTCTCTCTGTTTTCTTCGGGTTCTTGATGCTGTAGGACCCTGTGGGAAGAGTTCTTCCTCCTCACTATCACTGGAGGGTAAGGGTGGATAGAGTCGGGTTGGCTCCTGTGGCTCGAGAGTGGGAGGGGAGACTCATTAATTACTGTACTCTCAAGTGAGGATGAAGCAGGGGATGAAGCACGGGTAAAACATGAAGTTGATGGCAATTCCAAATCTCCTTCTCCTACCACCCTTTCCTTTCTTTGTCTTTTAGGGGGTGGTCTGAGCAATTCCACTGTCTCCTCTTCCTGAGTTTCTATACAATATACCTTGTCAGGATGTATACACCTTTGATTTATTGAGCGTGTGCTGCAACATCTCCTGGGCTTTTCCTTATTAGCTTTATTATCTTTCTCGAGAGCCAACATTAAAGGGTCAGAGGGATGTCTAATTCCACAAGCCCTTTGCCACTCAGGTTGATTCCTAACAGTGAAAACATGTCAGCGTAAGTAACTTCATGCTACTTCTGCTCACACCTAAGGAAAAGCACCAGCTGTAACCAAGTGTTAGAGTTTAATGTCCCTGATGGGGGCCACTTTGCCCCCGTCTCAAGTTTATAAAGTGGCCACCACTGTGTGCACAACTTAATAAGCTCTCTTTTAGTTTCTGTATCCCTGCGATTTACCAGCTCTTTCCAATATGGCAAAACACATCCCAAAGGACTACCTTTAGGAACCTCTTTGCATTCACTTGCCCCAATACTGAAAATTCCTTTTTCTTTTAATGCTTTTAAACCTTATCCTAGCTCTGGAGCTTCACTTAGCGGTAACTTGGTACAAAGATCTTCCACTTATACACTTATCTGACCCACAATTTTCAACAAACTGCACAATGAAACACAACTCAGGGGTTATACTCACAAACCTTTCTTGGACAGAGAAATTCAAACAAATACATGTTTATAATAACAGCCCCTCCCATTCCTCGCTTCCTATGATAATTAGCTTGAATAGCTATTAAACATGCGTGATTGACTTCTTAAATTAAGTCTGGGGTCATTTTCGTGGGGACAGGTCTTAAAAGGAGGAAGTAAGGCGAGTCTTCCTCACCCTAAATTCATGACCTTTTCAATCACTGAAAATAAAAATGATTTTTGGGGATAGTCCAATTTTCGAAAGAATGGCTTTCTGGTTGCATTGTCTATGTTCCTTTGGTCCTGCTCCCTAGTTTCATTTTTTCCCATTGTAAGCGCAGCTGAGCAAACATGAAATGACAGACAATTATTTAAGTTGCAGACACTACACCTTTCAAATTTTTAAATTGTTTTCAAAAAGGTAATTAAAATTCTAATTTTAAGATTAGTGTTTCATGGCTACATTTGGAGTCACAAACACTTCCTCCAAAAGGTATTAGGAAACTAGGAAGGTGTGTTTATTTTAAAGGAAAAGAGCCCCTGTTTGTGTCCAGCTCTGTGTGCCTGATGTGCCCCTCTGCCTGCTGAATTTCCCTAAGTATCATGATTTCTCCCAGATTTAGTATGCCAGAACTTAGATCCCATTCTTTACAATTAGTGCCAAAATCCTTCTCTAAATACACATTACAAAAGTGGTGAAGTGAGCTTTATTGTACAGAGAAATAGGCTTCAGTTTATGTCCAGGGCTGTGTGCCTGAGATTGGGCTTCTGACTGCTAAATTTCCCTAAGGGTCAGGATTTCGCCCAGACTAAAGGTGCCACCACTTAGAACCCTGGCTACATTGGGAGTCACAATCACTTCCTGCAAAATGTATAAGGAATGTGGGAGGATGCGTTTCTTTTCAAAGGGAAAAGGGTCCCTGTTTGTGTCCAGGGACCTGTGGCTGAAATTGGGTTTCTGCCTTCTAGATTTCCAAACAAGTCAGGATTTCTCCCAGACTAAAGATGTCATCACTTAGATCCCTAGCTGTTCACTGAGTGACAAAAGCCTCCTCTAAATAGACATCACCAAAATAGTGAAGTGAGCTTTATTTCACAGAGAAATAGGCCCCGGTTGGTATCCAGAGCCCTGTACCTGAGACTGGCTTCGGACGTGTAAAATTCCAAACACTTCAGGATATTTCGCAGACGCAAACTGGCACCACTTAGAACCTGCTGTACTTTCAGTGACATGGCTGTGTCTAAACTGACATTATGAATGTGGGGGCAGGATTTTTGTTTCACAGGTTAAAGGGCCACTCTTCGTGTCCAGTGCCCTCTGCCTGAGAATTTGATCTGCCTGCTACAATGACAAACGGATCAATATTTCTTCCAGAGGCAAGCTGTCATCATTTAGAACTATGGCTGTCGCCAGAGTGTCAAAGGCCTTCTCCAAACTGGCATTAGGAAACTATGAGGATGAGTATTTTTTCAAAGGGAAAAGGGCCAATGTTCTTGTCCGTGGCCCTTTGCCTGGGACTGGGCTTTGGCATTCTAAAATTCCGAATGGATCAGGATTTCTCCCAGACTAAAGCTGCCACCACTTAGAATCCTGGTTGTTCATTGAGTGCCAAACGCCTCCACTAAATAGACATAACAAAAGTGGCGAAGTGAGCTTTATTTCACAGAGAAGTAGGCCCCTGTTTTTGTCCAGGGCCCTGTGCCTGAGACTAGGCTCTGTCCACTAAAATATGAATCAATCATGATTTTTCCCAAACCTCAGATGCCACCACTTAGAACACATGCAACCTTTGGAGTGACAACACTTCCTCCAAACTTCTATTGGGAAATGGTGAGGGTGATGTTTTTTTCAAAGGGACAAGGGCCAAGGTTCCTGTCCAGTGCCCTGTGCCTGAGATGGGAAATCCGCCTGTTAAATTTCGGAAGGGATCAGGATTTCTCCCAGACTAAAGCTGCCACCACTTAGAATCCCGGCTGTTCATTGAGTGCCAAACGCCTCCTCTAAATAGACATTACAAAAGTAGCAAAGTGAGCTTTATTTCACAGAAAAATACGCCCCTGTTTGTGTCCAGGGCCCTGCACCTGAGACTGGGCTTCTGCCTGCTAAATTTCCGAATGGGTCGGGATTTTTCCCAAACCCAGGTGCCACTACTTAGAACACTGACTATCTTGAGAATGATAATCGTCCCTCCAAGTTGCTATCATGAAACTGAGAGGGTGTGTTTTTTTTAAAGTGAAAAAGGCCAATGTTCCTGTCCTGGACCCTGTGCCTGCGACTGGGCTTCTGCCTGCTAAAATTACAAACGCATTAGGATTTCTCCCAGACTAAAGATGTCCCCACTTAGATCCCTGGCTGTACAATGAGTAAAAAAATGCTTCCTCTAAATAGACATTACAAAAGTGCCGAAGTGAGCTTTATTTCACAGAGAAATGGGCCCCTGTTTTTGTCCAGGGCCCTGTGCGTGAAACTGGACTTCTGACTTCTAAATTTCCAAATGGGTCAGGATTTTACTCAAACCCCAGCTGACACCACTTAGAACACTGACTACATTTGGAGTGACAACACTTTCTCCAAAGTGCTATTGGGAAACTGGGAGGGTGAATTATTTTTCAAAGGGACAAGGGCCAATGTTCCTGTCCAGTGCCCTGTGCCTGAGATTGGGCATCTGCCCACTAAATTTCTGAATGGATCAGGATTTCTCCTAGACTAAAACTGCCACCACTTAGAATCCTGGTTGTTCATTGAGTGCCAAACGCCTCCTCTAAATAGACATAACAAAAGTGGCAAAGTGAGCTATATTTCACAGAGAAGTAGCCCCCTGTTTATGTCCAGGGCCCTGTGCCTGAGACTAGGCTCTGTCCACTAAAATTATGAATAAATCATTATTTTTCCCAAGCCTCAGCTGCCACCACTTAGAACAGTGGCTACATATGGCGTGACAAACACTTCCTCCAATGTGGTTTTAAGAAACTGGGAGGATTTGTTTTTTATCCGAGTGAAAAGGGCTAATGTTCGTGTCCCGAGCCCTATGCCTGAGACACGGATTCTGCCTGCTAAATTTCCTAATGGATCAAGGATTTCTCCCAGACTAAAGATGCCACCACTTAGAATCCTGGCTGCACATTTTGTACCAAAAGCCCCCTCTAAATAGACATTATAAAAGTGGTGATGTCATCTTTATTTCACAAAAATATAGGCCCATTTTGGTGTCTATGGCACTGGTTCTGAGACTGGGCTTCCATATGATAAAATCCACATTGCAACTTTGCAAGGGCTAAAGCCCTGGAGAAATATCTTGCACAGAAAAATGGGCCAAGACAAGAACATGTCCTGCTTGTCCTCTGTTTGGCCAGATTATGGTGTTCTGTTAAATGTCTTGTACATAGAACTACTAATCCTGCAAGTGCTTGTCTCCTGCCACATTTTGCTGAGCAAAAACTACATGAAGAGTTTGGATTTTACAAAATACATAGGGTTTAATGGTACCTAAAATCTGAAGAAAAGCCATGCACAAAACACAGTAGTTCTCTATATTATATGTACTGAAAAGCTCCAAACATGAATGCCATTGCTGGTACTCAATTCCTTCAGGACCCTGTAAGGTGAGAAGTGAAGTGACAGAGCACAGGGCTTGTTTGTGCAGCTCTGCTGGCACAGTTCTCTGCGCAAGAGGCACCCGAGAAGCTTTCTGTTTAGATTCAGATGGCAAGAGAGGCAGAAGGGTTTGGTATGTTGTGTAGATTTGACCCAGATATGTTTCGGCAGAACCAAGAACCTGATTCGCCTGCCAGGGAATGAAAGCACACCAGGAAATAGAAGGTAAAGGAAGTCGCAGAGTTCCGGGCTGGTTGTGTGCAGCGTACTGGGTGTAAGAAAAGCGTGGCTGCCACTGGCCTTCCAGCTGAATGTACAGTGGAAAGTTGTAAGGAAGCAGGTGAAAGAGAGCTTCACGTATTGCTGCCTATTCATTTTTCAGCCTTCTGTGGAAACAATTGCCCTTGCCTTTGAGCTCTGAATCACAGTGAAAACAATTGTAAATCTAGTGGATGTTATATATGTGATTCGTGCTAATTAAATTGTAACAATATTGGCAAAATTGTTGCATAATAATTAATCAAAATTGTATTTAATTGCTATAAAGCAAAAAGAGATAAAGGAAATGGTTAAACAAACCAGAAAAAAATCGTCCTCCAGATGTTAGGTGGGAGGCAAGATAGGAAGGGTATAAGTCTAAGAACAAGTATCTAGAAATAGGTTTTTGACCTTGAACTGGACCAAATTGGGATGATTCCAAAGAGTCGGTCACTGGACTAAGGCCTCTTGTGGGAATATATATTAATTATATAACTCTAAGCTCAGTGTGCCTGCGCTACCTGAGAGGTCAAACAGCGAACACTGAGGAAGACCCAGAGCCTTCATCAGAAACAAGACCCTCGAAAGAAGGAGAGACCACTGGTAACACATGCGCAACACAACATAGTGATGTAGATTTTAAGAATAGAAACAAGGAGGAGCTTTCTAGAAGCTTCTGTATTAATATGTATTAGTAAACAGTATATAAATGAGGTTTTTAGCTTGACTGATTTGGTATGGTGTGAGGAATGACCCTGCCCGTACCTCCGGTCAGAGTATCCCCCGGTTGGTTTTGCTTATGCTTTATTCAACTGAACCATTGGACCTCTATTGTACTTAAATTGCTGCTAAATTTTGTATTTACTAAAATTCATATAACTCATACATTTTCATTGTATTCATTTATATACAATTGCTATTATTAATAAGTTACTGCTAAATTTAAATTTGTTGTTGGATTAATTGGACAAAATCCAACACATCCAATACCCATTTATAACAGTGGAGGAGCAAAGGAGAGTTTGGGTGAGTTCAATGTGACTTAGATGAGGAAAAGAGAAAATACAACCCTGCACTGGCTTTTGCTTCTGGAGGCTTTTGGTAGGAGAAGTTGTGAACTGAGCTGCGAAGGTGGGAAATGTAGACACGACAGCTCTCTGAGAAAGAAGATGTAGAGAGGGGGTTTCTATGCTCTGTTTCAGAGTTATTTTGAGAACATAGACTTTAAGAAATCCTTCTCTCCCTCAGAAATTTGTGACATCTCATAAACATTGCAGAAAGTGTAAAAATCGTATGGCAATGTTTTGAGATATTTAAACAGCTGCACATTACTTATTCACACAGCAAGAGCATTCTCAGAAGACTACAATTCTGCCCGAGCTGTTGCTGGACTTTTGCAATTTGAAACCCTGCTCAAACAAGCCCGATGATCTGTGGCTTCATTCTTTGCCTTATGTAGTCAGGATAGAACAGAAGCCCAGCAATGGCGTTCAGCCATATACTACAAAGAGCCACTCAGTCTTGTGCATGGTTTTCCCTCAGATTTAAGGTACTCTTATATCCCTTTTGATTCACTGAGTCCAAACTGTCTATGTAGGATGGGTTAGCAAGTCAATCCAAGGCAGTAGAGAAAAGCCCGTGTGTGTGTGGAGTGTTGTGTGCCGAAATATGTGGAGTAGGTGTATGTGTGTGCACGAGGGGGCAGCTGTTATGTGCACCCTGTTGTTTGCAGGGTGTGGTGCCAGTGGGAGCCACCCCACCACCAAGAATGCGTAGGAGCAAAAGGAGTCAGATGAAATGTGTCTTTACACAAAAGAGACCATGTGAATCTGCTAGTAGGCAAGACCAGGAACCTATAGTGTTATAACAGATAGTGAAATAACAGAAGAAACTCTTACTTCTAGAAGGTGTTACTAATCAACACAGACTGTTGCTCAGGAAAGCCTGGGTTAAATACATGAAACTAGAGCATGGGAAGAGATACTTAATAGAATTAGGAAGGGTAAATTTTTCTTTTCTGTAACAAAAAAGGGTGCATATTAGAGTGAGACGTAGAGTAGGCAATTCAGGAAGTCTTTACCTTCTGATTATTTCAGCCAATGGGGAAACGAAGAGGGGGATTCAGTGGGGAATTGAGGGTGGCCCTTTTCCATGAGGAAAAAAACTCACTCTTCCAGTTCCTCAATGTCAGTTAGGAGGAGGTGTTTGGCACTCTGAAAGCAGCCAGGGTTCTAGATGGTGGTATTTGGGTCTGAGATAAATCCTGCACTGTATGCAATTTTATCAGGCACAAGTACAGTTCCACCTACAGGCCCCTGGACAGTGGCCCTTTTTCATTGGAAACAAAACTGTCCCCCCAGTTTCCTGATAGTTTGGAGGAGGCTTTTGGCACTCCAATAGAAGGCAGGGGTCTAGGTGGTAGAAGCTTAAGTCAGAGAAATCCTGGGATCCCACCATGGGGACGTTGGCACACCCAAACATTTCTGGATCACCCCCTAACGAGACTTGGACTCACCCACAGGGACACCCCGGGGGACACCTAGAACCCTCCTTTGGGGACTCGAGATCTCCAAAATTTACTACACCTCCCACTAAAGTCACTTGGACTTCCCCATAGGCATACATGGGATGCTCCTTGGGGACACTGGGACACCCCAAAACCAGAGGTGGCACCTTGGGGACACCCCTGAGGACACCCCTGAGGACGCTGGGACATCCCAAACTCTGGGATCCCCCCCATGGGGACATGGAACAGCCCAAAGCTCATTAATCTCCTCCTAAAGAGACTTGGACTAGCCCATGGGGACATCTGGGACACTTCCTGGGAACAGTGGGACTTCCCCCATGGAGACATTGGCACATCCCAAAATTCCTGGATCCACCCCTAAAGTCACTTGGACACACCCCAAAAATTCCCAAAATATTCCAAAAAACAACAGGAAAAAAAAAAAAAAAAAAAAAAAAAAAAAGCAATTAAAAATTTGAGGAATTATTCACTCAAAATTCAAAAATTTCCTGTATTTTTTACCCATCCAGGAGTTTCATCCCTGCCCAAAAAATCTCCCAGAATCACAGAAAACACTTCCAAAAATCCATAAAAATTCAAAAGAATTGCTAGAAAAACTGCTAAAATTTCTCCACAAAAATCCCCCAAAAATCCCCCAAAAATTCCTGTAAGTTTTCACCTATCCAGGAGTTTCATTCCAACCAAAATCCTGCATGAAAAAATCCCCCCAAAATCCCTCTTAAAATCCCTAAAAATTTTTTTAAAAAACTGCTAAAAATTCCCCAAAATTCCCCCAAAATTCCAGAAGCTTCCTCACCTGTCCAGAATCGGTCCATTTGCTGCAGGCACTGGGGGGGGGGGGGGCAAGGACGTTGCTCTCTAGGGCCCCCCAGAATGCATAAAGAAACCTCTGAACCTCCCCAAAAATACCTTAAAAAAGACCCTAAATATTCCAAAATAAATTCCCCCATATTTCACTAAATTACTTACCTGTGCAGGATTTTCATCCCCACCCAAATCTGCCTGAAAAATTCCTAAAAATTCTAAGTCTCAAAAAAAATCACAAAAAAAATCTTTAAAATTCACAGAAATTCCTAAAAATTCCTTTCAAAATCCCAAAAATTCCTGAAATTTTCACCAATCTGCAAGTTTCATCCTGAGCCAAAACCTGCCCAAAAATCCCAACCCTCAAAAAACCCACCAAAAATCACTAATGTTTTTTTTTTTTTTTTAACCTAAAAATAATAATAATTTAAAAAACAAATAACAAAAAAACAAACCGAGAAACTTCCAAATTATTTTACCTATCCTCGATTTTCATCCTGATTGGCCGCCCTGGCCCCGACCCACGGCCTTGCCCGTGAGTCAGTGCTAGAATTGGGGAAAAAATTTGGGGCATTTGGGGATAAATTTGGGAGAAATTGGAGGATTTGGGGGGAAAAATTGGGAATTTTTTGGGGAAAAATTTACGGGGTTTGGGGGGAAATTCAGTGGTTTTGGGATAAATTCAGGAGAAATTTGGGGATTTTGGGGAGAAGTTTGGTGACATGGGGAAAATTCAGGAGAAATTTGGGGATTTTGAGGAAAAAAAATAGAAAAATTAAGGAAAATCGGCAATTTTGGGGGAAAATTCAGGAAAAATATGGGGATTTTCGGGAAAATATGGGGAGAAATTCCGATATTTGGAGAAAAAATTGGGAAAAATTTGGGGGTTTTGGGGGAGAAATTATGGGGTTTTGGGGAAAATGGGGGGCAGGTTGCAAAAAATTCGTGGATTTTGGGAAAAATTAGGGGATTTTGGGGGAGGAAATTCGGGGGCTTTGGGGAAAAAAATTGGGGTTTTGGGAAAACTTTGGGAGAAATTTGGGGTTTGGGGAGAAATTCGGGGATTTTGGGAAAAAAAATTTGAGGATTTTTGGAAAAAATATCGGGCATTTTGGGAAAAAAACTGTGGTTTTAGGGTTGTTTTGGAAGTTTTATTTCTATTTTTGGGTTTTCTGGGTGTTTTTATGGGGATTTTGGGGGGTTTTAAAGATTTATGTGTGGTTTTGGGGAAATTTCAAAATTTTGGAAGAATTTAGGGAAAAATTTGGGAATTTTGCAGAAAAATTTGGGAATGTTAAGGATTTTGGGGGGATTTTATTTTCATTTATGTTTTTTTTAGAGTTGTTTTTAGGGGGAATTTGGGGGTTTTGGGTGGTTTTTGGGAATTTTTGGAGTTTCTGGGGTGGTTTTGGGGAAAATTCTGGAAATTTTTTAAGAATTTGGGAAAAAAATGGGGAGTTGTGGCAAAAAATCAGGGATTTTGGGGAAAAAAGGGAATTTTAGGTTTTTTTTGTTTTTAAAATATCTTTGTTTTTTGTGGTTTTAGGAGGATTTTGGGTAGTTGTTGAAAGTTTGTGGGGTGGTTTGGGGAAAATTTCAGCATTTCTTGAAGAATTCAGGAAAAAATTAGAGAATTTTTGGGAAGAAAATTTATTTTTATATTTGGGGAGGATTTTTTTAGCATTCTTAGGGGGTTTCTCGAGGGATTTTGGGAAGTTTACTGCATTTGGGGAAAATCTGGGAATTTTGGGGAGTTTTGAGGAGTTTCTGGATTTGAGGCGGGATGTTGGGGTTTTTAAAGGTTTTTAATGGGATTTTGGGGGGGTTCTGAGGATGCTAGAATTTGGGGAAAATCTGGGAATTTGGGGAAATTTTGGGAATTTTTTGGTAATTCCCCTGCCCATGTGACCCCAAAAATGGGAAGAACCTCACAAAATTGCAAAAAATTTCTCTAAAAATAGGGGGGAAAGCAAAAAAAATTGGGAAAAAACCCCAGGAAATGTCAGGGAAAAGAGCAGTAAAAATGGGGGCAAAAGTGGAAGAGCCCTCAAACTGGTGCTGACCCCTCCCCTTCTCCCCCCAGAGAATATGATGCACCTGCTGGTCTACACTTGCTACGTGACCCCAAAAATGGGGGAAAAACAGCCAAAAATGGGGCAAACCCCCCAAATTGGTAGTGGAGAATCCTAAAAATGGGCGTGGCCACTCCAAAATAACCCGCCCCCCACCAAAATAGAAGAAAAAAAATCTAAAAATAAGGAAAAAATGCCAAAAATCAGAAAAAAAAATCAAGAAAAAAGAATTTTGAAAATATAAGAAAAATTGGGAAAAAATAGGGAAAAAATTAGGAAACCCCTCAAAAATCTGGGAAAAACCACAAAATTGGGAATGCAGATGCCAAAAAATGACACCCTCCCCCCTCCCCCCTCC
The DNA here is from genome assembly GCF_903797595.1 of Erithacus rubecula. Classification (NCBI taxonomy): domain Eukaryota; kingdom Metazoa; phylum Chordata; class Aves; order Passeriformes; family Muscicapidae; genus Erithacus; species Erithacus rubecula. Next base: position 49,523 of record NC_136672.1, read on the forward strand.
CTCGCATACCAAAAAATCTCTCTAAAAATAGGGGGGAAAAAACAAAAATTAGGAGCAAAACCAAAAAACACTGGGGGAAAGGGGAAAATTTGGGAAAATTTTATAAAAACTGGGAAAAAAACCCCTCAAATTCAGAGTGGAGACTCTAAAAATGAGAAAAACCCACAAACATGCAAAAAACCCCAACAAAAACAAAACAAAAATACCCTTCTAAAAATACCAAAAAAATGCCAAAAAATGGGAGAAATGGGAAAAGTGGGGAAAGAAAACAGAAGAAATGTGAAAAATCAGGAAAAAATTCATAAATCAGCGAAAATCCCAAAACTGGGAAAGGGGGCTCAAAAAATGAGAAAACTACAAAAAAAAAAAAAAAATCTAAAAATATGAAAAAAATCCCCCCAGAAATGGAAAAAAAAAATCAGGAAAAGTAAAGGAAAAATTGGGAAAGCCCTCAAAAATCTGCAAAATCCACCAAATTGGGAGTGGTTAAGCAAAAAATGAGTAAAACACTCCCACCCAACCCCCATCAAAACTGTAAAAATAGGGGAAAAAATGCCAAAAAAGTGGAAAAAAATCAGGGAAAAAAAGTGAGTAAATAGGGGAAGAAATGGGAAAAAATGGAAAAAATTTGTCAAAAACACTAAACTGGGAGTGGAGATGTCGAAAATGCTTAAAAATTTCCCAAAATAAAATACACCGTCTCTAGATATAGGAAAAAATATTTTAAAAATTGGGGAAAAATCAGAAAAATAGCGAGGGAAAAAGGGAAATTTGAGAATAGAATGGGGAGAAATGGGGAGAAATGGAAAAATTTGGTAAAAACCCCGAAACAGGGAGTGGGGACCCCAAAAATATAAAAAAAACCCAAAAACCAAACCCCTCTAAAAACAGGAAGAATAGGCCAAATATTGGGGGAAAAGATCGGGAAAGGGGAAAAAAAGGGAAAAATGGGGAAAAATTAAAAAAATCTGAGGAAAACCCCAATATTGGGAACGGGGACTCCAGAAATGAGAAAAAAACTCTGAAAAATACCAAAAAAATCTCTAAACATAGCGAAAAAATACCAAGAAATTTTGGGGAAAAAAAATAAGGGAAAAAATTGGGAAAAGCCCCAAAGCAGTGCTGACCCCTCCCCTTTGGGCCCAGGGAATGTGATGCACCTGCTGGTGGCGGGGGAGGGGGGGACAGCATCTTGCAGGGCCCCCTGACCCAGGTGACTCTGCTGGCCCCGTGTGACCCCTCTGGTTGGGCGGTAAGAGCCAGGACCAGCCCAGTGCCCCCAGACCCTTCTGGGGACCCCTCCGGAGACCCCAGACCCCTTTGGAGATACCTGGGGCACACCAGGTGAGGTAAATAAAAAGGTTCAGCAGCCATAAAATTAAGGGTTACAAATAGTTTTTAGAGTTGTCCCCTCTGTTAAAATGTTAAGCAACTTACTGTTCTTGATGTGCATGTTCTGTATCCCCAAGTTCGCCCCCTGTTTGTACTTTCCCAAACAATCCCAGTTCTAGTTCAATCACTTCCTACTTCTGCCCTGTCCCTCACTTCACTTCCGGCTGCCTGCTGCTGCTCCCTGTCAATCAAAAGACACTGCCCCATATGCAAAGTTTCCAGAACTCCCAAGAAACACCTCTTCAGTGGAAGTCCAAACTACCTAGCTGGTTACCTAAGGAGCTGTTGAGAAGAGTGACACCCCCAGACCAACAAACCTCACCTGTGTTTATGATGTGTCCATGAGGCTGGAACTCCCATCCTTACCTTCGGTCGGGATTGCTGAGAACCTACTCCCAGCATTGCCTAGGCAATCAGCAGCAAGTGTCGGCCCCTGACGACCCCCCCCAATTTTTCAATAAAAGAGCTGCTGTTTTAATAAAGACCTCGGCTCTGCTCCATTTATGACACCAGGGACGTATCTGGGACACCCCCAAAATTGCTTTGGGAGACCCCAGACCCATATGGGGGCCACCCTGACACCCCAGGCCCATTTAGGGACACCTGGGACACCCCCAGACCCACTTACGGCAATGGATACCCCAAAATCCCCCTGGGACACCCCTGGGATCTCACGCCTAGACCCATTTTGGGACCTCTCCAGCCATATTTTTGTCCCTCCCACTCCCACCCCCCCCCCCCTCCCCCAGGCTTCTCATGGTAATTTGGGGACACCTGATACTCCTCAAAATCCTCCTAGGAGACACACCTGTGACCCTCTGAATTCCCCCTGAGTCCCCCCCCAGACCCATTTATGTTCCCCCACCCCAAACCCATTTCGGATCCCTTAGGATCCCCTGAAAGACCCCCTGGGATCTCCTCGGGACCTCCCTAGACCCATTTTGGACACCTAGAACCCCCCAAAATCTTTTTAGGACACATCTAGGACACCCCTGGACGCATTTCTTCCCCTCCTCCTCTCCTTCCCCCCTAAGATCCTTCAGGGTCATTTGAAGACACCTGGGACTCCCCAGAATTCCACTGAGAATCCCCAAAATCCCCCTAGGACAACCCCAGACCTAGTTAGGAGTGCCCCAGGATACCCTCGGGGCCCCCCCCCCCCAGATGCATTTGAGGACTCCCCAGCTCAATTTCTGCCCTCCCCTCCCCCAAATCCCCCCAATTTCCCCATTTCCCATCCGTTCCTCCCTCCTAGCCACGCCCTTCCCCTCCCTCCGCTCCCCCATCCCTCCCGCACTCCCCCGTCTAGTTGATAAGGAACTACGGGGAAATTTTGGGGACATTCAGAAAATTCGGGAGGTATGGGGTTGGGGGAGGGGCTTGGGGGCTTTAGGCGGGAAAATTTTGAGATTTTTCAGGAGATTTAGGATGGGTATGGATGTGGGGGAGGGGATTTGGGGAGATTTTGGGGGTGGAGAAGGAAAAATTTCAAGTAGAGGTGGGACATGGGGAAACTTTGGGGGCGGAGAAGGGGCTTGGGAGGGGATTTAAGGAAAAATTTTGGGGAGATTCGGGGGAAATTTTGGTGTGTGAGAGGGGTTTGGGTGATTTTGGGGATTTCTGGGGGTGGGGAGAGGAAATTTGGGTGGTTTTTTTATTTATTATGGGGGGTTTAGGGCTGGGGAAGGGGCTTGAAGGGGTATTGGCGGGATTTTTTTTTAATCTTTTTGCGGGGGTTTAGGGGGAGTTTGGTTGTGGGGAAAGGATTTGGGGGATTTTTTTGGAGATTTTGTGGGGGGGGAGAGGATTTTTGGGGTTTTGGCAGGAATTTTCCAGGACTTTTGGAGGAAATTTTGGAGTGGTGGAGGGGTCTTAGGGATTGGAGGGGGCGGAGGGGGGGGGGGATTTTGGGCATTTTGGGAGTGTTTTTCGTGGGGGGGGGGGGGGGTGGGGATAAATTTGGGACATTTTGGAAGGTGGGGAGAGGAAATTTGGGGTTTTTGGGGGTGCCCAGGGGTGGGGATTTGGGAAAATTTTGGTGGGAAATTTTGGGGATTTCTGGAGGGGTTTTAAGTGTGGGGGAGGGGATTTGGAGGGAGTTTTGGAGGTGGGGGAGAGGCTTTGGGGGCATTTTGGTGGGGAATTTTGGAGGGATTTAGGTGTAGGGAAGGGATTTAACTGGGGTTTTGGAGAAAATTTGGGATTTTGGGCGCCTTTTAGGGATGTTGGAGTGGATATTAGGGGATTTTTGGGGTCTTGAGGGTGAGGGGAGGGGCAGTTTTGGGGGGATTTTGGGGGTGGAGAAGGAGATTTCACAGGATATTTTTTTTATTTTGGAGAGATTTGGAGTGGGGGAAGGGAAATTTTGGGGATCTTGGGAGACTGGGAAGGGTGCCAGCATCCCCTCAGTGCCATTTTTGGGCTGAAATCATGGGAATCTTGGGAGATTCTGGGGTCTCAGAGTCGATTTTAAGACAAATTTATGGCACTGGGCAGGAAGATTGGGATTTTTTTCAAGATTGTTGGGAATTTTTTTTCTCAAAAATTCCTGGAATTTCACGCATTTTGGAGCTGGTTTTTCGCTTTTTAGCACAGGTTTTGATGCACCTCTGGTCACTTTTAGGACTTCTCCTTTTTTTTAGCTTTTGACGCCAAATTTTTGAGGTATGTTTTAGTATTTTCAAGGAAAAATTTTCCAAATTATTTTCTCAAATATTTTCCCAATAATGCTTGCAATCTGGCTGTGCTTGGCTCCATTTTTGGGGTGTTTTAGTGCAGATTTTGGGTGTCCAGGGACCAATTTTAGGACATTTTGGAGGGTATATTTAGGAAATGTTTGCCATTTAAGGGCAGATTTCTTTAGGAATTTCTTCCCAATATTTTTCTTAGAAATCCTTGGAATTTTGGAAGATTTGGGGGGTTTTAGTGAAGATTTTGGGACTTTTTTTCCCACTTTGGTGTGATTTTTGCATTTCTTAGAGCAAATTGTGGGGGAAATTTTTGAGGGGTTTAGGCTGAATTTTTCCTTATTTTTCCCAATGTTTTGCCCAGAAATCCTTGGAATTTTGGCAGGTTTCAAGTGTTTCCATGCAGATTTTGGGTGTCCAGTGACTGATTATAAGACTTTTTTTGGGAATTACGGGTTATTGATTATCGGGGTTTTTTTCTGTATTTTAGTGTGGATTTTTTAGGAGTTCTTTCCAAGTATTTTTCCCAGAAATCGTTGGATTTTCTTCAGATTTTGGGTGTTGCAGATTTAAGACTTTTACAGCCATTTTTAGTGCAATTCTTGGGGTATTTTGGCTGTTTTAAGTCGGAATTTGCCCAGATTTTTATCCCACACATTTTCTTGGTACTTTTTTCCTCAGTGTCCTAGTTTGAAGAACAGGTATTTTGCCAAGAAAGGCAGTAACTCCTCCTGAGATGGAGAATGTAAGCCCTCTCCCTCCCTATTATTTTGATTTTTGAATCAGGTACTCTCAGGCAGAGATATGGGGGTAGGAATAATAGCTCTTTACTAATGTATCTAACTAGACAAACTGAAACAACAGCAGCTATGAAAATTAACAACAAAGAGAACAATAACTCAGTTCCAGTCTCTTTGCGGCTGCAGACACTCTCTGCCTGCGCTCGGTCCTCCACCACTCACACAGGATTCAGGTTTGAGCTACTTGCAAAGGATGTACAAAGCAACTATTACAGAAATCTGTCAGCAGAGTGCAGCAGCAAATAATTTCTGCCTTTGCTCAGCTGATACAGATTGGAGGTAAATTTTTAAATTTTTAAAAATCTGCAAAAATTCCAAGGATTGCTGAGAAAAGCATCAGAAAAAACCCAGGGAAAATTCAGCATGAAAACCCAGAAAAATGCCCATAAATTCACACTAAGAAATGCAAAAATCCCCTAGAAATCGCACAAAAAATGGCCAGAAAAAGTCCTAACATCTCCAGAAAAAAACAAAAGAGGGCCCCAAAATGCAGTGGGATTCTGAGGATTTCTGAGGAAAAAACAGGGAAAATGGGCGGGCAAAATATCCAGAGGAAATGTGAGTTAATATGGTCCCAAATACACAAAATTGCCAAAAAATGGCCAAGATACTCCTGAAATCCGTACAAGAAGACTTAAACCCTGCCAAAATTCCACAGGTTGCTGGGAAAAGCATCAGGAAAAATCCAGGAAAAATTAAGCCTAACAAACTGTCCTGATTTAGGGCAAAATTAGGGGAAAAATCTCCCAAAGGAGCCCCCAGGGAACAAATCCCCGGAACTCCTCCCCCCTCCCACTACCGAGTTCAGGAAGAACTTCCTACAAGGAAAAGTGGAAAAAACTTGTTTATTTAGCAAACACACAAAAAAACCACACTCCCCAACACAAGGAAAAAACCAGCCATGGATGCCAAAGGAATTTGTCACCTGTCTGAGTAGGTGGACAGCCTCAGAATGTCTCCAGTGCTGAAGAGGGCAGAAAATGCATATCTCTTGTCACGAACAATCAGAGTCCGGGGTTTCTTGGTGTTCCAGGTCATCAGAAATCAGGTTCAGGTGGTATTCCTAGCTAATAAGACAAAAAAAGATGCAAAAAACCCCGGCAAAAAGCAGCAGGGGAAAAAAGAAGCTTTTGCAAGCAGCCAAGCCAAGCGGGCGGGTGGGGCAGCCAAGCAGGGCAGGAGAAACAGCCGAAGCAAGCAGCGGAGACAAGCAGAGAGAGGGAAAGAGGGGCAGAGCAGCAGCCCCTAGCTAGCCATGCACAGCAATGGCAGCCAGCCAATGGAGTAGGGGCACTGTCTAGCTAGACAAAACAAACCTTCCAAGCATGAACAGCACACGATTTGGGACTGCAAAGCATTGTAACGTCACAACAGGACACAAACCAGAAAAGTTCCTGAAAATTTGCACTAAGAAATGAAAAATCCCTGAAAAATCACACTGAAAATAACCCAAAAATTCCCAAAAGTTGCACTGGAACACCCCAAAGCTGTCCAAATACCAGGTGTTATTGGGAAAAACATCTGGGAAAAACCAGGCAAAACTCTGCCTTAAAAACAGGAGAAATACTTTAAAATGTGCACTGTGAAACACAAAAATCCACAAAAAAAAGCAGAAAAAATGGCCAGAAAAAGTCCTAATATCTGCCCCAAAACCCAGTGAGTGTCCCGTGATTTTTAACGAAAAAACTCGAAAAATGGGTGGGCAAAATATTCAGAGAAAATGCAAATTCAAATGGCCCAAACCCCCCTAAAATGGCCCATAAAATGTCCCAAAAACTCCTGGAATCTATACAAAACCACTTAAAAGACATGAAAATTCTAATGATTGCAGGGAAATGCATCAGGAAAAATCCCAGGAAAATTCAGCATTAAAACCTAAAAAACGTTCAAAAATTCACACAAAGAAACACAAAATCAGCAAGAATTTGCAACAAAAATGGCAAGAAAATTTTAAAGTGAGCTTTATTTCACAGAAAAATAGTCCCCTGTTTATGTCCAGGGCCCTGCGCCTGAGACTAGGCTCTGTCCACTAAAAGCATGAACAGATAAGGATTTTTCCCAAACCACATCTGCCACCATTTAGAACACTGGCTACATTTGGCATGACAAATGCTTCCTCCAAGCTGCTATTAGGAAGCTGGGAGGGTGAGGTTTTTTTCAAAGGGCCGATGTTCATGTCCAGGGCCCTATGCCTGAGACAGGGACTCTGCTTGCTAAATTTCCAAATGGATCAGGATTTCTCCCAGACTAAAGATGCCACCACTTAGAATCCTGGCTGCACATTGAGTGACAAAAGCCTCCTCTAAATAGACATTTAAAAAGTAGTGAAGTCATCTTTATTTCACAGAGAAATAGGCCCCTGTTTGTGTCCAGGACCCTATGCCTGAGAGTGGGTTTCTGCCTTTTAAAATTCCAAACAGTTCAGGATATCTCGCAGACGCAAACTGGCACCACTTAGAACCCCAGCTGTACTTCCAGTGACATCGCTGCGTCTAAACTGACATTATGAATGTGGGGGCAGGATTTTTGTTTCACAGGTTAAAGGGCCACTCTTTGTGTCCAGTGCCCTCTGCCTGAAAATTTGATCTGCCTGCTACAATGACAAACGGATCAATATTTCTTCCAGAGGCAAGCTGTCATCATTTAGAACTATGGCTGTCGCCAGAGTGTCAAAGGCCTTCTCCAAACTGGCATTAGGAAACTATGAGGATGAGTATTTTTTCAAAGGGAAAAGGGCCAATGTTTTTGTCCAATGTCTTGTTCAATGTTCTTGTTCTTTGCCTGGGACTGGGCTTTGGCATTCTAAAATTCTGAACGGATCAGGATTTCTCCCAGATTAAAGCTGCCACGACTTAGAATCCTGGCTGTTCATTGAATGCCAAAGGCCTCCTCTAAATAGACATTATGAAAGTGGTGGAGTGAGCTTTATTTCACAGAGAAGTAGGCCCCTGTTTATGTCCAGGGCCCTGTGCCTGAGACTAGGCTCTGTCCACTAAAACTATGAATAAATCAGGATTTTTATCAAACCCTAGCTGACACCACTTAGAACACTGGCTACATTTGGAGTGATAACACTTCCTCCAAAGTGCTATTGGGAAACTGGGAGGGTGAATAACTTTTCAAAGGGAAAAGGGCCAATGTTCTTGTCCATGGCCCTTTGCCTGATATTGGGCATCTGCCTGCTAAATTTCTGAACAGATCAGGATTTCTCCCAGAGTAAAGATGCCACCACTTAGAATCCTGGCTGTTCAATGAGTGCCAAACGCCTCTTCTAAATAAACATTACAAAAGTGTCGAAGTGACCTTTATTTCACAGAAAAATACGCCCCTGTTTTTGACCAGGGCTTTGCACCTGAGACTGGGCTTCTGCCTGCTAAATTTCCAAATGGATCAGGATTTTTCCCAAACACCACCTGCCACCACTTAGAACACTGGCTACCTTGGGAGTGACAAACACTTCATCCAAGCTGCTATTATAAAACTGGGAGGGTGTGTTTATATTCAAAGGGAAAATGGCCAGTGTTTGTGTCCAGGGCCCTGTGCCTGTGACTGGGCTTCTGCCTGCTAAATTTACAAATGGATTAGGATTTCTCCCAGACTAAAGGTGCCACTACTTAGAACCCTGGCTGTTCATTGAGTGACAAAAGCCTCCTATAAATAGACATAGTCCTAAAATCCACACTGAAATACCCCAAACCGGTCAAAATTACAGGCATTATTGGGAAAAATATTGGGGAAAATCCAGGATAAATTCAGTCTGAGCAACCCAGGAAAATGCCTAAAAATTCGCACTAAGAAACATAAAAACCCCCCAAAATTGCACCAAAAATGGCCAGAAAAACGGCAAACATTTGCATCAAAATGAAGTGAGTGTCCAGGGATCCTTAAGAAAAAACTGGAAAAATGGGTGGGCAAACTTCTGAAGGAGATGCAACTTAAAATGGCCCAAACCCCACTAAAGTTTTGAAAAAAAAAGCCCAAAAACTTCTGAAATCTCTACAAAAACTCCTCAACTCTGCCAAAATCCCAAGGATTGCTTGGAAAAGCAGCAGGAAAAATCCAGGAAAAATTCAGACTAACTAATTCACAGTAAGAAAACACAAAAATCCCTCAGAAATCGCACTAAAAATGGCCAGAAAACCTCCTAACATCTGCACTAAAAAACTAAACATGAACCCAAAATCCAGTGAGATTCCAGGAATTTCTGAGGCAAAAACTGCGGGAGTGGGCAAAATATCCAAAGAATATGGGACTTAATACGACCCAAAAATCCAGAAAATCACACGAACAATGGCCCAAAAACTCCTGAAATCCGTACTAAAACACCTAAACTCTGCCAAAATCCCAAGGATTGCTGGGAAAAGCATCAGGAAAAATCCAGGAAAAATTGAGCCTAAGAAACCAGAAAAGTCCCTGCAAATTCACACTAAGAAACGAGAAATCCCCTAAGAATCTGAAAATGACCCAAAAATTCCCAATAGTTGCACTGGAACACCCCAAACCTGTCCAAATTCCAGGCGTTATTAGGAAAAACATCTGGAGAAACCCAGGAAAACTCTGCTTTAAAAACAGGAGAAATCCTTTAAAATTGGCACTGAGAAACATGAAAATCCACATGGAATTGCACCAAAAATGGCCAGAAAAACTTCTAAGATCTGCCCTAAAACCCAGTGAGAGTCCAGGGGTTTCTAAGGAAAAATCTGGAAAAACGGGCGGATAAATTTCCAGAGGAAATGCAAACCCAAAATGGCCCAACCTCACCCAAAATGGCACAAAAAACGGCCCAAAAACTCCTGGAATCTGTACAAAACCACCTAAAATCTACGAAAATCCAAAGTTGTGAGAGTGAAGAAGTAGAAAAAGATATTATCTGGAAAGGAAGATACAGAGCTGCAATGCATTGTGCTCAGCGTATATGCTGCTAAGTGAAGGGTGTACAGTAAGAACGTCTTCTGTCCGGGCACTTCCATCTGTGTGATCTCTGGCTGACGAGATTCAGCAACATGGAAAGAGTGTGAAATTGAGTTGTGGCTGTCAGATGTTGCAGGGAAGTCGGTAGGGCAGCAATCGACTTTTGTCCTGATACATCTCTCAGTCTGAACTGCAGCTGGAAAAGCTTTGTTGTAACGATGGACTCTGCCAATTTGAGACATTGTGTTGATGCTATATATGTAGTTGGTAAGGCAAGTGCCAATCACTAGTGTGTTGTGTCTGGTTTACAGACTGCAAAGGAACTACCTAAGTGAGGAATGCTGTTTTGTTTTAGGACCTTTTCTTTGCAAGCAGCTGCTTGAAAATTTGAAGAGGGTTGGTATCTTCTAGACTGAGAGGGTAGGCTGGTACCTACAGCTTGAGAGAAAGGTTATATCTCCAGGGAGGTGGATGCAGTTCAAGTGTGTGTGAGTTACATTTTGAGCAGCTGATCGCATAGATCACAGCTCTAAAAGGAAGAAGCCTTTCTGCAATTACCTTATTTTTGCAGCTTATAACCTGCTCAACCGACAATGAAACAATTTCTCTTCCTTCCTTGCTACATGCAGAAATCCGTTCTCCAAGAACCAAAATCCACAGCAGAACTCTTTCTGGCACTGCTCCCATACAAATGGGGCCAGGCCAGGGAAGTTGTTGGCGTTTTCCTGGGCACTGTCAGCGCCAACAGACAACCACTCTTTGTTGTGCATGGTTTTCCCTCAGATTTTAAGTACTCACATATCCTTTCTTGTTGGAAAAGTCCAAACTCTCCATGTAGCTCTCACTCAGCAAAATGTGACAGGAGAGAAGCATTTGCTGGATTAGTCATTCTATGGCAAAGATATTTAAACAGATCACCACAATGTGGGCAACGAGAGGCCATGAAGGACATGTCTTGGTGTGGGCATGTTTTTCACTTCGAGACATTTCTCCTGAGCTTTAGTCCTTACGAAGCTGTAATTTGAGTGGTGATACTACAAGCTGAGACAAACTGTGCAAAGAGCGCAACAATCTGGTGGCACCTTTGTCGTGATCTGCCCAACCCAAGCGGGAGTCGTGACTGGTGCTTTTATGGATCTCAGAACACAAAAAACACAGCAGGGGACAAAACCAGTTTATTTTTACAGAAATGCATTTTATTTAGTGCCAACTAAAATGCAATAGTGGGACAGAGAGAGAGAGAGAGAAAGAGAGAGAGAGAGAGAAAGAGAGAGAGAGAGAGAAAGGGGGGTCGGGATTATAGCTACCAAGACAGGAAGATGAATCCTTCTGGAGCCAGCCAATAGATGTCTGTTGCTGTCCGGGGAGATCTCAGGGGTCTCCTCTGAGAAAGTCACTTTTATAGTCCTTTCCCAAAGCAAGTGGCTTCTGGCCAAAAGGTGGGAAGGTTTATGGACTATTGTATGTGGAGCTCGTTACGCTGAGGAACAGGTGGAAAGAGGACGCTTCAAGGAACACCAAACCATCTTTGTTGTCATGAACACACGCAGGGTAGCCCATACCGGACCAGTCCATTGTTCTTCCATCTGTGGGAGCTTTGTTGAGTAAGTGCCCCGTGACTAGTTGTCATGAGAAACCAGTCCTGGTAGGCATCACCTGCGTAACAGTTACTTGGCGTTCCTCCCATCCCTGGCCAGTGTAGGCCTCAGGCAGGGGTCATTGGGCAGAAACAGACGAGAGGCTCACATGGACTCTCACAACCTTGCAGGTTGCAATAGAAGGACAATAACCTCTTTAATGTGGATGTAAGTTCAGGTTTCAGAGGCAAGCTCTGGGTAAGCTTAAGTGTTTAAGTGCAATACTCTGCGTGGGATGTAACCAAGAAGCATTTTGAGTCAGACAGGACAGGTAAAATGATGGTGTTTAGAATGTCGTGTTTAGAAGGAAAATGCATGGCCCGGGAATATTTTCACAGAAGCAATGTTTTTGAGCCCTTCGCTGTCGGCAGAATGTTCTATGCGAGAAGTAGATGATGATTCCCCTCTGGGAGAATGAAAAAGAGACAGCTTACAAAGGACAAAGAACGAAGCCGCAGAGCACCCAGACTGGTGTGCTCAGCCTACTCGTCAAAAGACAAGTGCCTGACACCGGCGTGCGAGCAAAATTCATGGTGGTATTTGTAAGGGGGCAGTGGAATGAGAAGTATTTCTGTTGGTACCTGTTCCTCTTCCTGCCCTCTGTGGCTACACATGTGCTAACCTTCATGCTCTGATATCCAAACAATACAAAAATAGATGCAGTGGAAAAGGGGTAGGCAGAGTGCAGAAGTGAGATTGATGCAGCTTACGGGAAGTAAGGGGAAAGCACAGCTCTGTACCAGCATGTATAGGGGTAGCTGCTAGACTTTTGCAATGAAGATGCAAGACTGAAGAAAGTGACAGCGGGCCCAGCTGGAAAAGAAGATACAAAGCTTCAGTGTATTGTGCTCAGCTTCAGTGCTGCTAAGTGAAGGGGGTACATTAAGAATGTCTTCTGTCCGGGCACTTCTATCTGTGTGATCCCTGGCTGCCTAGACTCAGCAACATGGAAAGAGTGTGAGCCTGATTGAGCTCTAGCTATCAGCTTTCACTGGGAAAAGGGTAGGGCACCAAGTGTCTTCTGTCTTGACACATCTCTCAGTCTGAACTGTAGCTGGAAAGGCTTTGTTGTAACGATGGACTCTGCCAATTTGAGAGAATGTGTTGATACTATATATGCAGCTGGGAAGGAAAGGGTCAATCACTAGTGTGCTTTGTCTAGTTTACAGTCTGCAAAGGGACTATGAAAGCCAGCTGTGGCTTCCTCTTCCTTCCCCGCTACATGAAGGAGTTCGTTCTGTCTCAAAGAGCCAGGATCCACAGCAGAGCTCTTTCTGGCACTGCTCCCACACGAATGGGGCCAGGCCAGGGAAGCTCTCGGCTTTTTCCTGGGCACTGTCAGCGCTCATGAAAACAACCACACGGTGGCGATGTCGACCCACAAAAGAAGGAACGCACACAGCCCAGCTCGAATGCCCCCAGTGCAGAGCCAAATTGCAAACATCTCTGCTCTCAAATCTGCAGCGCCAGCAGAAGATTCCCCCATCTTCCCCTTGTAGCTGCATACTCTTCTTTGCAAATACTTGAAGGAGAAGGATCAATTCAAGGCCAGACCTTGGACAAATGTGTAAGAAGTTCAGGTGCAGGATGGGTTAGCAAGTCAATCCAAGGAAGTAGAGAAAAGCCTGTGTGTGTGTGGAGCATTCTGTGCCAAAATATGTGGAGTAGGTATATGTGTGTGCACGAGGGGGCAGCTGTTATGTGCACCCTGTTGTTTGCAGGGTGTGGTGCCAGTGGGAGCCACCTCACCACCAAGAGTGTGTGGGAGAGAGAGGAGTCAGATGAAATGTGTCGTTACCCAAATATGTAAATCTGCCAGTAGGCAAGACCAGGAACTCATAGTTAGGGAAGTAATAGAAAAACTCTTAGTTCTAGAATTAGTTACTAATCAACACAGACTGTTGCTCAGGAAAGGCTGGGTTAAATTCATGAAACTAGAGCATGAGAAGAGATACCTAATAGAATTAGGAAGGGTAAATTTTTCTTTTTTGTAACAAAAGAAGGTTGCATATTAGAGTGAGACATAGAGTAGGCAGCTCAGGAAGTCTTTACCTTCTGATTATTTTAGCCTATGGAGAAAGGAAGAGGGGGATTCAGCAGGGAATTTAGGGTGTCTCTTTTCCATGAGGAAAAAAAATTACTCCCCCAGTTTCCTCATGTCAGTTGGGAGGAGGTGTTTGGCACTCCAAAAGCAGCCAGGGTTCTAGATAGTCGTGTTTGAGTCTGGGATAAATCCTGCACTGTATGCAATTTTATCAGGCACAAGTCCAGTCCCACCTACAGGCCCCTGGACACGAACAGTGGCCCTTTTCCATTGGAAACAAAACTGTCCCCCCAGTTTCCTGATACCAGTTTGGAGGAGGTGTTTGGCACTCCAACGGCAGGCAGGGTTCTAGGTGGTGGAAGTTAAGTCTGGGAGAAATCCTGGGATGCTACTATGGGGACAATGGCACACCCCAACATTTCTGGATCACCCCATAAAGAAGCTTGGACTTGCCCACCAGGACACCCCTGGTGACATCTGGGACCCTGCCAATCTGAGGAGAAACAGAAATGGGGAGGTGACACCTTGGAAATACCCCTGGGGACACTAGGGGTATGAATCTCCTCCTAAAGAGACTTGGACTAGCCCATGGGGACATCTGGGACACTCCTTGGAGACACTGGGACTCCCCCCATGGGGACATTGGCACATCCCAAAATTCCTGGATCCACCCCTAAAGTCACTTGGACTCGCCCAAAAAATCCCAAAAAATTCTCCCAAAAAATCACTAAAAAAAAAAAGAGGAAAAATTCTAGAAACATTCCCTCAAAAATTCTTGAATTTTTTACCTATCCAGGAGTTTCATTCCAACCAAAACCCTGCATTAAAAAAATCCCCCAAAATCCCCAAATAATTTTTTAAAACTGCTCAAAATTCCCCCAAAATTCTGGAAGGTTCCTTATCTGTCCAGGGTGGGTCCATCTGCTGCAGGCACTGGGGGGCCAAGCACACTGCTCTACAGGGCCCCCCAGAATGGGTAAAGAAACCTCTGAACCCAGCCAAAATACCTTAAAAAAATACCCTAAAAAATCCCAAATGAATTCCCCCAAATTTTGCTAAATTTCTTGCCTGCACAGGATTTTCATTCTCACCAAAACCCCCTGAGAAATCTCAAAAAATTCTAATTCTCAAAAAATCATTTAAAAAAATCTTTAAAATTTCAAAGAAATTCCTAAAAGTTCCTTTAAAAAATCCCCAAAATTCCTGAAATTTTCACCAATCCGCAAGTTTCGTCCTGAGCCAAAACCTGCCCAAAAATCCCCCAAACTCCAAAAATCAGACAAAAATCACTATTTTTTTTTAAAAAAAGCTAAAAATATAAAACAAACAAACAAACAAACAAAAAAACCAACCAAGCAAAACAGAAAATCTACCACCCCCACCCCACCCCACCCCACCCCTCCCCCCTTCCAATTCCCCAAATTTTTTACCTTTTGGGGAGTTTCATCCCGATTGGCCACCCTGGCCCCGTCCCCATGCCGCTGACCCTGCAGGGCAGCCAGGTGACCTTGGCCCCGCCCCCGCGGGGCACCTCGCGCTGGCCCCGCCCCGCCTCGCGGCCTCGCCCGTGCGTCCGTGCTGGGATTGGGGGAGAAATTCGGGAGAAATTCGGGAGAAATTGGAGGATTTGGGGGGAAAAATCGGGAAAAAATTGGGATTTTTTTTAAGGAA
This sequence comes from Erithacus rubecula, assembly GCF_903797595.1. Classification (NCBI taxonomy): domain Eukaryota; kingdom Metazoa; phylum Chordata; class Aves; order Passeriformes; family Muscicapidae; genus Erithacus; species Erithacus rubecula. The sequence continues at coordinate 64,665 of NC_136672.1, forward strand.
AAATTTAGGGGGGGTTGGGGGAAATTCGGTGGTTTTGGGGTAAATTCAGGAGAAATATGGGAATTTAATGGGAATATTTGGGGGAAAATTCGGGGGTTTGGGGGAAAAATACAGAGATTTGGGGGGAAATGTGAGGGGTCTTGGGGAGAAGTTTGGGGATTTTGGGGACTTCAGGAAAATTCGGGAGAAAGTCAGGGTTTTTGAGAAAAAAATTGGAAAAACTCAGAAAAATCAGCAATTTTGGGGAAAAATTCAGGAAAAACTTGGGGATTTTGGGGAAATTTCGGGAGAAATTCCGAGATTTGGGGGGGGGGGGGAATCGAGAAAAATTCGGGGGTTTTGGGAAGAAATTGGGGAAAATTTGGGATTTTTTTGGGAAACATTTGAAGACTTTGGGAGAAAAAATTGGGGTTTTGGGAAAACTTTGGGGGAAATTTGGGGTTTGGGGGAGAAAATCGAAAATTTTAGGGAAAAAATGGGTAAAACTTGAGGGCTTTGGGGAAAAAAAGTGAGGATTTGGGGAAAAAAATGGGGTTTTAGGGTTGTTTTGGAGGTTTTATTTCAATTTTTTATATTTTTCTGGGTGTTTTTATTGGGGATTTTGGGTGGTTTTGGAGGTTTATGTGTGGTTTTGGGAATGTTTCAAAATATTTGGGGAAAAAATTGGTCATTTTGGAGAAAAATTTAGGAATTGTAGGGATGTTTCTTTTTTTTTATTTTCATATCATTTTTTGAGTTGTTTTAGGGAGACTTTGGGGGCTTTGGGTGGTTTTGGAGTGGTTTTGGGAGTTTCTGGGGTGGTTTTGGGCAAAATTTTGGAAATTTTTTAAGAGTTTGGAAAAATTGGGGAATGGGGAAAAAACAGGGATTGGGGGGGGAAATGGGAATTTTAGGGGTTTTTTTGGGGGGGTGTGGTTTTAGGAGGATTTTGAGTAGTTGGTGGAAGATTTTGGGGTGGTTTGGGGAAAATTTCAGAATTTCTTTGAAGAATTCGAGGAGAAAATTAGAGAAATATTGGGAAAAAAATTGATTTTAAAATATTTTTGGGAGTTTTTTTAGCATTTTAGCATTCTGGGGGGGGGGTTGGGGGTTTTTCAGGATTTGGGGAAAACTGGGAGTTTTGAGGAGTTTTGAGGAGTTTCTGGATTTGAGGTGGGATGTGGGTGATTTTACAGCTTTTTAATGGGATTTTGGAAGGTTTCTGGGGGGTGTTGGGATTTCGGGAAAATTTGAGAATTTGAGGAAATTTTTGGAATTTTTTTGTAATTACCCTGACCATGTGATCCCAAAAATGAGACCCCCCCTCCAAAATTACACAAAAAAAATCTCGAAAAATATGGGGGAAAAGCAAAAAAAAAATTGGGAAAAAATCAGAAAAAGTCAGGAAATAAACCGGAAAAAAATGGAGAAAAAACTGGGAAAAGCCGCCAAACTGGTGCTGACCCCTCCACTTCCTCCCCCCCCCCAGAGAACGTCGTGCACCTGCTGGCCCTCACCTGTCCAGGTGACCCAAAAAATGGGGAAAAAACAGTCGAAAATAGGGAAAACCCCAAAAATTAGTAGTGGAGACCCCAAAAATAGGTGTGCCCCCCCAAATAAGAAAAGAAACCCCAAAATAGATGAAAAGTTTTTTTAAAATAAGGAAAGAATGCTAAAAATTGAGAAAAAAATGGGAAAAAACCAAGAAAAAAATGAAGAAATGGTGGGGGGGGATGGGGAAATATAGGGAAAACCCCCCAAAATCTGGAAAAAAGCCAAAATCAGGTGGAAGGCCATAAAAATGGGTGCAGCCACCCCAAAATAAGCTTCTCCCCTCGCTAATACAGAAGAAAAAACCTGTAAAAATTAGGAAAAATGCTGAAAATCAGAAAAAAAATTAAAGTTGAAAATATGAGAAAAATTTGGACACTTTAGGGAAAAAATTAGGAAGACCCCTAAAAAAGTGCCAGATTGGAAGTGGAGATGCCAAAAATGATACCACCTCCCCCACCTCCTGAATACCACAAAATCTCTCTAAAAATAGGGGGGAAAAGCGCCAAAAATTTGGGAGTGACACAGAAAAAGAATGTAGGAAAAAAGGGAAAATTTGGGAAAAAATTTGGAAAAACTGCTAAAAAACCTCCACAAAATTCAGAGTGGAGGCTTCAAAAATGAGAAAAACGGCCCAAAAAATGCAAAAAAACTTTTTAATAATAGGAAAAAATTTCCCAAAAATGAAAAAAAAATCAGGAAAAAATAAAGGAAATATTGGGAAAAACTGCAAAAACCTTCAAAATCCACCAAATTGGGAGTGGAGATGCTGAAAATGCATAAAAACACAGAAAATACAAAACATTCTCTCTAGAAATAGGAAAAAAAAAGTTAAAAATTGGGGGAAAATCAAAAAAATATTGGGGGAAAATGGGAGAAAAAGAAGGGGGGGAAATGGAAAAATTTGGTAAAATCCTCAGAACTAAAAGTGGAGACCCCAAAAATGAGAAAACCTCCGAAAAATACAAGAAAATAAAACAAAAAACAAACACCTCTAAAAATAGGAAGAAAATGCCAAATATTGGGGGAAAAAAAATATCACAAAAGAAAGGGGAAAAAATGGGAAAAATCAGGGAAAAAAAATCCAAAAATCTGAGGAAGACTCAAAAAAATGGGAATGGGGGCTCCAAAAATGAAAAAAAATCCAAAAAAATCAAGAAAAAATGGGGAAAAGCCCCAAGGCGGCGCTGACCCCTCCCCTTTGCCCCAGGGAACGTGATGCACCTGCTTGGAGTGGCAACACCTGCAGGGCCCCCTGGCCCAGGTCACTCTGCTGGCTCCGTGGGACACCCCCAGCCGCAGGGGAGGGGCTGGGACCCCCCCAGTGCCCCCAGACCCTTCTGGGTACCACCTCAGAGACCCCAGACCCCTTTGGAGATGTCTGGGACACACCTGGGACATACCTGGTACCCCCCCCCCAAAATCCCTTTGGGAGACCCCAGACTCATTTGGCAACTACCCTGACACTACAGGCCCATTTAGGGACACCTGGGACCCCCTAGACCCGTTTGGGGACCCCTGGGACTCCCCTGGGACCTCCTGGGGCACCCCCAGACCCATTTGAGATTATGGGATATCCCAAAATCCCCCTGGGACGCCCCCCCCCCAGACCCATTTTGTGACCTCTCCAGCCCCTTTTTGCCTCTCTCTCTCCCCCCTTCCCCCAGACTTTTCATTGTAATTTGGGGATACCTGGCACTCCTCAAAGCCCTCCTGGGACATGCCTGTGACCCTCTAAATTCCCCTTGGGATCTCCCCAGACCAATCTGGGGCACCTAGAACCCCCTAAAATCTTGCTATGATGCATCTGGTACACCCCTTGATCCCCCAGACCTTTTTGGGGACACCTGGGGCACCCCCAGACCCCTTTGGGGTCTCCCCAGAAACTCCAGGCCTGTTTAGGGACCATCACTCCCCCCTCCCCACGAGACCCCCTGACCCATTTAGGGACCCCTCTGAGACCCCTTAGTTCCCGCGCTCCCACGTCTAGCTGATAAGAAGCTTGAGGGAAATTTGGGGACATTCAGGAAAATTCGGGAGGTATGGGACTGGAGGGCGGGGTGGGGAAGGGGTTTGGGGGGGATGTTTGCGGGGAATTTTTTTGGTTTTGGGGGAGTTTGGGAGTGGGGCGGGAAATTTTGGGTGTCCTGAGTGTTAGGGAAGTATCCCAGTATCCCCTCAGTGCCACTTTTGGGCTGAAATCCTGGGAATTTGGGGCAGATTTTGGTGTCTCAGAGCCGATTTTTAGAGGATGTGTTCGGATTGGGGGGGAGGAGGGGGTGGGTTTGGGATGCTTTTCAAGATTTTTGAGACAATTTTTTCCCTCCAGAAATTCCTGAAATATCAACTCTTTTTGAGACTATTTTCCCCTTTTATACTGCAGGTTTTGGGGCTCCCCATGTTACTTTTAAGATTTGTTTGTTTGTTTTTTCCCAAGCTTTTATGCCAATGTTCTGGAGTACTTTGTACTATTTTCAAGGAAGTATTTTTTCCAATTTTTTTCTCCATTTTTTCCCCAGTAATCCCTGAAATTTTCCCGGGTCTGGGACCACTTTTGTGTCATTTAGTGCAGATTTTAGGTGTCCGGTGACCAATTTTAGGAATTCTTTGCCATTTAAAAGCAGATTTCTTTAAGAATTCCTTCTCAATATCTTTCCCAGAAATCCTTGGAATTTTGGCAAATTTTGGGTGTTTCAGTGAAGATTTTAGAACTTTTATGGCCATTTTTAGTGCAATTTTTAGGGGCTTTTTGCATTTCTTAGCGTGAATTTTTGGGGATTCTTTTCTTTTTTAGGCTGAATTTTTTCCAGATCTTTTCTTGATGTTTTTCCTAGGAATGCTCTGAATTTTGGCAGGTTTGGGGTATTTCAGTGCAGATTTTATGTGTGTAGTGACTGATTTTAGGACTTTTTGGAGCATTTTTTTTTTAAATTTTTGTGTGGATTTTTTTCGGTGTTCATTCTTAAAATACTTCACAAAAATCCTTGGAATTTTGGTAGATTTGTGATGGTTTAGTGCAGATTTTAGGACTTTTTGGGGCCATTTTTAGTGAAATTCTTGGTGGATTTGGGCCATTTAATGTTGGATTTCTCACGGATTTTTTCTCACCCGTTTTCTCATTTTTTTGTCTCAGAAATCTACGGAATCTCGCTGGGTTTTGGGGCAATTTCTGGGTGTTTTAGATCAAATTTTTAGGACTTTTTGGGCCATTTTTAGTGTGATTTTTAGGGTTGATTTTGGGTCATTTTAAAGTCGATTTCCCCTGGATTTTTTCCCCTGTGTTTCTCAACTTTTTCTTGGGTTTTTCCTGAGCCTCTCCCAGCTCCTGTAGCAAACGGACCTGATCCTGGACAGGTGAGGAACCCTCCTAAATTTTTCAGGATTTTTTTTTTTTTTTTTTAATTTTTAGCAGGTGTTTTAGATTTTTTTTAATTTTTTTTCATTTTTTCAGGTCTTTTTGGGAATTTAGGGGATTTTTTTGGAAGAGTTTGGATTGGGATGAAACTCCCATGTAGTCAAAATGTTATGGGAAGTTTTGGGGAATTTAGGGGGAAATTTTTTGCCTTAAAAAAAAAAAGTGCGTATTTTTTGACATTTCTTGGGCTTTTTCATGCAGATTTTGAGTCATGATGAAACTACAAGATAAGTAAAACTTTGGAGAATTTTTTTGACATTTTTGGGATTTTTTTTTTTTTTTATTCTTCAGGTTTCCTTTGGAATTTTTAAATTATTTTTGGTGTGTTTTTTGGTGATTGTGTTGAGATTTTCTGGGATGTTTTGGGTCATGATGGAGTTCCCAGATGCCTAAAAATGTTGGGGAGTTTTGGGAATTGTTTGCAAAATTTTGGGAATTTTTTTATAACCCTACTGTCTTTGGCATTATTACAACTGGGAAAAATTTATCTCACTTAGTGTAAAAAGGTGGTCTAGGGAGTATGGGAAGGAAGGACTTGCTGATTTCAGTCCTGGGATTACATTTCTTCAAGCAGGAGAAACTGATAGATGGTGGATTTACGAGGCATCCACTGGGAACAGTGTAGTCAGCTCTGCAGTGTGGTTTGCAATCTGCAATTCCAGCATGTTCTGCAGCTTGTGTGGTTTAACTAAATTTTAATTTGCTCCAGTAGGAACTTCTCTTGATATTTCAGCTTGCATGTACCTGTAAGCACACAGCTGACCAGCATGGGCAAAGACTTTATTGAAATACGTCATCAGAAAGCATTGGAAAAGTTAATTTGATTTTCTTAGCTCAGAGATCCAGCCCAGAGTATCACTGCTCTGTGTGGCTGTTGAGGCTCAGTTGATAAGGTCTGTTTGAGGCTTCAGGGCCTTGACTATTTCCTGTGGCATGTTTTTCCAGTGCGATACTGGTGGGACTAGAAGTTGTACAAGAGATCCAGAGGCACAGAGCAGGAGAACACAAGATACCCGTCAGCAAAGCAGGGAACTGTATTGAATAGTTGATACTCCTGCAACCTACTGGAGTGTGAAAGGACATTACTCTCTAGTAAATCTTCAGGATCTAAGAGTTGTTATATGGATAACGGATGTATATAATATACGGATAACAGATGTTGTATAATGGATTTGTCTCCGTTAACTTACAGAGGTTATGTGGCCCAGTCACACCATAGAAAGGAATATGCTTAAGACTGGCCAGTTCAATAGTGAAGCTGGGGTCAGATACTTCAGACAGTCTAAATAATTCTTTGGCACAAATCAGCATACCTCCTTCCAAATGTAAAGTTTTTGCCTTTGGTCACTCACCCTTTTTGGTGAAGTTTCTTTTCTTCCCCTTTCCAAGCACTATGGCTTTAGCCTGACCCATATTCCTAACTTAAGCATACAATAAACCCTTTCCCTCACTTAAAAACACCTCCTAGCAATGGTCTGAGAAAATGGTTATGGGAAATTACCTCCGATTGTTCAGCTGTTATCCAAGGTAATCTTGGTTGTTTGAGCAGATTCCAACCAGAAACACTGGACTTGGGAGTGGTTGCACAAACTCCAATTTCTTACTCTCTGAAACATGAATTCCCTCGTGGTTGGAACATTTGGGGCTATTTGGTGGCCTACAGGAGGGTCACTCAGCCCAACAAGTTATGGTTGTCTAGGCCTGCCTCAATATTGGCCCCTGGGAATATTGATGAATGAGGCAAGGAGTTTGATCAAACCTAACTCCATCAACAATATAATCTTAGGGGGAAGCAAAGCAAGATTACCTGCCCATACCCTGAACTCTGTGTGTGTGTGTGTGTGTGTGTGTGTGTGTATGATATGAACGAGGTGTTCATATTCATGTTCCGTGGTATATAGGGTTTCTCCATTTGCTTATCTGCCTGGGAGAGCACTGCCTTGCAGGGGTTAAAGGATGAGACTGTAATGAGCAGAAGAGTGATTCACTCAGGGCTGTGGAAATCTGTGATCCCAGGCTAATGGGATCCATTACCCCAGTGTTCTGTGAATATGTTTCCAAAAATTTGGTAAGATAAAAAACTCCTTAATACTGATGTAGCATTAAGAAGCATTATTTATTCAGCCAGATTCTCAGGGGCATGGCTCCTCCCAAAGTCGTGCATGCTGAGTACAGGAAAGTTTCTGTTTATATATTGTATTCTACGTACATATTCATTGATTGTTCTGGACTAAATACACCTATGATTATAATCTCCCCAAAATCATTAATGTATTTCCCCTCCCCTATATGCATGCATTTTTCTCTCCTGGGGGGTCTCTCTGGTGGACCCCAATGTTTCTGTCAACCTGGCTGAGTTGGCAGGGCACTGGGGCTGGTGAACTTCCCATTCTCCTTCTTACATAATGGGCATTGTGCAGTTCTGTAGGCCAGGGGTTTTGGTAGAACAAACGCATTGGCTCACTAGGTGTAGGCAATTTATTGTCTGGTAACAAATACTTCCGAGGTTTTGTAAATTTTCTTCAATTCTAATGACAATAAACTGGCAAATTTTTTAAAACACTAGAAAAATCCTGAATAACTTCCTAGGTAAGAATTCTCAAGGGATTTAGGCTGTGCAGTGAAGGTGGATGGATGGATGGATGGATGGATGGATGGATGGATGGATGGATGGATGGATGGATGGATGGATGGATGTGTCCAAGTGCAAAGCCACAAGACTCAGAGCCCTCGCTGAAAGGGGTGGTGTCTGCAGTATGGCTGACTGGGTTGTCTGCAGCCTTAGAACCATAAGATTGTTACTGCTGTGCTAAGTTGTCTTAAAATGTAACAAATTCCATAATGGGAATGACTTGGATTTGAGTTAAGAGCGCTGTGTGGAAAGGTCCTGGTGGGGCAGGAGACATGTAGCTCTTATTATATCTCCTAGTCCTTTTTTTTTTTTTTTTTTTTTTTTTGTGTGTGTTTAAGTGTAAAAGAAGATGAGCACAACATTATTCAAAATCACTAATTCTGAGGACTAATTTCTACCTGAAGACACTGTATCTGATTGATACACAGAGCTGTACAGTCCTTTCTAGCCAGGGAGTTTTGTTCACTTACTGTTACCTGGCCTTCAAAGAGGTAAGCGATCCCAGATCACTCATAGGAGACCTCTAAGTATATTAACTCAGGAACTGAAAGAACCTATGCAATACAACGTACCTTATGCAAGGATATCTTTGTCCCCTAGTCAGAAGGCTTCTCTGTCCCTGCTCAGTAAGGTCCAGCTCAGACTTCATATGCATTTTCACCTAGTTCCTGGGATTTTTTGTCCTTGTGGGCATTTGAGCACTTCAGCTTTTCATTATTCTCTTAGTTGGAGAAGCCAGCTGAAAACGATGCTCTGATGTTCTGTTTGGATGATGAACAACCTGGTCTCATGTTTGTGCTAACTTAGAGGCACCCTTTTTGCCTTGGCCCTGTACTTTAGGGCCACCAGCGCTGGGCAGAGGACTTCACCCACACTTAGGAGAGTAAAGCTTTTGAGTTACACTTGAGGCAAACACCTGATTTATTGCTTGGTTAAAAAAATTACCTCCAACAGTGTCTGGTAGGGGTGTGTGCTGATGAGGTTAGTGAGTCAAATCCAGGGTCTCCATTTGAAAGAGCTTGATAAAGAGTAAGATTCATTACTGTTGTAATTACACAGACTAGCAGTGGGATGATTAAGTTCTTCGTCTTGGAAATGGAGCCAACCTGTTAGTGTCCAGCCAGCCCTGCAGTAGCTGGGAGGTTGGGGATTTATGTAGCAGTGCCTCACTTTTCTAATGATTTTTGGAAAGCTGATCCATCACCTGAGGTTACTGGCACCTGTAGATCAGCACAATCAGTTTGGTATTGGTAGTGGATTGTTTATTCCCATTTGATTGATCTGCTGAAGACATCACCTGATCTTGGGGAGTGCAGGGAAAGGGAAAAGGGGGATGTGAGAAATACTCAAAGCATCATTACGGATGCAAACATGCAGATAGCCCATGCAGTCTGTGTTGTGAACATGAGTATATGTTAACTAAGGGACACATGAAATTTCAGCTAGTGGGGTAACTGCAGAGATCAGCCATGTCTGGGGAAGTCTGCCATCTCCCACTGCACCCTGGAGTACCTTCTGTACTCATCCTAATCCTGATTTTCTTTCCCTGATGTCCCTTTGGCAAGTGCACTCACTGCAGGCAGCTGGAGCACTGCTAGTGTGTATGGCCTGATGTGTTTTTGTAGCATGGGTTGTTTGATGCTATTTTGAACCCTACTGGTGCCTTAGGATTTTAGCTTTTATTGTAATACTGCAATTCATTAGTGTATAACTGTAAACTCCATATATAGTGTTAGCTACTGCTTTCCTGTTTTACTGAAACAAAACAATTCATCTGTAGGCCTGGGAATCAAGGACACCTCACTGTCTCAGGCCCCAAGAAATGTAAACAAAACTGAGTTGTGGGGGAGCAAACTTGGGTAAATTACTTCATTACTTGAAGCTGTAATTGGAAGATTAACTTCCAATATGCAAACCCCAAATGGATCAAACTTATAAAATGTGTGAAAACTTGTGACCTGTCATCATTTTCGGGTGTAGCCCAAAATTGGGGGGGGCTTTGTCTGCCCAAAATGTACCTGAAGGCCCTACTATAAATATAATCACTTTTTATTCCCTTAATTTTCTCTGGCCTCTGTTTTAGGTAGCCCAATAAGGCATCACTATGATCACTTTAAAATGTGAACTAGAAATAAAAAGTAAGATTATATTTTGTAGTAGTAGTTATGTTATCCTCTGGATACAACTCGAAGCCTGTGATTGGTGAAGGGGGTTGCAGTGTATGTGGAATTAGGGGGAACAGGGAGAGAGGAGTCCTGTCCAAGACTGTAGGACACCTCTGGCTTTGTGGCTTTGCAGGGGCTGAATCTGAGTGTGATGGATGTCAGCTCTGTGTATCAGCAGTCCTCCTCTCATGTCTGAATCCTACCAGCTCTGTCCAGCCCTGGGAGCAGACCTGAGCATGGATGCCCAGTTTCTTATGCACATTCCTTGTGAATGATCTCTCACTGTTCTGATCCTTTCTGTTCCCTGAAAGAAGGGGAGAAGAGCAGGGTGAAGGATGGGTGTGATGGGGCAGAAAGGAGGGAAAGATGAGATAAAGCTCTTTTGAGCCATTGCAGCAACACTCAGAAGGAGAGAGCAACCCCTCCCACTGCACCATAGCACAGTGATCTCAAAGGTAGAGGAGAAACCCTCCCAAAATAGAGCTTTGCAGAGCACTATAATTAAGGAAGGCCATCTCTTCCAGGCTTTTCATAGCAGCCCTGTCAGTGAGGACATCACCTAGGTTCAGTCCCGACTCTTTTCCTGCCTGGGTAGCAGAGCCACTACCAGGACGACCTGGCAGCTGTGGAGGTGTGAAATACTGACACACCAGCTGCTGGCATCATTTACATCAGCAAGATAATTGATGCAGGACAAATGATGATGGTGAGCTGAAAGTGCTATTACTCATTACGGAAACTTTGGATTGCTCTCTGGCCAGTTGTAAAACTATAAATCTGGCAACCAGTGAACAAGTCCTTGGTAACCTCTGCCACTGAACTAAAAGCTTTTAGAGGGGAACAGAAGTGCTATAAATCTTGTGGGTGATTTTTTACATTCGTCAGAGAAACACTTTGGATTTATTTTAATCTCTTCATTTCGAAAGTTCATAATAACAAATAATAGGTGGCTTGAACTTGGCCAGTGAATCCCTCATCTCTCTTGACTCCAAATGGAAACTTGAAGTGTCCCCTTAATAGAAAGGGCAGCTCTGCTCATATTGTGCATTGTGTGGTCTCCCAGCCGTTCTTAAATGGATACAGTCCTTGCAGTGTTTACACTTGCTGCCCGTTACAGCAATGATACTGAAGCCTGGAAATGTTTTAACTTTATTCCTTTTTTCAAAAAAATGTCCATTAATCTTTCTCAGTGCTTGGAAGGAAAGTAAATTATTTATGACGTGGATGTTTTAGGTGATTGTTTCTGCATTAACATTTCATTTGGGAGTGTTAAATCTGTCTTGCATGCTAAGTTAGGGATTTGGTTTATCAGGTGACTTGTCCAGAGATGAATCCCATTCAAATGCACATCTACCAGAGCCTCTTCTGCCCAGATGCTTCCCTGCCATGAAATGAGTGTCCCATGTTCCAAGTGAAACAAATGCTGGGCCAAGATGAATAACCTTATAAAGTGTACTTTAAAGCTGTAAATTTTGCCATTCACCAAAATGAGAAGCAGTCTCAGCTGGAAAAAAAAGAAAAGGATTTTGTGCCAAGCTATTGGCATGCCTGCTATTTTTGTCTGGGCTTTTTCAGGCCATGCTTATCTCTTTGATGAGAGGATTTACTGGTAGGTAGATCAGTCACTCCTGCACTAGAACAGGGTCTCAAAGAATTGCTAAACCTAATTTTAAATTAGTATGTCAGGAAAAATGTGACCTTTTAAATTGTCCCAGTGGTATCCAAATGAAAGATGTAGGGACAATTTTTACAACAGGACAAGAGGACATAGCCACAGGCTGTGCCAAGGGAGGTTCAGTTTGGACAACGGGAAGAATTTCTTCACTGACAAAGTTGTTAAGCATTGCACTGGACTACCTGGGAAGGTCGTGGAGTCCCCATCCCTGTGGTTCCTGAAAGTGTCAAAAGAATGACTGGAGGTGGCACTCAGTGCTGTGGTGTCGTTAACAGGGTGAAAATCCACTACAGGTTGCAGTCGGTCTTGGAGGTCTTCTCTAGCCCAATTTCTCTGTATCTGTGTTTCCTGGGTCATCCCTGTCACTGTTCATCCCAGAACCCTTCCCAGGAGTGAAAGGAGCAGGCTGATGTCTGATCAATTAGAAACAGACTGTTTACCCAAGTCCAGGTATTAGAGTGAGTTTTAACTGCTAGATTAAAAATCCCTGCTATATCAAAAAAAACTCCTATATTAAAAATAAATTTAAATACTACCAAGGTTCTTCTGCAAACAGCAGAGCACTATCCTGGGGAAAGCTGTTCAAGGCAGGACATAAGCAAACATATTCCACCTCACATTTCTGGGCACAGTGTGTGTCTGAGTAGTCAGGAAACTACAAAATGCACAGACTTTCAGAGGAACTGGCACTGCCATATGCAAAACATGGGGATATCCAGGCTGACTCTGGCTGTCCTCAGCATGCTTGGGGAAGTGATTTTCCCTCTCTCACCCACAATTAACCTTTCTGTGACTGCCGTGACAGAGCAGGTAGCAAAGTGCTCTGAGAGCATTTGCTGCTGAAAAGTGTTGGATCAAAACACTGTAGAAAGAGCTCATACTTAAACCTTGGCCACCACCATTTCCCTGTTCCATGTATATTTGGGAGAAGTGCACATATAAATGAAAGCCTAACTGTAATACTGAGGTGCTTGCAGTACGTCCTCCAGAGAAGAAATGTTTGAACAGTGGCCTGGAAAGAAGAGGTTGGGAGCCTGCAGTGGGTTTCACCAGAGAAACGAGTCTGATACTGGAAACACTGATTGTCTCAGAGGTTCAGTGTTGCCGACAAACCTGCACAAATGGTACCAGTTTTACTGATACATGCATAAGACTAAACATGACACTTCTGTCAAACAAATCTCTGGGTATCATTTAACTGATGCTTAGAGCAGCTGCTTTTAAAAGATTACCTTCAGGCACAGCCCACCCAGGCACTTAATCACTTTCCAAGTTGCTGACAATTGGGAATTCTTGCCTTGTAGTAATACAATTACACAATATTAGTGGAAGTTAAACAAAAGGGCATTCAGCACCCTATTGTGCTCTCTGGCTTTGTAGTGGTTTCACTGGTTTTACTGATCCCTGCATGTACAATCATATCTCTGGGTATTTGGTCTCCTTCAGTATCTGAGCTGCTGCCTTGAGATTTGGTTGCTGGTTTGCAAGTAGGATTTACTGTCAATCAAAGTTTTGGGCTACTTTGAAATCTTACATGTTCCCATTCAAATAAAAATTGATCACCTTTTTGTAGAATATTCTTATCATGACAACAGGAGAGGTATAAATGTAATTTCTCACTGGGAGTGATAGGGTGAATTAAGGATGTGTATTCCTGTTCAATAATGAGCAAGTGATTAAACTTTAAATTTTGTGTGAGTGCAAAAACTGAGGATACTTAGTTTTCTTTTTTCTGACTTCTCCCTATGCTTCTGCTTTCTAGTTATTAGTCAGCACACAGGAAAAAGTTCCAGCAGGCAGTAATAGTAGAAAATGTATACTTCTTTTTGGCAAGGATATTTCTGTCCCAGATCTCCTCCAACATAGGCTAACATGCTTCAGCCCTCACTGCTCCATAACTGACAAGAGTAAGATGGGTAGGGGACAGATCCATTTACTGTCAGTTCATAGCTGCACTGTCACGCAGCTGGGTGACTGGAGACTGCTGTGTGGGCTGACCACAAGGACCAGCTGCTTGGGTCTCCATTGCTGAGTTTTGTGCATCCCTGTAACTGGAAGGATATGGGAGAGGCAGGGGGAGAGTATCCAGCCACCTCTGTCTTCCAGAAGTGACCTGCTAAATTAAGAATCTGTTTCATTTGCATACATCCAATGCCTATCCCTCCATCTAATCTCTCTACCTATTTGGGTAGATCATACTTCTGTTAGAACTGCAGCACTCTTTCTAGGAAAAGGGTGAGTGGTGATGAGTGGTAAACTGAAAGCAGAAAACAGATCACTCATGATATGGCTATTAGTATATTTGCTATTAACAAAGATATTCCTTAGAAATCCCTTAAACTTTATCTCCTGACATTACAAGATTGATAGCAATCAGGCTGTTTATCATTCCTATCAAATTAATCTGCTTCTCAACACCAATTTTGAGCTAATGGAAGACCATCCACATGATAGAAGGTTCTACTGTCTTAGACCCTGACTCCTCAACATGGATTTCACAAGAAGATCGTCACCTTCAACAGAACACAATAACCAGCCTCACATCTGCAGGCAGAGAGCTCATTTCAAAGGAGCTAAATCCTCTAAACACTTTTGAAATATCTTTTCCAGAGCAGACAAAACAGGTTTGTGGGCTGCAAGGAGTCGATGCACATCAGAGATGTATTGCTGCGTCAAGACCTCACAAAACTGCTTGAGCTGGCAGCTCTTCCCCCTTTTCTCGAATGGATGCAGCATAACGAAAGAGTCAAAGTTTGTTGAGCTACTGGAATAAAACACACAATAAAGCTCAAGATATATAGCTTTGTAATTGCCTTGTTCCCCCTTGGCTTCTCTGCAAGTTCCTGACTTTTATCCTCCCTCCACCTGCTTCTGCTGCTCTCCTGCCACAGATGGTGAGAATGGGGCCAGATTTATGAAAGCATCACCTGCCCACGTCAGAAGTGACATGTCCCAATGCATTCTAGAGGTCCCCATGTCCTGAGCCTCTGATGACTACATTTATAGTCCTCTCATGCTGAAAAACACAAACATAAATTCTGTCTGACCTTCTCTATTAAACCACGAGAATCTTTTTCTACTGGGATTTCTTGACATAGGCAGTGTTTTGTCTGGTGGTATTTCCCCTGCTGCTCCTCATTTTATTTCTATGGCCAGGCTATGCATTGCAAATATCTCAGCTTGAGTAAGGTGTAAGAGTACCTTGCAAAGGTGCCTGCTGGTAGGTCTGGGTGGGATCTGTGCAGGAAGGGCAAGGGCAATGACTTGTAAATGATGCCAGAGTCTCTGAAGAATGAATGTAAATGACTGCTTTATGATCATAGATAAATGACTGCTTATGGTAAGGTGGAAGTAATGAGAAAATCTATCTCCAGCTCCAAGGCCTTTCACTCTTGCAGTCTCTGAGCATCTCTAGGCTATGACCTCATCATCAGTTTATAGCATACAGAGGTTAAAACATCTGCTCAAGATCCTTCTGAAAGGTAGCAAAAAGGGCAGGAATGGGATCCAGATTTCACGACTCCCCCAGTGCTCCAGAAGCCTTATTTCTGTTCTCACCTTTTGCTTCTAAAATCAGGCACTTTCCATGAACTGTTTGTTTATGGAACTGTGCTCAATATTATCAGCAGAAACCCTTCAAAACACACTCAGAAAGGCAAAGTGGATGTCCTTTGATCAGGTTTCTCTGCACCCATATAAATGACTTGTGGCAGAGGGTTGTAGAGAGCCCACCCTGACCCTCCTGTTTCTTGCATTGATGTGCACTTGGAAACTGGTATAAGTACATGCTGCTCTCTTAGCACCAGTTGCACCTATGTCTTCTCTTCAGGACTACTAAAGACCTCTTGATGTTGTTGTGTGGGTACAGGTCAGACTAGATGCCAGCCTCTTCCCTGGCACAGCTGTTGTTCACACTCTGGGGCCCAGGGTTGTGCAGGCATGCAGTGTTCATGAAGACCTCTGTCTACATGAATAATTGCCATGCAAATGAGGCCTTGACCTGATTTTCTTTGGACTAGAAGAAATCTCAACTCTAAAGTTTATCAGCTTTGCCCAAAATCTGAGGGAAGAAGGCATTCTTTGGGACATAGTTTCTGGATTTGGGGATTCCCATCCTGCACTGGGCTGGGCAGTCTCATGTGAACTATGTTGTTTGTAGTTTCTTGCAATTAGTCCCATTTTTGAAGGTGGTGAAGTGATCAGCTTCAATTTGAATGCGCTCCCTCTTGGTTCAAACCAAACTCTTTCAGAAGCTATGCATAATTTATGGTCTGGTTATACCCACTTCCAAAGAACAAATGAATGAGTGGAATTCCTTTGTAAGCTGGCTCATATGTACACTAGCACCTCTAGCAGAGTACGAGGCATGAAACCTTCTCCTGATATAAACTGCTGTATCCAAGTTTGGCTGAGAAGCTGTATTTGACCTTACAGCTTATGCTGTCACATGTTGGGTCTGTACATAGTGGTGTTGCAGTGTTTTCTTGTGTCTGAGTATGTCTGACTACCACTAAATCTTATAGATAAGCTTGGCCTAGGTTGCTGGGGCTGTTATGTCAGCAAAGAGCATGAAATGACAGTCGTGCCTAAGAACGCTGCACTGGCAGGGCTCCTGGTGCAGGAGAGGGAATCTAGCTCAACTCTGTGCTGGGAACTCTGATTAGTATATACATCTTGTCTGCTTCAATAAAAAGAAAATTGCATTTCCTCAAAGCTTTTATTAAACACTTAATTCAGTCTTTGGTAGGTTTGTTTCTTTTGCCTGTTTTGCTGAGGCAGAGAGAGGGAGTGTGTTGTTAGAAGACTGCACTGCCCCAGAAAAACCCCAGATGTATGGGCTGGGCTTCCCTAGACCAAATATACCTTCACACCACAAGATCATTGGAATGGGAGTTGCCTTTTTGCACAGACCATCCTTTTGCACAGCCTATAGGAAAAGAGGATCCTTGTTGGTGGTCTCACTGGTGGTGTCCAAAAGCCCTTTAGAAATTTATCCCTCCCAGGGCTTCTACAGGCTGTTTTGACTTTTGATGGCCACGGCCCTTGTCAGGGTCTGTTCCAGGAACATTTCACTGATCTGGGCCCCTGTGCCTTAGCCCTGTGACTTGAGAGTCCCTTATGCCTTTGAAATATCCTTTATGGTTGTTATGAAAGAGAGAATTAAAGAGAATGGCACTTACGAGATATGAAAGATACAAAAGGCCCTCTTTATTCAAGAGACATCTCTGCATTTGGGGCAGTATTTTACCTGTTTTAGCCTAAATTTAGCCTAAATAGCTTCTTCTACAGCCCTTAAGTACAATGTTGTGCCAGCTAAGTATAGATTTTTAATTAACCCCCCTCCCTCTTCCTCTCTTTTGCACATAACTATAATTTTAGAGGTTAGCAAATCCCCTTAAAACCTAGTGAGACGTTTAAAGCTACATGCTCTTTAAACAATTGCCCCTCTACCCCCCATGTAGTATTAATAGCTCCGAGATGATAATTTTTACAGTCTTCTAGGACTGATATCTGGCATTAACATTTCATGATCATGTCAAAGGAGCAGGGTGGATGGGAGCTATATCTGTCAGTTGATGTTTTAACATGTGGCTTTAATCTATGTAATTAGCACAGCTTCACAAAAAAAAAAAAAACCAAAAACCAATCAATCAAAATCCAACAGACAAAACTCAATACGCAACATTTTTGCATGGGGAGGTTGAGTGGCTCCCACTACTGCAGGGTGGATGTTCCTCAATCACAGTAAATGGAGCATCACTGTAGAGCCCTGTGTGAGGCTGTGGCCATGGGGACCTGCAGATGCCTCCATGAGAGATGAATATGCAGGACAAGATGACTTCAGACCATTCTATTTGCGTAATTCATACATCAAGTAAATATCTGAGTTAGGTTTCTATGGTATCAGGGCTGTAGATCATCCTGGCCATGTGTGCATTTAGAAAAACACACGAAAACTTGCAACGTACCATGTTTAGACAAACAAGACTGAAGACAGAGTTCTGCTCTTGCTGTGGATAATGTTTTGTGTCTAAGAGCACTATTGCTAGCTGTGGTTGTGACCCATGAGACACGATTCTGCCACCCTGGGTCAGGCTGGATCATCTCCTGCAGTGATTGGTGGTGAATGTTTAGGAAGAATAGAAGGGTGAGAGCACATGTGTGGTGCTGCCTTAGAAACACTCTCCCACAAGCCTTTCTGGCCCAAACCCAAAGCTGCCCTTGCACCTACCCCAGCTGTTTCTCTGGCACTGCACTAATTAGGGCCATATCTTCTCTGCCTGTTGTGACATCCTGAAATCAGCGATGAGTCCTTGAATCACATGTGTACATGTCATGAGCAGCATATTTCATGAGCCGTACATTTTCAAGCTCACCCTACCAATCTAGAAATTTGGTTCTTAGCTACTGTCTCCACTTTTCTGCCATCACTATGCAGGTTTTTGCAGCAATCTACCCTGGCAGCTGCCCTGAGGAGGGCAGGTAGCCCTGGACCTGAGCACCCTGTATTGGTTCTCTCCCTGCAGAAATGAAGACTTCTATAAAATACATATTAATGCTGAAAAGCACTAGGGATTTGATTTTTGCCTTCCATTTTATCCTTTAACTCCCTTGTATACAAGGCTTTTGGGGCCTGGAGATGCACACCCTCATTTTGTACCCTGGAGATGCACACCCTCATTTTGTGCCCTTCAGAAGCATCCCTACTTTACTCTTCTCCTCCAACTGGTCTGAAGTAAGCCTGGCTCAGGCTGCTCATGCTGCAGACACCTCCACTTTGTTTTGTGAATAACTTTGAAGGCTGAATGTGTGCTTTGCTGGCAGAAGCTGTGCTGGGGCTGCAGCCACACACCCCAGCAGCAGTGGCAGCCCCTGCGCCTCACTCCTGTGATCTGGGCTGCCGTTGACAACAGACTCTGCTTTGAAGGAGCATTCAAAGCCTCTCGGGGCCAGTCGGGAGATGACTTCAGACCTCTCTGGTTTAGCACATGGCATTCGGTGGGAAAAGATCCTTTCATTAAAACCGATAGATGACACATTTTTGCAATATTTACAATTCAAAGAATTCTGATCAATGTGCTGGAAATTAGGAAGTTGATGTGAGATAAGTACTCCTTCCTCAGTGTTTGCACCAGAAAAGAGCAGGCAATCTACTTTCCCTTTGTGTACCCCATGTCAGTTGCAAGCATTTCATTACATAGCTGATATCTGTAGATATATTTGCTGACTCCTAATGTCAGCAAATCCCACCATGATTAGGCCTTGAGGTGACAAAATAAAACCTTGAGTGTTACAAGCTAGGTAACTCAGTGCTGCGATAAAACCTAAAAATAAACGCCAGTAGCCTTTTAATGGACCCGAGCACAGCACAAAATACATTTGTATAAGTTGTTAGGTCCTTGCAGCAAAAGGGAAAACTATAAAATCCTGTTTGATGGCTTTTTAATGGCAGTTGTTTAATTTAAAGCTTTTAGTGAAGTGGGTTACATGGCAAAAGCAGAATAATAAACAGTAAGAAAATGCATTCACCCTGTGAAGCAACCATGATTAAACACTCAGCAGAAATTTGGGGATAATAGCTCCAGGTTGTCTTCTCAGGTTTCCGTCCCCAGTCTTCCAAGAAGTGCAGCACTCATCCCTAGTCACGTCCCTCTGGTTCTGTATAGACCTTCTCAGAATCACAGAACAGTGTAGGCTGGAAGGGACGCTAAAAATAATCTTGTTCCATCCTCCTGTCATAGGCAGGAGCACCATCCATTAGACCAAGACCCATGAAACATGGCTTTGAATGCTTCCAGAAATGGGGCAGCCACAGCTTCTCTGGGCAACCTGTTCCACTGTGGTACCACCCTGATTGTAAAAATACTCTTTTTTTTTATCGTATCGAAATCCAGTCTCTTTTATTTTAAAGCCCTTACCACTTGTTCTGTCACAACTTGCCCTTCACCTCGGCCTGCTTTATATCTGTTTTCCTGCAAACAGTCTCCAGAACTGACCTTTTGCTATGGAATATTGCCCTGTAGCAGTATAGTAAAATGGTCTCTCCCTTGTTTTTGCTGAATGAAATGAGAGGCACATGAGGTGGTCTCAACATGTTGGCTTTCCTGATACAGGCCTGGCTCTGGACTTTGCAGGTGAAGTTGAAGTGTCAGCAATAGCCGAGCTAATAACAAACCTGCACAAACGGATTTCTCACTGTTCAACCCTTATGCCCCCAGTGTTGTGAAACCATGTACCATGGAAAACCTACATTTTGGTGCATGAGGAGACAGCAGGCAAGGTAGGAACTGTCTCTTGCAGTCCAAACCTACTCCATCCAAAATAAAGAGTAGGGAAAGGAGTGGGCTCCTCCGGGCACCTCCTGGTGCCCAAAAAGCGGTGTTGAGTGATTGTGTTTTGTGGATGGGAATCTCCAACACGTGTCAGGGCTTTCTTCCTGCTCCCTATGCTTTAGGTGCAGTATGATGGGACCAGCTCAATCTACTGGGATACTGTCAGGGAGAGGAGCCCTTCTCAGAAGGGATGTGGAAATTCCTCTCTGTGTGAGCTGAAATAGGCTTTGCATCTAGTTTGGAAGAGGACAGAGGGTTGTGATGAGTCCAACCCATCTCCTCCAACATTCAGCAGAATGCTGTTGAACAGTTAATGAATTATACTCTTACACTGGGGCTTTGTTTACAAATGGACTTATCTTCAAAGCTGTCATAACAGTGATACTGGATATAAAGAATGAAAAATGTCTGTGAATGCTTCCCTAAAATATTTATAAGTGATATGCTGGAAACCTTACCCATCTCTCTAAACTAGACCAGTCCCAGAGGTGTTATAGACAGCTTTCTCCTGGTGAAAAGGAGAAAATGTCTTTCTAGGCAGTGCAAAAGAAATACACATACACAAAGAATTCTTTTGAGTCTACTACCTTCTGTGCTGTCACCCTCTTTATCACCTGGCCATACCCTCAGAACATAACCATCTGCTGATGGTAGGGGAGTCATTCGCATAGAAACAGAAAAGAAGGTGACAAACAGTGCTTGGTGACCTCTTAACATGAGCATGAGGGAAAAATGGATGATCTGTGCAAAATAAATGCCAAGTTTATGCAAAGTTGATTTTTTAATAACTGGCTATGGAGGGTGGTGAGCAGCTGGAAACATACTACTAGGATGCTTACTATGTGTAAACACAAACCCATAGTATGGATAAATAGTAACATCACATTGAAATTTTAGCCAAGAAACTCCATTAACTCTTTAGAAATTACAGACAGAGACAGTGTAGTCAAACAACCATTTGTCTCCTTTATGCTGGCAGCAAAGGAATCACCAAAACTTGGGGTGGGCTAGTTGCTTGTCAAATACAGTAGAAGTTTTTCACCCCAGCAATGAATCTTTTGCCTGACTGTTGCATGTCTAACTTTGGAAATGTTGAGACCAGCAGATTAGATGCTGCTTGACTTTCCTCAGAGATCCCCATAGATGCTGCCGAAAGTCCAATGTAAGTAGTAGTTCAGTAGAAAAGTAGATTGAGATCACCAACATCCATGACAAGTTCCTATTTCAGGGGGACACCTGAAGACCACCACTGTAATTCCTTACTGGTCCTTCATCCTGCTCCAGGAGGTGAATGCATGAACATCAAAGTTCCTGCAGTGCCATCATTCTGAGCAAAACATCAAAGAGTACAAAAAATCCCTCTGCAGACAAGACTGAGGTAGAGGAGTGTGCTGGAAGAGCCTTGTGAGGTGTTGAAAGTTAGGCCTGACCTAGGATCACCCCCCCACCGATACCTGTCAGGTGTTTTGTACAGTCAACCTCTCCACTTCATGAAATTCAGAAGCCCATGAAATATGCCCTGAATTAATCTAGCCTATTGCCAGGAGAGTAAATAAGTCATAAGATCCACACTTTATGTTACAAGATGCTGCTATTTATTTATTTATTCATTTGATCCCTCATTATTGCCCAGGTAAGATGTAATGCCTATATGAGTCCAGCCAAAGGCATACAAATATCAGCCCCTTTGACAGTAATTTTTTTAAAAAAGAGAAATATATCTGACAATAAATTACTGTCATAACCAGCCAGGCTATTTCCCTAGCAGGGAAGTTGAAGGACTTTGAACTGCTGCTTTTGTGTTGTGGCATTGGTGTTCAGAGGGTCCCTTCTGACATCTCAGCCTCTCATCTTTGAGTGACACAACAAGCAGCTTGTCACCAGCTCTGCCAGACACCACTAGGAGCAGTGACTGCATACTCCTCTACCTTTGGAAATGCCAATCATGGCCATATCCTGTGAGGGCACTTGCTTGTCACTCTCCTTCAAAGACACACCCATCTCCCCAGGGATGGCTCTAAACACCCCTCATTGTGGAGGATGGGAAGGCAGGAGAAGAATCCTGGCTGTTCCTCAGTGTCTTATAGAAAGCCATATTTGCATTCTGCTTGTGGCAAGCCAAAAAGTCCCTTGCAAGCATAGAAACAGCTTCAAGGGAAAGGTGTCTACACTAAGTTGTGGGATCATCGGGTTGGTCCTCTGTGCATGGCTTCCACCAAGAAGGCAAATCAGGTGTCTGCTGAAATTAGTGATGAGCCAGTGGAGAAGTGGGGCTATTGGGTTTTCTGGAAAGCATCTTTTAGAGATGTTGAGATGTTGAGAAGGCAGTCTGTTCCTTAAAACCCTGGGTACTCACTGGAGGTTCCTTTTCCTTTCAGTGATGGTGAGAAAGAAGAGGTCTGATGTTCCTGCAGGGTCGATTACTCTGGGTGAACTCCTTTTTCATTCCACAGCTCTGGTGCTGTGACAAGAGCTTTTCTCCAGGCAAGCTGGGGTTTTACTCCAAGGATTGAAATTTTGGGATGTGATGCAGTGCAAGAGCAGCAGGGGGTCCATGCAGCAGGGGGTCCATGCAGCTGTGTATTGTGCACAGCATGTATGATGCACAGTATGTGTGATGCACTGTGTGAACAAGGAGGGTGTGATGCACAAGGCTTGTCAGACCTCTGAATCCTTTGAAAACAAAAATGATAGGAAACAGATGGGGGAGTTCCACTTGGTCCACTGCAGATAGCACCTCTGGAGTGGTCCTTTGTGAAGAGGCAGCTTCAATCCACACCCTGCCAAAACGCCCTTAGTCCCTCTGCATCTGGTGACTGAAGTGACCTCTTCTTTCTCTGTGCCTACTTTTGAAGTCCTGCTGGGGGATGAAATGTGCTGCTATGCAGAAGGCGTGGGTGGGTGTATGCAGGGTATGCAGACAATGGGGGCTGTCTGGGAGCTATAGTTTGTAGGTGAGATGAACGTTATCTCTACCTGAAGATACTGCTATGGTGAACATCCTCCAGACTTTGGTGCAGTCATTTTTGCAGGGCTAGTGTCTTCAGATCTCAACTGAAATGGCAGGTCCTGCTGTGTTCTCCATGTGAGTGGTATTTTGCCAAATCAAGCCCAATTGTGAGGATGGGGGCTGAGGTCGGGGGGAGGGGGAAGTGCGAGGGGAGGGCCATTTTACAGATTCAGAGCATGCCTGCATGCAATGGGCATATCCATGCCTGTGTCCTGTTTCTGGGTTCCTGGCTCTTGCTGGGTCCCATAACACTGCTGTACTGTGCTGGTTGCACATGGAAAGGGGGAGGGGTGGAGATGCCTGAGGGAAAGCGACACAAGGCTGGGAAGTAGGAGGGCTGTCCCGTCTCTGGCGGCTTCCCCTGTGAGCTGTGGGGACCAATCAGAGAGCTTATTTAGTAGTGGACAGCTCGGGAAACCAATTTAAAAGTTATTTCACTTTCATAAATAACATTGTTAAGGCTAATTTGTTCTCTTTGGCCTTCCAGCCACAAGGCCAATAGCAACCCCCAGGGCCCCAGCTCAGGGTGGCCCTCCACGTGGCCTCGGCTCCGCTCCAGCTCTGGGCGGCCCCCGGCTCAGGGCGGCCCCGCATGGCCCCTGCTCAGCAGGGCTTGGTTGCAGCCTTGGTGTGGCTAGGCCTGGGGGGCCCAGCCCAGCAACCCGGCCCCGGCTCTGCGGGGCCCGGCTTTACTCTGCTCGGCTCGGCTTCTCTTGCCACGTGGCATGGCCAAGCAGGGGGATGAGGGAGCCACCAAAAGCTCTCCCTTCCCCCCTCCACCCCATTCTGCCAGAAGAGGCCTCCAGCTGCCCCTGTGGCTTCTTCACGTTCTGGATACAATTTTAACTCTTTTTAATGTCTGGATAAGGTTCTCGATCTCCTGAGCTCGCCTGAATGAGAAGAAATAAAACATGGAGTCTACAGAAGTCAGTGGAATAAAGATAAAGTTCTGGATGGGAAGAAATGGAAAAGATGCAACTGATAAGTAGCTGAAAACCTTTTTTGTGGGCTAAGGGGATGGTGACTACACTAAAATTCCTTTAAACTGTGAAATATACTTGGGGAGGTTTGGGTGCTTGAGAAGAAGACTTTTTGCCTCAGGGAAATGGAGCTCTCTGTTTTGGGACTGGAATATGAACAGAGACATTTGATAGAGAAGAAGATGAAGAGAATTTTGTCTTTCAGCAGCTTGCCTTTAAAAGTGGTACCCTAAGTGTGTGACATAACCCATGGAAGGACTGTAAAAAATGAGAGGAAATTCATAGTTTTGTAAGTCTGGGTGGATGCAGACTGTGAAGGCGAAGACGCCCCCTAAGCCTGAATGAAAAAAAGGAACTTTTCTCTCTAGAGTGAACTGAAATGGTTATTTAGGTAGATAACTGACTGAAGTGTTTTCTGTATGTTGTTGTTAAGAAATGTGGAATGAGGGGAAGGGGAGGAGGGAATAATTTAGAAATCTTATTCTGAATTCTTTTAGTGTTATTGATAAATTTCTTCTTACATCCTTTTAAGTTTTAAGCCTGCGTTGTCTTTACTCCTAAATCCTATCTCTAAAAAAAAACAAATATATTAAAACTGGCAAAACCCAAGTCACACCATGATATGTATGAAGAGGTATACAAAGCCCTTCATGTGTAGGGGCTCCAGGCAGATTCTGGTGTGAGCAGTAGGATAAAATGGAGGAGATGAAACAGGACATGAAACACTGTTCAGATAGCAGAGAAGTGACCCAAACTGGGGCAGAACCTGAATGTTCTGTGGTCCCATCCCATCTGTGGCTCCATGTTCCCCTCCAGGCCAAATATTGTTCTGTCCATACTAGCAACTAAGGAAAAGTGGCAGTGGTTTACCAAAATATTTTGCATTCAGACATCATTCCTTGTTTTAAACATTTCACATACCGGTCAAATAGACATCTCAGTTATTTGAAGTAAATAAGCCATACGTCAATTTGCATCAGTAGAATTGGATTTATTCCAGTGCAGCTGATATCAGGTGTGGCCTGTAATTTGAGTGATTTGAGAACTGAAATATTTTTTTTTAGGTTAGGTGTTTTTAAACCTTCTCATTTCAATGGCAATGGAGTTCTCTGTCCTTTACAAAGTGCCTGGAATGAGATCAGATTTTTTTCCAGTGCCTGGAATGAGGTCAAGCTTCTGCCAAAGTTTAATAAGCATTATAATCTAATATCCTACTTCTCAACCAAACCCATTACCTGTAGATTCAGATGCAGAGCAAATCATGACCTTGGACGGAACTGGCCATTTTGTGTTCCTGGCTGTCTTGTTTTCTTGTCAGGAATGATGAAGCTGGCGGGGCAGAGCCCTCCTGGGATTAGCCCACATCAACTCTTTATGAAGCACTGTCAATCCGTGTGATTTTTGTAAACCTTGGAGACAGGGTCTGTCACCTTCTCCAAACCCTACCAGCGATGGATGTATGGCTCAGACCTTGGTCATGCTGATGCCAATCCAGAAGGACAGCAGTCAAGGTGGTGGAATTAACTGGGTTTCAAAGCAACCTGTAAATGAGTTCTGGGAGCAGTTCAGCCCATTTACCAGGTGACCTGATCTGGCAGAGGATGAATCTCCTTTCCTAGGGCTGTCCTCTGATGAGACAGATCCCAGGTTGCCATGCAGGAAGGGATGGGACCACAGCAGCTCCTGGGAGTGATAGAGGTGCATACTTGGAGTAGGGGAAATTGCATCTCACTTAAAGGTTATTGCTTAAATAGAATACCAAATCTTGATTCCAGTACTTGGGCTGTTACAGGAGTTGGTGGGGGTTTTTTTGCCCCGAAGTGCTTTTTTTCCTCTAACAAATGACACATGCTCATTTTAAAATGGCATGAAGCATTCTGGGCTGTATGTGATGACAACTGGCCCAGGAAAATAAACTCTGAATAAGCAGTCACAGATCCCCTGAACCCTGAGAAAGGATCCCTTGACCTTGCCTGGTAGATAACTGTTTAGTCCTGGATGAGAGGAGTCCTTCTCCCTCCCACAGGTGTGTTTGGGGTGTTTAATTCTTGGAGCTCTGGATGCTCCTTGCAAATGTACAGGATTGGAGCTCTTGGAGTGCGATGAGGATTTGGCCTAGCTCATGCAGATTCACATGGTGGGAAATGGTCAGGTTTCCCACTCCTGCTGATTGTGGACAGGTGATCTATGCTGAAGCTGTGTGCCACAGGTGTCAGGGACAAGGGTGTCTCTGGCCATGCAGACCAGGACTGAGGTGTGTGTGGGCATAAGCAGGGCAAGGCAGATGGAAATTAGTGAATGGCACAGCAGTGAGGTGTTTTGTAGGCACCTATGACTGCAGTCAACAGGCTTGAATACTGACACTGCTTAGTTTTGACAGAAAAGGGCCAGACAAGTGGTCATGCATGTAGATACCCTCTCAATCCCTGTTTGGCTTGGAGTGAAGGAAGCTGGAGGCTCAAGGAGGGCTGAGAGTTGCTGCTTGGCATTTGCTGCCACCAGTTAATAACACTGTTCCCTGGCAAAAAAAATCCCTCCAGCAGGCAGAATGGCTGGAGGCAGCCAAGCTCTCCTCTGATGGATGTGAGCCAAAACAACAGGCTTTGCTCCCAAAATAAATGAACTCCTCAGGATACCCACTGTACCCATGTCAGTGCAAAGGGAACTTGTTGCCAATGCAGGAGAATGGAAAGAACAGCAAATGTGAAGGAAAACACAAGAAACAGCCCAAGCCAATGAGACAGAGCAGGACTGCAAGGCCCTGCTGTGACACTGAGATGGAAGATGCTATGGAAATGCATGAGTTGGAAATGTCCAGTTAGGGGACTTGACCTAAAATCATTCTAGCAAGTCATTACTGATGTTTTCTAAAGCAATGTTTCACTAGAAAATAAATGAAAGACCGTCAAAGTGTATATACATGCATTCAGTCCATACATTTTTGTAGCTATTTAGTCAAATACTATCTACTCTTCATGGAAACATGTGAAGATTTCACACCATGTCATTATTATTGCAGTAGTAGTTGTTATCAATGGCTGAAATCCTGACCAGGAAAAAAGCTGTAACTTCTTGGGGGTGGATTTGAGTAAGAAATCTCCAATTTATTTTAGGTAACAATATCGTGATTTTTAAGGCAGGTTTCATATTTTGAAGTAGTTTTGATACTGGAGCACTGGGAATTAGCACAACTATGTTGCTTTAAAAAAAAAAACCAGTTTAAATGCTGACATTAATTGCAGAATATAATTTCCCTCCCCACCCTTGCATCAAATAAGCTCCCATTTTCCAACTCAGTGGATATGCTTTGCAAAGACTAGATTAAATGATGGACTTAGGCCTCCTAACTAATCTTAGAGGACAATAAAATATAACTCACTGGTATTTAGCAGCAGCTGTTTTGACATTGCATAATAAAATGATCAGCAAATATGATAGCAATTTATTCCAAGTAGTAACTGCAAGCTGCTATTTTAGGTTCATAAAAATGCAGTTGCAAAATATCACAACACATTGAATGCAACTATTTTATGATCTCATAAAAATAACACTGAGATATCTTGTCCCACAGTGCTCAGGTGCTGCAGGCAGAGCCAGGGCCTTGCCTGTGGGGCAGGAGTCTGAGCAGGCACCACTACCCTCAATTGCAGCTTTTTCCAAACTGCTTTCCCATAACTGCAGGACAGGTTACATTTCATGGTTTAGCATCACATGTCTTCCAGCACATGGTTGGATGAGGGGGTTTGCATTCCCCAGGACCTGCGCAGACCTAAACTGGAACCGGAAATGGCCCTGGGCACATAGCACAAAGGATGAATCTGAGGAGATTGCTGCCAAGGAACATTTTTCTTCTCTCTCTTAAGTTAAAAATACACTGAAGGTAATGTAACCCTTTGGGTATAGGTAGTGGCAGCAGCAAGAGTCATGTTTGAAGACCTTGGGGTCCTCCTTAAAACTGACACTTTGGCTTGAGCCTGACCTAGAATTTCAAACTACCTCTCCACAGTGCTCCCAACTGGCAGTGCTTCCTCCTTAGCCGAGTTTGTGTCCACAGAAAGGACACAGAAGAGCTGGGAGCAGGAGCTCAGCATCAGCCCTAGCATCACCAGGAACCTGCTTTTACATCTGGTAGTTGACACAGGCTGCCATGTAGCTGGCAGTGGTCTGTTAGCTGAGTACCTCCTCCAGAGGCTGTGTCCAGTATAAACACCTGTTTTTCCTTTCCAAACTAAATTTAGTGTTTAATGTAGTCACAAAGAAAAGGCTCATCCTTGCTCTGCTGGGCTTGTGGCTTAGTTGTATTTACAGCTAGCTCTGAGCAGGACAGACCTCATTAGAAATATTCCCTACTGGCTGGAAACCCTCGTCTGAGGTAGAACTAAGAAGACCTGGTGTGCAGCTAGGATGCCTGGGAGCTCCAAGCATTACCTTGAAGTTTGGGAAAGAAAGACATTAAAACCAGCAGCTCTTTCACTGGATGTACCTAGAAGTGATGCAGTATTATTTTTGGTGCAGAATTATCTTTGCAACTAAGTTTTTCCACAGAAACTAAGCTGTTCCCCACAGCCCCTGCTTTAGGATGCAAAATTTGGCCCAGAGAGGAGTGAGGCCTTGATGGTGGAGAAGACTTTGATTCAGCTGTAGTCTGGGGCTCTGACCAGATGCCAAAGCTGCTCACACCTCTGGGGAGACCAGAGTGCCTTCCAGCGTGGCTTCACTATGTACCCATGGAAGAGCAGTTCCTCCAGGAGAGGACATGCTTTTTGCCATAAGGCAAAAACCCCAAGGGGCAAATTGATCAGGAAAAGGCAGCATTACCTCCAGAGATATTTCATCCAAGTCTGTGCAGAGTGAATTTCACCCAGTATAAGATTAACTGGCACATTAGTTAGATAAATGGAAATCTGGGGATTGCCTGAGTTTTAGGGGATGCAAACAAGAAGATGAAGCAGTAAATATGTTGTTCAGGAAAATTTCTGAGCCTTTGTCTTCTTGTTGTCTCAATACCTGAACAAATCCATAAGTAATCTCCTGTTTAAGGGAAAAATCCTCCCCCACTGACCAGCCCTAAAGTATCAGGACTAATGTCAGCCTTAATTTTCTGTTGTCACTTGCAGGGAAATATAATTCCTCCATATTTCATAAATACAGACTGAATTTTGAAATCTCTGAGAAATGAAAACTCTCTCAGCTTTTCATAACATCCAGGAATGCTCATGAAAAGCAGTAGCTTCTCCAGCGGAAGGCAGGATGGCTCCTTCACAGCTGACTTGCTGTCGTTTATTCAGCAAAAGCCATCCCACAGACAGGGAATAAATTGTGCAATGTACTCTATTTCTCGGTATCCTGATAATGAAAATCTAATTAGTGTAAAAGTGTAGTTTGTTTGATCAGCTGGTTCAACAAGCATCTTCCCCCCAGTTTTACTTGAAATCAGGAGCAGGAGTGTGGATGAGACACTCTCTGCTGCATTTCCCACTGGAGCAAGAAAGTATACAGCCACATCTCTGCATTAAGGCTGCTGCTTAGAACATTGCCAGCTCATATCTGCTACGTACCTAAACAGCAGCTGCACATCCCAGCTGTGGAGCCACCTTTAACATACTTCAGGTTGTTCAGGAGTGGTTGGGACCCAAGATCCTCCCATACCCTACATTCATCAAAATTTTAAGTGTCTGTATGATGAGTCCCAAGCGAGGATGGAAGATACGACACTGTTCTTTTTAATGAGTGATGTGGCTCAAATTAATATTCAGAGTATGAAAAGGAAAGACTCTTGAAAGAGTGTCTCATCATTTCTGAGGTCAAATTATTATTTCTGATGTCAAATTCTTTATAGGCAAACTCCAGATCAAGAGAAGATTTGGGGAGGGTGAGTGTGAAGTTGGGTTTGTGAGTGAAACTGGGTCCTCCATGGGTGCTCTGAGTGGGGAGGTGATTAGCTGAGAGCACATAGTGATCTGTCTGGGCTTTGATTAATTGGTTAATGAGCTTATGATAGCAAACACCATGTCTATCTCACTTCGCCCTTGTTATGTGCCATTTGTCCCTTGAAATTTAAATCAAGCAGAGATGCATTTTAAAATAATTTTTGACTTGGGGTGGCAGCTATGGAAACAGTTAATTATCACTGATTTCTATGGAAATTCTGGAATGATTCAACGTTAAGAGCTTCTTCTTCCTTGACAACCTTCCAAAAGGGCCATAGTTGGATCCATTATATGAACTTCCCTGTTTTCCATTTGCAGCCATGTTTTGAGTTTTGCTGGCCACAAATGTTCATTTAATTTATTTTGTGCCCAAAGACAAGATACATCTGTGCCCTGATCCTGCAAACATTAATCATATCTTGCCAATTTTCTCATTAAATATTTCTACTGATTTCAGTGAGACTAATAACACATAGTGGAGTAGATACAATAATGTTGAAATGTTTGGGACCTTAAATTGCATCTTTAAAGTATCTTATTTCCCCATAGATTTTTGAAACTAGAGATTGACTTTTCACATGCTACAACGTCCATGTAGATAGAAGCAGAAACCCTCATGTTCACAACGGGGTGTAATTTATGCAGACAAAAACAATTTAAACTAAAATTGATCCGACAATACAAAAAGTGATTTGGTCAGTAGTTAGGCAAATCAGAAGCATGAATTCACTCCACGGGCATTTACAGTGGATACTAAATTGGATTTAGCTGAAATATTTTGATGAAACAGTCGTTTTTGGGGCTTTTCTCACTCACAGCAAAAGTATTATGCAAAAATGCTTTAGTTCAGAGCTTCAGGAGGGTGAAACTCAGGTCCATGTGATGTTTCAAAAAAACTGTGTATCTGGATAAGAAAAAGGGTTGTAGTGACAGCTTATGCATAAAGATCCGGCTAAAGTTCAAAAACTGGAAACTGCAAGTATTCTGTAAATATACTCTGTCAACCATGTAGCACTTATAACCAACAGACAAATAGAAACATTTCAAAGCTTTGAAATTGCTTTGCTTCTGGGGGAAAACAAAACTGTTGTTGCAGTGTAATAGAGATTGAATCCCTGGATCAAGATGCTGCCTGCATGACAAACAGGCAAAGGGGGGATGGGGCTTCTGCACTAAAACAGGCTTTATTGAACACTGGCAAAGTCAGGAAGTTCTTGCTGTCTCTGATGAACCTGTGCATTTTTCAATAATTCTTATACCTGTAAAGAAGTTACCAGCCTCAAAACTTCACTACTAATCCTTTTCACTTACTTGTCAGAACATGATGGTCTTGGCATAAAACCCAGGACATCTGGACACAGTATGAGATCTCAAGATATCTCCCTGAGGCCAAGTAGGCTAAATGAACTTTGCCAAGTGTCAGAGCAGAGGACTATGCATCTATATTGGTTGTGGCATGAAGCAGGAGGTGGGGAGCACTGGTTATCCCTGCCTGATTCCTCCCTGCAGTGGTGGCAGAGGGGCTGCTCATGGCAGTGCTGGGTTTTCTGCAGCCACTTGGGCAGAAATCCCCCATTGCTCTGGGGAATGACACAGTGGTTTGTGATGGCACATCTGGAGTTTTGTTACATACTAAATCAAGGCCATGGCAGGTGTGTAAAGCTGAGATTTCAGAGCCATTCAGATAACTAATATATGTGGCAGTTGTTTATGCAAAGGACTGCTGAAATGATTTCTGGAATGATTTGCTTTGGTTTTTAAATCCTCTTTTCTGAATTCATGTGATATTTGTGCAACCATTAGAGAACAACCTAGTAGAATTTTATGAGATGTGCCATCTCCCTACAGGGAAGTTGCTCTACAAATTCTTCTCTGAAGGCAGAAATACTCTCAGTTTCTTCCCAAAGCCAGGTCACTGCATCAGGCTCTTCAAAACCCAGCGAGAAATTGCAAAGGGACTGAAATATTTTGAGGCAGAATTCTGGTAATGCATTCCTTTCAGAAAAGAAATTATATATTTGCAGGTGCCAACTGGCCATAGTCAAGCTGCCCTCAGTCGCACTCCCAATTCCATTCCCTAATGCCACCTTAGTTATTTAGTGTGTTCTGCAGTGATAGAAGAAATTTTGTGGTTGTTTTAAAAGTTAAGCAGACCAAGAGGATGTCCTAGAGGCTGGTAATCCTCCGTAGGAAGCGATCTCAGCTCATATGGTGGTTGTTTGTCTTCAAGGAACATGAGTTGGAACTGAGGGAGATTTTGAAGATTGTTCTAATGACAGTGCATATCTGAAGATTTATCTGGCAGCTGTCTGAAGGCATTTGCTTTCCTGGCAGGCTAAACTTATTGGCATTTTCTGTGTTTTCTTTTTAAGAAGAAACAACTGAGACCAGCGACATTTGTGCTTTTCAGAATCTGGTCCTGTGTCTGTGTCAGCAATGCTGCAGAAACCACAACAAGCTCTTAGGTTCACACGTGTGGTCCTTATAAACCTGGAGAGTGAATGTCACTGTAAAGAAAAGTGCAGCCAAACTAGGAACAACACAATCTAATAAATCATGCATGCTCCTTTCCATCACCCCAAGTTGTTTTTCCTTCCACAAGCAATAGCAGCTGCTTCTGGATGATTGCTTTTCTGTCTCTGTTCCCCTGACTGCCTTAAATAGAGAAACCCACAGAGGATGAAACATTAGCTGTGCTAAACTGGTGATTAAGAAGAAAACTGATTATTTCAAAAACTGTTACAGTGCAAAAACTATTGCTGGGAGACATCCTTGGAGCAGGCATGTTACATTGACCAAGGCATTCACCTGGATAGGTTTGTGCTGGACACTGTGGGGTCACATCTCAGTATTGGCATGCAGAAATTTGGTGGGAATGTGGGTGGCCAGGGTGAGCTGCTCAGAAATACTCTCTCTGTTAGCAGTCTTCACTTCCATGACCTACTTGTATCACACTCTGTGGGCATTAACAAAGTGAATATTAGAAAATTCAAGAGGTAAGGACCACTGCCCCTGCTCTAAATTGAAGCTGTAAAAGCAGACTGAAGTGCACATCAGCCACTTCCAGATAGAGAATTTCCCTGTCCTTATTTTTGCAATCATATCAGGAATATTATTCATTCTGCAAAAGTGTGTGATTACTTGGGGAAAGAAAAGCTATTGAAGACTATTACAGTCAGCATTGACTTCATTAAAAATGCAGAAAGGAAACTGCCAAATAACCAGTTGTGTTTTCAGATGTACCACATGTGACTGGGGCCATATTAAAAAACATGTACCATCCCATGTAAATCATGAACCACTGAACAAAAGTTCTATTTGTAAATTTGAATATTAGCAGCCAACTTTCAAACTGTCTGTCTTGAAAATAGTTCTGTGATACTCTGAGCAAGCACAGAAATGCAGTGAGACTCTGCCAGGTTCCCTGGACCTTGCCAAATTTTGACTCAAACCTTAACTGCCTGCATAAACTAGGAAAAAAAAAACACATTAAGGACCCCAAACTTGGCTTGACATACACAAGAAGCAAAACCTGACTCTAGAAAAATTGATTCCAAACAATAAAATCTGTCAGACTGACCATATACTGTAATTCTACAAGTCACTCAATCACTTTTGTAAATTATTCCTGTTAATTTGACCATTTTGAGAATACATAAAAGAGAAACCCCATAAATTAATTGAACCACAGTTTTTATTATGCAGATTTTGAAAACCTCATAACTCATTATGCCTCTTTTTGTGAACAAAAGGCCTAAGCACAAGGCTTCGAGCTAGAATACCATGTTCTGAGATAGCAAGACATCTAAGGAAACTATTTTTTATTTAACATTCTTACAGAACACGAGCTTTGAGAATTCAAACTGAAAGAAGGGAAATTTAGGTAAGATACAGGGAATTCTTCTCTGTGAGGATGATGAGGGCCTAGTAAAGGTTGTCCAGAGGAAGTGTGGTTGTCCCATCCTGGAAGGGCCAGGCTGGATAGGGCTTAGAGAAACCTGGTCAAATGGATGGTGTCCCTGCTCATGGCAGGGGGTGGAACTGGTTGAGCTTTAAGGTTCCTTCCAACCCAAACCATTCTGTGTTTCTGATTCTGATTTGAACACAGTAATTTCACCAGCCACCTGCCGTTGCATACCTCTCAAGAAAGTTTCATTTTACTCTGGAAAGGAGCAAGAGCAAATTTGTATTCTTCAATAAATTGTCATCCCCTGGGCAGAGCTGCTCATCAAAAGGAGGATTAATATGGGCAAGACAGCACTGAGCCATGAAAGTGGTACATCCCCAGCTCCAAGGCTCAAAATAATCCTTCCTGAAGGCTACACCACTTTCTAAAAATACAGCTTAAGTAGAGATCAGTGCCTTTCCAGAGAGGCCTGCGATCTTGGATTCAGGTTGCACTGTGACAGGTATAAGAATGCTGGGTCATCACCCATATTGCACCTTACGTGTAAACTTAAGCATCTTGGTTTTTCTCTCCATGCTGGTATTTATGCATGGAACTCTTGAAAGGTACTGAAGTTATCTATTTATATGCAAAGCCCATTTATTCCAAACTCCAAAAAATCTAATTTTGGAGATTTTAATTGAGCATAACTTTAAGGGGCATTGCACAAATTTCAGCATATTTCCAAAATGCCTACAGTAGCAAACTAGGGGCTTCAGTGTCACTTGCTGGAAGAGACCAGGTGTCTTTAGTGTGTGGTGGTAGGGCTGGGCTTGAGACCCTGAATCCCGGGAGACTTGTTCTCTTCAGTCACTATTTGTGGTATTTCTCTGGTTTTGAGTTTATCTAGGACAAGTTGGAGAGCTTTTGAATAATGAAGCAATTAAAAATCAATCTTGAAATATCTTAAACTGACTTAGTGGGCTTTTTATTTAACAAACTCCCTAAACAGATCATTGAGTAAGTTATCTACTGTGAGTTTCTTCCCATTTCCTTTGGAGAATGTCACTACGGCCAAGTGCAAGGAGCGTGATGAACCCATGATTTGTCCTCTCCTGGTCATGCCTTAACCGTCAGATAACAAAGGATTCTTTTTATATTACAGAAATTGTTTTTATTGTCAGACCTTGTTGTTGCCAGAATACATATTTGATTACCAGTAAACTTACCAAGACCTGAAGGCAAGTGTGCTTTTATGTCTTTTTGCATGTGCAGTAGAGTTTGTGTAATAAGTGTGGGTTATATTCTACTACTGTGATGGAAGTGACAATGATAATACCAGCAAGGCAGCCAAAATGCCACTTCTCACCATTTTCAGTGCCACCCTTCCTCTGTCAGGCAGGTAAAGGTTTGCCTGATGTTATGAAGTCCCACAAAGCACAGAGAAACCATCCCCAAAACCCCCTTGCTAATCACTTTGACATAAAGCTGAATTGAGTAACTAAGCTTTTCATCTGATATTAAAAGACCAGAAGCTAAATTTGAGACAAAAGCTAAAAGTTTAACAAGTTACATTGATCAAAGAGTTTTCAAAGGAACATTCAATTATATCTGCAACACCTAAATGGAAATGTTCTTTTACTTATTTATTTTGCGATAAAGAGGGTTATTAGGTCTTGTTATCTTTCTTCACTTTAATGCATTCTGTTGAAACTCTCAGCACAAAAAGCAAGCTTTGTGAACAACAATGTGACAAGTGAAAAAGAAAGATTAAAATTAGTTCAAGAATAAGAAAGTGTATATTTTACAGTCAAAATCTCCTAGTGTAAGCATTGATGCTTTCAAATGAAGAGGACAGATCTTTATTATGATGCCACTCTGCCATGCTGCACTGAGTGCCTGGCTATGATCTTGCTTCAGGCAACTAAAACAGCTTCAGAACTCTGAATTTTGGAAAAAAAACCCCCAAAAACTCAAAGAACCCAGACCATATAAAAAGAGCTTACTGCTTCTGGAATCCTCACATGCATCAGATGAAAACCAAGAAGGTTGCGCCTGCTGGAACAAAACTGTTAAGGGCAAACTGGGAATCATAGATGCAGGAAGCTGAGATTTTCCTTTCTGGAAAGATGCTGTATCCAGATTCCAGATTATGGTTTGAAGTTACTGAGCACTTGTGGCTCTCAAGATTTACAGCCCTTGGTCATAATCCTTTTCCTGCCTCCAACCACATATTCTTTTCCTTGGACTCATGTTATTAATCACATTTTTTTTTTTACTCTTAGAGGCTGATGCAAAGCCCAGGGAAATCAATGGAAAATTTTTTGATGACTTAGCTGATCTGTGATTTAGGCTCCAATAAGCTTTTAGTCTTTGACTCAGATGATGCTTGCATGTTTTGCTAGCACAAATGTGAGAGAAACTTCTTCCCTATATATGAATCTTAAGTTTGTTCTTTGTCTCATTTCTTTGAAGTCTGAAAAGAAAAAATTTCTCTTACTCCAAACCATATGGTTCATATTCTGCTTTGCAGAACCAAGTCTTCTCATACAACAGAGTTTAGAGCAGTGTCACAGCACCCACAGCAATTCTATAGCTATTTTCTACCAGCCCTTGTGCTTTCCTTGGGACTCCTTGGGGTGCTGGAACACCTAAGCATGAGCAGCACAGCTGGGGAAGGGTCTGGAACACAAGTCTCATGAGAAGCAACTGAAGGAGGGCTGGGCGGCCTCAACCTGAAAAAGAGGAGGCTCAGAGAGAACCTTCTTACACTACCCAACTCCTTGACAGAAGAGTGCAGTCAGGTGGGGGTGGGGCTCTGCTCCTATGAGGCCAGGGATAGAACAAGAGGAAACAGCCTTGAGTTGTGCTAGATTAGACATTAGTTTAGATTGGACATTAGGGATTTTTTTTTTTACTGAAAGAGTGATAAGATACTGGCACAGGCTGTCCAAGGCTGCAGTGGAATCACCATTCCTGAAAGCAATTTAAAACTATTTAAATGTGGCACTTGGGGACATAGTTCAGTGGGGGACTTGGCAGTACTGGGTCAAGGGTTGTATTCAATGATCTTTGACATCTTTTCCAACCTAAATAATTCCATGGCTTTTTCCTGGAGGCTGAATTCCTCCAGATGTTGGTCCTCTACCATTGCCAGTGGTGCAGAAGCATCCAAGATGTTTACAGAACCTCTCCTACTGTATGTGTAAGAGCAGATGTTCCACGGGGCACAAACACTGAATTGTTTCTATTTTTGGTGCTAGGTGAGGACAGCAAGTTCCTTGAGTCAGAACATTCCTCCTAAGCTCTATGGAATTTCAGGGAGCAGGAGAGTGCTCCCTGTACCATGTTGTCCTTGCTTGGTGAGAACAGTACATCCTGTGAGATAATAAACAAGCTCTTATGGTGTGGACTGTTCTCTCAGCTCACCAGAGGCCCTGGCAGTTGGAAATATCACCCTGATATCAACGTGGTTGCCATTGTCTGAGCATGGGAGAAGATGAAGCTGAGAAATAGAAATAATGACTGCAAAACAGGAAAAAGATGTTGCTCACTGCATTGATAGTTACACCTGATTTAGCTACTGAAAGACGAAGAAGCCATGAAGACATTAAACCTCTTATCATCTTGATGGAGTGAAATTGAAAAGAAAAAAAACCCAGTTATTTGGCAGCAAATGGGTTTATTAACTTCTAAAATGGTGTGTGTTTGAATGTGATAGGGAAAGCAGCATTTGTCAGTGTTTGCCACATCAAAAGACAAATTACTACTTTGAAGAAAAGTAGCTTTTAAAAATCTCCCTCATTAAACAATCTATCAGGAAGACTGAGCTGTGAAGCTAGGCACTGGTTTCTGTGCAGGAAAAGGACCAACATGTGACACAGGTTCAGGTATGGTTGCCCTCCTGTGTCAGGGTTTTCTGACTGAGCCTTACAAACCACAATGCAGCACCTACTTACAGGCTGTTTTCCCTTCCAGCTCTATCTTAACTCCTTTCTTGCTACAGCACCCACAGGGCTTAGGGAGTAGAGCCTAGCTGAGGTGGCATGAGGCATTTTGATGGCTTCCTCCCACCCACCACCTCCCCATGACAGTCCCACCAGACTTCTCATGTCTCTGCCACCCTCTCCCTTTGACAGCTGATCAGAAATCACTCTTGGTGACTTTGTAAATGTTCTTTGAAAGACTTCAGTGAGTCAAGGGTTGCAAAAGGCACTCAATTTCCTCTAATAGTGATATTCCACAAGACTAACATAATTTTCTGTCATGGAAACCGGTGTTCTGGTTTCAGGTTTTTTTAGCTAGGATGATCTGGTTTTCCAATCTGCTGCTTCCTGTGAGATGCCTTCTCCCCTCTGGAGCATTCCTTTGAAAGGCAGCCCTTGAGCTGCAGCAGCCTAACACCCTCTGTCACACTAAAAATCAAATACACGAGTGGCATATCTCCAGATGAGAAGGTAACATCAGATATTGTGTTAAGAAAAATGATGCAGAAACTGAAGATTTTGCTACTTCCTTTTGCCTCCTGGAGGTCTCATAGATACCTCAGGCATCTTTCTATACACTTATTGAGCTCCTCAGCTACCTCAACAACTGCACTTTGTCTAATACAGGGCAGTAATAGATAACACTAAAATCTCCACATCATAAAAATGAGCTCATGTAACCACTTATTCGCTGGCAGATAAACCAGCCAAATGTGTGAGATCTTGGTGAATGTCCACAGTGTATTGGATTTGCTGCAATTCCTGGTTGTATCAAGCTATCTACACCACTTTTAAATCCCTTCAGGAATCGTGACTCCAGCTCTTCTCTGGGCAGCCTATTCCAATGCCTGACAACCCTTTTGGTGAAGGTGTTCTTCCTGATATACTATCTAAACTGCCCTGGCAAACCTTGAGATCCATTCCTCTTGTACCATCGCTTGTTACTTGGGAGAAAACAAATGCCCCAGAGCCTTTGGTGATGTTGGGACACCCTACTGAGATGAAGTTAGTCTCCCTGCTGGAGACACGTGTCCTCTGCTTGGACAGGCACAGACCAACCTCTTAAAGCTCAGGGTGTCCTTACCCCTTGTTTGGCTCTATCTGACATTTGTCTGTAGTTAGGCTGGAGGACAGGCAGTGGCATCTCTTCCAATTTTACACATGTAGACAGGATGCACTGGAAAAGGGAAAGGCAGAATTAGATCTCAATCTCATGAATTCCAGGCTTCAACTTCCAGACAGCTTTGCCAAGCATGGATAATGGGATAAGACCACCTTTTTAGAGGAACTGCTGGGAGAAACAGATTTTTCAGTTTTCTTAAGGTAAGGTTGCCAACATGTTAAATCAACTTTCCTTCTTTAGAGCGGGGGCTATTACAAAAAAATTAGGTCAAAACTGAAGTGTGCCCCCTTCCCGTATTTCTCACTTACTATGCATTGGAATGGCACAGGAAAAAAAAACTCAGAGTTCATGTCTCCAGCCCGGAAAGCCTGGGAAGCCTTGCAGCAAACCCGGCCCTGGCAGTGCCGGAGGAGATTTGGGCACTGTGTTTTTCCTGGGCATACTCATGGTTCTGCAGGAGCTCAGCAAAGTGTCTGGTTTCTGGAGTTTGAAATACTCTTCCCTGCTGCCAAGGAAGAGAAGAAAACAGCCCTTTGAAGAGGCTCTGAAACCCAAGTAGAGTGAGAGGGGGAACATTTACTTTAAAGTGCAATAATGTTTAGGTTACAGATCCTAATCCCTGAGCCCTGTCCCAGCAGGGTGTCTCAAGGAAAGGGGCTTTTAGAGCAGGGTTGGCTGCAAGTGTGATGCATGCAAAAGGTTCCCAGAGAAATGCTCTCACATTTTTCATACAAAGGTATTTTAAAAGCAAGAGTGAGATGTCCCAGGTGGGAAAGACATCCTAACAGGTGTATAATATCACTAAAACTGACTCTAATATAATCTAAGTTGCAGTTTGGTGCATTAATGCTTTGTTTATCGTTAAGCACAGATGGATATTTTGATTAGCTTTACTTTGTTGATGCAGCTTCTAGAAAGGTTAGTCCGGAGGGCAGGTGTCATGTATAGCCAAAGTGTTTATGCTGGGACAACTGATCAGAAAGGTGCATCTTTTTTATGAAATTTCAATTAGAAAATTAAACCTTGTAAGCAAAGGCAACAGGGATCTGCTATTCAGTCCACATGGCCAATTAGAATGAGTCACAAACGCCCTCCTTTCATAAACCCATGCTTTGGATTGGGTATCCTGGTCACCCTTGAGCTCTTCTGGGATTAACTATGTGTCAGTGGTCTAAAAGGAAGGCTGGCAGTGCAATGGGGTGCTAAAGGTGCTGGGGAGCCAGGGAAGAACAGCAGACGTTGGCAGAGGGATGGCCCAGGGTCTTAAGTTATTGGGACCTATGATGTTATAATCAGCTATGTAATAGTTGACTTTCACTAGAATGTATTTGCTTTTGCAAGTTATTATGAATTATAGTTGCTTGTAGATGATTATTATAAATTATAGTTGCTTGTAGATGATTATTATTAATTGCACCTGTTTTTAGATATAGTGCAAATTTTTAATTGCTTTTGTGAGTAGCACAACTAAAGTTATGCATGAAGCAAGGCTATCACAAGATGTAAGTGGGCTTGCAAAAATTTACTACAAGATAAGACTGCTTTGGCAAAATGCTGTTGGGGTGTACAGTCATTTCATAAGATACAGCTGGTTTTGAGAAGTGGATAGCCAAGATAGCACAAGCAGAGAACACAATAGCATAAAAGGAAAATACAAAGTCTAAAGTGGCATCGAAAAATCATCAGAAGACTACCATAGACCACCCTCCTGATGGACCTTCAGACAGTGCAGCTGTGGAATTTTGCATTTCTGTGGCAACTCGAAGCAGTTGTGGTAAACTAGCTTCGAAAATGTGCTAAGACATTTAGGGCAGTAATGCTATTGCAACAGTATAAAGAACTGCTTGCTAAAGAAGTAAGTGTGCCTCTGGCTGCTGCCACACACCC
Source organism: Erithacus rubecula (assembly GCF_903797595.1). Taxonomy (NCBI): domain Eukaryota; kingdom Metazoa; phylum Chordata; class Aves; order Passeriformes; family Muscicapidae; genus Erithacus; species Erithacus rubecula. The sequence goes on from NC_136672.1 coordinate 105,217, forward strand.
AGCACCGCTAGTTTTGCTTTATTGATTTGTTGCTTATCATCCTGTATTATTTTAGAGATGAACACAGCTGATGCATAGCCCTGTGATGTGATGGGGCTGGGACTATACCGGGATGAAGGGACTAGGTTGAATGTTCCCACTGGAAAGAAACAGTAGAAATGCTCTTTAGATAGTGGGCAAACTGTCTTTTTACACCCATTGGTCTGTTCTGGAAATACAAATAAAAATAAAATATGCTGAAGGCACTTGTATCCAGACCCAAATGACTGGCTTCACTAAGCATGGATAGCCGAGTCCAGACCCATTGAGTCTGAGATGGCTGTTCATTAAATTAGAGCCTCAGCTAGGGACTGCAAATAGTTTCCTCAGAGATTTTGTTGTCTCTGTCTGAAGAGAAAACATCTGCTCCGATCAGAGTAGTGGGAGACACCCTGAGCTTGGGGATCCTTTCTCCAGTCCTTGGGAAAAGCCCCCTGTGCTGGTGATGGCGTAACACAATCCTGATTTTCGCTACTCTTAGTGTGGCTTTCTCCTCCACAGTATCCCTGGGATCTGGGAAATGCCACAGCGCCACCAGATCTTCTGCTGTAAACTGAGACAGAAGGTCAGCTGCAAGGGAAGGAAGAAGTCCAAGCTCTGGTTGTGTAATTCCATTGTCTGAAAGAAAGGGCAGCTATCACCTGCTCTCAAGAGATTTTCCATTTTCTTTTACTAAGAAGAGGGGTAAAGCAGTGAGGCCTCGAGGAGCATAGATTGGAAGGGATCTTCTGCTTTGTAATTTTCCCCACCTGTGATGCTCAGGAGGTATCAGAGCAACAACTCCTTGTAGCTGAACAGCAGCTGAGGTGAAGCCAACTGTAGTCTTCCAGGTAGCTATAAATCACTCAGCAAGCAAGAATAAAGTTGTGTCTGGACTGAGCTAGAAAAGAAAAGGCACAAACCTCAGGAGAACACCAACAACCAAGTGAATAAACAAGGGTGTTTGGCTTTTGATAAGGAATTATTGTCCCTCCCTCTTCCTGATGCAATTGCTTCCCAGACTGCCTGGCTCACTGAGTCTACCCCAAACCACCCTGCACTGAAGCAAGGTCAGACTCTTGCCTCTCTGCTCCTGGCTTGAGTTCACTGTAATAGGACCTGCTTTTTTGTTTCTAAGACAATAATACATCATCCACAGATCTAAAGGGAGTCAGGGATAAAAGTGTCCATTTTCTGGGTATTTTCACTTCTCTGGCCCCCCTTCCCTGAAGCTCAGCCTGTCAGTCATCCAACTCTTTCACTGCATTTCCCAAGAAGCAACATTTCTAACCAAAGGGATGCTCAGACACCCTAACTCAAGTTCCACTGGCTTTCTCCCACAGCCCAGTGCTTGGCAGAGCATAATGGGATGGGAGAACCAGGAAGAAGATGCCCTCATTGCTGCGTCCTGGGGAGGCAATCCGGGGTGACTAGAGTCCACCCTTTCTGGCAGCAAAATAGTGAGTCAATAGTGAGAAAGAAGAAAGATGTGCCTCTCTAAAAAGGCAGAGGCCATAGATGAAGTCTCATTTAAGCAACTGCAGAGGTGCTGTTGTGACTCCATAGCTCAGTTAGTTTTTGATTTCTGGGAATACACTGTTGGGTTATTAATGGAGAGCATGTGGCATCTCCATCAGTTCCATGTCATTGGTGGAGAGCTCAAACAGAGCGGACATTTGCAATTGAGTCTGTTACTTTGTTTCCAAGTCAAAGTCAATTAGCACTTTAAGATAAGCCTCACTCAAGATTCTTGGCGTGCAGCTTGTCAGTGGGTTATTGCCCTGACCCAAAAACTACAGGAAAAATGGACAAAACCAGCAGACAGTGGAGGTTTGGAAAAATGAGAGAATAAAACGCAGTGGGAGAACCTCCAGTCCTGCCCTATGAGGAGGAGGTCCCACAGCATACCTGGTATTGGTGAGATGGATTCACAGACAACCTCAGTTCAGAGGAGATGAAATGCACAGATACAGATTTACCCCTATCACTTAAAATCTTCTGCTAATCTCTCTCATTTAACAGCTCTATCAGGAACACAGAGACTGCTTTTCAGGCATCACCCCATGAAAGGAAGAGGCAGATTTTTTTTACAGTGTCTCATTATAATGAGCATATTTTCCCATAGCTTTTCCTATCTTTGTATGATTTCTAGAGGAGAGTTAGTATCTTTCCTTAGTGGGGTGTTTTGGTTTGTTTTTTTTTTTTTTTTTTTTCTTTGCCTTTCATAGCTACCTCAAAGCAGGCTGGCTTGGTTTATAAAGTCCCAGATTTGTTCCCTTCCCAAAATTCTCTGAGAAGTCTGGTGGGTTATTTTCTTTCTCCCTCCCATGGAAACATTCACAGCATCATAATCCCTTTTACAGAAAAAACAAGAGCAATCCTAAACATATAGAGGAGCTACAAACAGAAGTACATTTCTGCTGTCTTATCACAACTTTCTTATTCTTCACTGTTCGTGACTAAATAAGACTGATTTTAAATACATGGTCAAAAACTAGCAGCTGAAATCGCCATTCAGAATAAAATAAAGAATCCTGATGTCTCTGGCTAGACAAGTACCAGCTATAACGAGGGCAGAACCGCTCACCCAAGCCTGCAGATAGCCTGGACTCAGAGCCCACAGGAATTTGAATGTCTTATTCATTTCAACTCTGAAAACAAAAGACAATATTTTAAGGAGTGATTTTATAGATAGTCAATATTAGTTTGACATATTATAAACTTAAAGGAAATAACTGTTGGCCAGTGTAAGGAAATGTGATAAAATGCTGAATGCTCTGGAAGACTCCAGTTTTACATGCCAGCCCTGGCACAAAGCTTATTCTTTTGCATATGCATAGTGTCCCTGCAACACAAAAGTACCTTCTTCCATTTGGAGGCAAAACTGTTCATTTTTGGGTACCTCCACATCTCCTCCTGTTAATTTCCTTCTTACTGCAACAAGTATGGGCAAACATCACTATTTCATGCTGTTTCCATGAAGGTGCATAATTACATTCTCTACTTCCTGACCACTGTCTCCTGCCATCAACAAGTGGCAAATGAAGCTGGCATCATTCATATGTTTTGCATCCATTTGCATCCTCTCCTATAAAGCTCTTACAAATGAAACTGTCAAGCCTTGCTGGCACTTTTCAGGATAAATGATGCAAACTGGGGGATGTGTGAGGCAGTCTGTGCCCACTGTGCCATCCATGAGTGCCTCCAGCCCGAGGAATATCTTGGCAAACATTTGTTGTGGTTTGAGGACACATGGCCGAAGGGGGAGGAGGAAAACCCTCAATAATGGATGATTTCGAAGTTTGGGGAAGCTCAGTGGGAGAAAGTCAAGAGGTTGGGGGAAATCAATGAGAAAGAGGGAGAATATTTTGCCTGGCAGTCACTCATCACTTAAGCCAGGTGATTATTAATTATCTCCATGCATTCGCACAAGTTGTTAGTTTTCTGGGTAGATGGGTCCTGTGGTTAGTCATCTCAGGATTTTTAAAGATGAATGAAGAATTACCCAGGATGAAGGGTCAGGAGTGAGAAAGATAACACAAAGAAGACGATTGCTGCCCATCCGTTATAAAATTTCATCAGTTTTGACAGCCTGTACATAAGCAATGAATGGATGCTAAAAACACTTCCTTTCATCTCCTTTCACTCGTATTGCTTAGCTTAGAAAAAGAGCTGGCCTGATGAGCCTTGAAGATGAAAGGAGATGCTGGATGATGCACTGATTCACTGGATCAGGATGATTCTTAGAACAGGGATAGTAAGGGTTAAATATATTAGGCTTTCTTTGCCAAGGCCTTTTTTCATTGGCACCACTAGAAATGATAGATGTTGGTCAGTGGAGATACCCCTGAGGATGGCTCTCCTCACAGTCCTGCAGGAGAATGAAGGAGCTGAGAGTGAAACCAAAGCCAGATCTTTTGTTGTGGTAACATTCCCTCAGATTGAAAACATTGGGAAAATAATGACGATCCTAACCATACTCAGGTTTCATGATAGTGTTTCTATGTTCTTGGTCTGTGCAAGAGCAGCTGGCCTGAAGCCCTGGCCTTTATCGACTATGCTTCAGATGAAAAGTAACAGTAGGTACCTGAGACTTTACAGAAATATCCATCAGCCCCTGCTATCAGAACTGCTCTTTATTTTAGGGCACAGAGAGACAAGAAAGGATTCTCTCAACTGCTGCTGCATGTAAGAGCTGCTGCTATCCCAAGCATCTTCTAGGTCCTTAGTAATGAAATAAATACTACAATGTTATAATAGTGACATAAGATGGGATTTTTATCATATTAATTGCTCAGGCTGTTGCAATACAGGATGACAAATCAGTGTTTCCCCAGGGACTGGCTCAGCCTCCCCACACAAATTTAAACAGATGTGACCTTGATGAGCATAAATGTGGGGGGCTTGAGGACAGCTTGCAAGACAAATTAATGTGCTCCAGCAGATTTATGAGAAGTTATTCCTCAGTGTAGAAAAGTCTATCTACTTTCACCTAACTGCTCCTCCAAAAGTGACATTTCCCATGTACAAAACACGAGCAATCTGCAGAGCTAGTGACAATGTCAAGAGGTCTTTAAGGAAAAATGTTTCCAGGAGGCTGGAGCAGAGAGGCAGCCAAGTGGAAACAGAGATGTGATTCATGCAGAGCAAGGTGTCCTCATTCGTCTATAGCAGTTTGGTCCCCGTAAATAATATCCTGCTTGGACAATGTGGGTTCTTTCTTTCAATCTGCCCCTGCATCAGAAGAAAACTTGCAACTGAGACTCTTTCATTTCATGTCACCTTCCATCATGCCAAGAAAACCTGCAGGTTGAAAGGAGGGTCTGTAAACACTTGTTTACTGGAACTACAGGTTAACCTGAGTCATCCCCTCCCACAGCTCTGTGTTTCAATTCTTGCTACTCTTAGGCAACAATGTCAGGCTTTCACTACTTCCTGATGAAATTAGCAGCTAGAAACCCAAGCACTGTGGGTATGTGTAAGAGAGAACGAGACAGGAGGTCTCCTTGGGACCTGGAAGAAAATGCTTTGCCTCTTTAACCTCCTGAAAAGAAAGAGCTGAAGTAAATCAGTAAAATGATTTACAAATGGTGGAGAGGCCTAAGAATAAGAGGCTTGTTGGCATATTTAAAAACTCTAATTAGCATCACTGCTGATGGCATGCGAGTTTTCCAGGAACCCATCTGGTTCTAAGGATCTGGAGATACCCTCATAGACTTATGAAGGTCCAAACGTTCAACAGGATATATTCCTCTACCTTGTCTCCCCTGGAGCCCCTGTCTCTGTAATTCTTATGCAACAGCATCTCACAACTTCAGAGCCCATCCTTTGGAGTCAAATCCAGATTGGTACATTCTCCTAAAGGTTAGTACTCACGTGGTCTCATAAACATTAAGGGGTCATTAGGATTATTCTGGGCTTCTCTGAACTCATTTGTGCTAGAACCACAGTAAGGAGCACACCATCTGAATCTCAGAAATTCCAGTGATGAGAAAACCCATCTTAACTTTTGAAAATTCTTCCAATAATTTATTACAGTCAAGAAATCCCCTTGGTAATAGTGTATAATTTTTTTTGTTTCACCTTTCAGGCCACCTGAGGACAATATTGATAAATGTCTCAGAATAACTCTGGTTGAGAAGATTTTCTACCACTACCAGATTGGAGAGGTTGAAACAAGTCATTTTGGTCCAGTAAGCTCCTCTTGAGAAGCCAAATTATAATGATGGATGGCGCTGTAAAATGTTAAGTCTCTGCAGGAGGAGGTAGCTGTCCTGGAGAGGGAAGCAGGGATTCCCTAGTCTGAGGTACGCTGGCATGCAGCTTTGGATGGAGGGTGGCTGAGGTTTGGTTATCATGTAAGAAGGGGTCAGAACTGGATATTTCTGCAAGGGAATGAAGTGAGAGCTTGTGCTAATGTGCTGTGTGTCAGAAGAGAAAGAGTAATGGAGGAAATTGGGAAAATTGGGCAAATGGGGTTGCCTATGCTCCTAATTCCTGGTGAGTCCTGCCTGTAGCTTCTGGGTAAAGGTGCTCCTATCTCAGCACTTGAAGGAAGGGTATCTTTGGCCTAGAGCAGCTAAAGCATCCCCATCTGCTCCCCATCCCAGCTAGAGCAGTCCCAGGGACACCAAGTGCTTCAGAGAGGGATGCAAGGTCACAAAGAGAGTCCAGGTTGTTGATCACACAGATGCAGAAAACTCCCGGGGCTTGTAGACTGGAAACAAGACTGAAAAGAATACACTGATGTCATAAGGCAGGTGCGAACAGTGGTTTCCAGCTGCATATGGTTTCTGTGGATTCTTGGTGCATGCTTACTAATACCTCAACACACCTGGGCTGGCCCCAGCCTCAAAGGCAAGAGCAGAAAGGGCACTTCTTGTACTTCATCTTCAGTGCAAAATAGTCTTTGGTCCTGCAATAATGAGCATGGATTCTGTCTGCAATGATTGCATCCAGGTGTCTCACAGCTGTACCAGAAGGAAAGTTCTTTCCAAACACTTCTGTAATTTGTTGACATATACATTACCACTGTAAGAAGCAACATCCCATCTAAATCCTTATTTCCGCTACCCTTTACTGTACTATCTTGGGCTGATGTTAATTCACTCCACCTCTGATCTGAATCCTAGATAGGTCATTCCCTTGATCTTGTGGAAGATTTCTCCATGCACTAATTCCACCATATTACTTTATCCAGTGTAAGAAACTGATTCTGACTATCACAAAAAGTATCCCTGCAAAAGTCAAAACAGGGTAGCACATTAGGTATAGTTGATTCATTTATTACCCAGTTTTGTCTTTTGACTGAAAATATCCCTAATCAATACTTTTTCACTCACAATCTTCTTTCCAATGGGCTGCAAGTTCATCAAGTAGGGGTAGAGACAGTCTTTCCTAAAAATCGCTGAGCTTTCCATTAGTGAAAGTTTAATTATCAAAACAATCATTTGTCCAATATTGAAAAGGTGTGAGGAAAGAAAAGAAAGAAAGAGGGGAAGGAAGGAAGGAAGGAAGGAAGGAAGGAAGGAAGGAAGGAAGGAAGGAAGGAAGGAAGGAAGGAAGGAAGGAAGGAAGGAAGGAAGGAAGGAAGGAAGGAAGGAAGGAAGGAAGGAAGGAAGGAAGGAAGGAAGGAAGGAAGGAAGGAAGGAAGGAAGGAAGGACAGGAAGGAAGGAAGGAAGGGGAAGGAAGGAAGGAAGGAAGGAAGGAAGGAAGGAAGGAAGGAAGGAAGGAAGGAAGGAAGGAAGGAAGGAAGGAAGGAAGGAAGGAAGGAAGGAAGGAAGGAAGGAAGGAAGGAAGGAAGGAAGGAAGGAAGGAAGGAAGGAAGGAAGGAAGGAAGGAAGGAAGGAAGGAAGGAAGGAAGGAAGGAAGGAAGGAAGGAAGGAAGGAAGGAAGGTCAATACATTTGACCTTGTTTCTGGGAGATAGTCATTACAAATCAACTGTGGAAGTAGCAAGACACTGATTTTAATGGATGTGTCTGAAACAAATTCTTTCCAAGAGCCAACATTGTTCTGTCCTTCAACCCACACCTGAAGGAACAGGGAATGGAGGTTATCTGCCACAACAAAAGTCTTTTGCTTCTTTGGTTATCTGACAAGAGAGCAGAGGGATAAGTGAAAAGTAATTTATCAGACCCACAGGGAAACAAAGTTCATCAGGATTTCCTTGCAGTTGCAAAGACAGCAGCAATATACTCAAATGTGGTTAAATGACACACTCATTTTTCTCACATAAGTCATGGTTCTTGGAAAAGAGTTTCAGTATGTGCTGATGCTTAAACCTGGGTGTGAGCCCCATGCAGACTAGTGAAACTCAAGCATATGCTTTATAAATAAGCATGGATCCACTCAAGTGCTGTCCTCATTAGGGCTGGTGTTTAAGAGGCTCCTTGAGCTAGACTCTCCAGCTTTGAAAGGGCTTTCCTATTCTTCGTGCATAATGCAGAGAGAGCTAACTAAATACTCGCTTGTTTTCTATAGCACTGACCAGAACCACCTCAAGTGCCTGGGCAGCATACATATACAGGAAAATTGACTCTGATCATCCCTGGGGTCATTTAACTAAAACATACGTTTCAGTGGAGCCAAGTGCTCAGTGGAGCTAAGTGCTTTTCAACTCCCATGGTGTCAAAACAATTAGCAGATCACAGTCACATGGATTCACTGGTGCTCCAAGAAAAGCATCTGGCCAACATATGGAAATTTAACACAAGCACTTATTAACCTCCTTCTCGCACCATCAGCTGCCTGCAGGACAGCACAGTTTGGATGATTCTTATATCAAAGGACATGTTATGCAATTTGACTTAACCTTATGAAAAGACATCACTGCAGAATCCCGATCACATATTTATGTCATAAACCTGCTTTCCATACATTACACCTGTTAGAATTCAGAGAATATAAAATATCTTGAGTTGGAAGGAGCCCAAGAGGATCATCGAATCAAATTTATTTAGAGAGTTGAGGATTTTGATTTAGATTAGATATTTGGAAGAAATTTTCCCCTGTGAGGGAGCCCTGGCACAGGCTGCCCAGAGAAGCTGTGGCTGCCCTATCTGTGGAAGTGTTCAAGGCGAGCTTGGACCAATCTGGAATAATGGAAGATGACCCTGCCCATGCCAGGGGTTGGAATGAGGTGGTGTTTCTAAATCCAGGATCTTCTGTCCATTTGCTATTGGTTACATCCTTATCCCACCTTAACAATTCCAGAAAGAATTATTAGGTACTAAAACAATTAGTACTCTTGCTGGCTGGTGAATGAGATCATGGCTGTCAGATTGGGAAATAAAGAGCCTGATCATTTAAAAGGCACAGGCAGGGAAGCAGTCTCTGTGTGGATGCTAGGTAGCTTTGACTTGGGTATGCATCTGACATTGTCATATGGGAACAGGAAAAAAAAAAAGGGACATGGATTATGCTCAGTTTCTTTTAGGCTCTTTTATTAGGGAGGACTACAAATCCTGATGGGAGGATGGTTGATGTGTTTCTGGTTAATGTGCTTGTCCCCTTCAGTGGAACTACCATGGGTTCATCAGAGATCAAAGGACCCCAGTGCTGCTACACAGGGAATTTACCCCAGAGTTCCCTGTGTTTCCAGCAAAAGGTGTCAGACAGGGTAAATGACAGCACCAAATACACTCTGTGTATGGTTCTGTGAATACTATTCCCTCACAATGAAAAGCAAAAGGTGTCTCATCTACTTTGGTGTAGTGTATATTTCTTCTGATGCTTGAATTATGTTCTAGCACGGGTGGAGCAAACTCTGCACACCTTGCACACCAGCATCTCCTATCAAGCCACTTATGAAAAAGGACAAGCAGAGATCAAATCTTGTCAGATACATCCTAAAAAGCTGAGCTGCAAATGCTTGCCCACCAGGAATAGGACACAGATGGATCTTCAGTTGATTATAAAAGTCCCATTTAGTCAGAAATGGATTTCATTAATCAAATGCATTTTTTACATAGTTTCAGACCTGGCTGAAAGTGTTCCTTCTTATTTTATTATTAGCATTTATTAACACAGCTATTAGCTATGTTAATGCAATGTCAGTGGTATTTTCATTGACTCCCAGCAGACAGTTCCATGTATACCATATGGCAAACACAACCAGAAGGAATTTGACACAACCAACCCTTCCTTTGGAATCAATGTGGGATCCAAAACAATACTCTGGTGATCCCAGTATTGCTGCCCAAGGAACCAAACATCCTACAAATAAACACTGAATTGCAAATCCGTGGCTAGTTGAGAATAAATCTGCTTCACTGGAAGGGGAAGAGAAAGCAGAGTTCAAGGCTGCTACTGAATTGGTGGCCAAATGCCAATACCATTCACTTTAGGCCAGTATAAAATCATTCATCAGGCAGGCTGACCCTCTAGGCTAGGAAAATAAAGCCATAAAACTATCCTCTAAGTCTTGCAACAGTGATTCCATGCCCTGTTGAATGGCAGCCATCTCTCTCCATGGGTTATTCACGCATGCAGAGTGTAGGACCTCAGCAACAATTTCAAAATGCTGCTGCTATTCAATGTTGTTGGTGGACTGTATTTCCACACTTCTTTCCTGCGTACTTCCTAGAGCTCTGCATTGAGAGTCCGCAAGCTTCCTTGTTCACTTTCTCTGTTTACATATTTTGCTTCATTCAGATGCTTTTCAGACTGCTTTGGGTTTGGATTTTTTGCTTCCTCCTGTCCCACGCTGTGCCCTGCCCCACATCAGCAGCTCACCAGCAGCAAATGAACTAGGTCACAAAACATGCATGGGCAAGAAAGTCATTACAAGATCATATGCCAAAACATTTCAGATCTGATTTTTTTTTTTTTTTTAAAGTCACACATGCAAGCACTGCAGTGCTATATTTTTGTCCCCTTTGTTGTTGTCCTTGTGGTAGGACATCTGTTGTCTTATCACTAACTGTCCTCTCATGGCTTTGGCATCTCTCAATAGCATCCTGCATTATGCAGAGGTTGTTGTCTCTGCTATCCTCTGAGATCCTCCAGTGTTCACTGAGTTTTGTGCCAATCACTGGTACCAATCTGTCCTATTTCTATACTCATTCATTATCAATGCAATAAGGTGATACCTTAGAGATGGTGCATGGTGTGCTGAAAAAACACTGCAATTGGGACGCCTACCTACATAGGGGCACTGGCTTGGGTACCCTAGTCTTGTAGGTACTCAAGTGTTATGGGTTGATGTTGTGACTAGCTCCTCTCCCTGTCCCCGCCATGGAGCTGCCGGCCCCTCCCCCGGGCTGTTTTATCTAGGCTGGTGTTTCGGCTGGCCTGCCACTGCTGCTTGCTGCTGCTTGCTGCTGCCGCTGCTGCTGCTGCCCCCCGCTGCTTTTGCTGCCTCCCGCTGCCTTTGCTGCCCCCTGCTGCTTTTGCTTGCCCTGGGCTCGCTTTTGCTTGCCCTCAGCTGCCCCTCTCCCTCTCTCCCTTCTCCTCATCCCCAAGATTTGCACCAGCTCCAGAGGAGATGGATCTGAACTTCAGAGACCACCTCTGGAAGTCTGCCCAAGAAGCTCTGCCACCCTTCCGAGCAAAGATCAGCTGAGTTCGTCTCACTCTCTCGGTGAAATTTTTTGGTCATCTGGGTCTGTGCTGGGAAGTGTTTCTTTTGTATTTTTGTTAATACATAAGTTTTTTTCTACTTTCCCCTGAAGAAAATTCTTTCCGAGCCTGGTGAAGGAAGGAATTGTAAGGGGGAGGGGGGGGGAGGGCCCTTTGGAGGTCTTTTGCCCCAAATTTGTCCTAAACTTGGACACCAAGTCTGGTCTTGTAGAACCCAGGTGAATAATTTAATCTTTCCCTTCACAGAAATTTGTTAGCACATGAACACTGCACATGTTCCTGAGGAGTCACTGAAGGGAAAGTGAGCTTGGGTTGTGCTGGTGCTCATCGTCAGGCCCTGTGCCACTTAAATCTTCCTCTCTAAACTCCAAATAGAAAATATTTACTTTTTTTTTTTGGTCTAAATTGTCCATTTAACATTAACGTGGACAGACCTTTCAAGCCCTGGTACAGTACCTTGCCCAAAGGTGCCATATAGGGCTCTTGAGGCAACTTCAACGTGATCAACACTTTTTTTTGCCACATCATCTTCTGTGCAGATACCTTACATGTGTTTGAGGTATGAGTTTGGGAGAAGAATTGGTATTTCCATGTTAGAGGTCAGCAGCTCCCATCTCCCCAGTATTGCCAGCAATAAGAACACATTTGTTGGCTCTGTCCTGCAGCACTGCTATTTTTTGCTCTGCAGTTTGCACTGGCTTTAGTTCAATTTTAAATTCTAATCCTTGGATACTACAGACACAGTACTTCTCTTTGAAAAGATTTACTACAAATCTCTCTGGTATCTGTGACAAAGGACGATTTTTCAGCATTACCTCAAATGTTAAAATATTAATGAGTGAAGAGTTTGGTATCTGGCAAAGGCTGTCTGCTAGCACTAGAGATGAACTTAATGATCTCTGTGCCTTTGCTACTGCAAAATGAATATCTTACATAGGAGAGATTAGACAGACCTGAAACCTTTAATAAAATATGACATCTATTTCTACAGATGAATTTAAAGTAATTTTAATCCTTTAATGTTTTATGAAATAGTGAAGCTTTGAGTGAATCTATTTAGAATGGTCTCTAGGCACTGCAGTAGGGGTTTTTTTTGACCCAGCTCCCATTTGTAATGTGCACACTCTTTATATCATGTTTATATATATATATATATAATTTTTTTCCATCCAGATGCCTTTTTGGAATGAAGGCTATAAAAGGTGCATGGCTGATAGTGCGACACACCACGAGTTTGGAAATGGGCTGCCTGTGGGAATCTTAAATCTCAGCTTATGAGCTGAAACAAGCATCCTGGTTTTCCTGTACTCTTGGCACCAGTGGTCCCACTGAGCCCTGTGTGTGCCAGTGCCACCTTGTCCCAGGACACAGCCACTGTTGGCACAGACATCTTTGAAGAGAGACTAACCACCACCAGACAGTGCTTGGTGACCATTCTCAGCCTGACTCAGTACCCAAAATGGTCCATAGGAGAGCCTGGAGGTCTTGCCTGAATATCTGTATCGGTTTCCCTGGTTAGGGATGAAGACAAAGCTGCTGTTATTGAAAACTCTGAACACTCCATCTATTTGTACCCAGTGTTCAGAGGGGGAAGGCAAAGCAAGGTAAACTCTAGTTTCTTTCCAGCATCTCCCTGCTGACCCTACAATCAAGACATGCTTTTAGTGCCACTGGTCTTCCACTGACTCTGCTACAGTGTAATATGTCAGTAAGGTGGATCTTGCCCCTTGGGGAACACTGGTAACCTGTTATGAACAGAATATAAACATTTCAGACAATCCCATAGAAAATTATGGCTCTGAAACGTCTCAATGAGCAAAGATGGGTCTGGAGCAGAGAAGCTGCTGAGAGAAGCTAGCTGCTGAAGGAAACAGAGAAGCCCTCCTTGCCACAGACATGATCAGCTCCATATCAACCACCTCCCTACTCACAGGTCTCCATCGTCTCCAGGCTGTGGCAGAAGAGCAGAGAGAACACTAGTGAGAAGGATGCTCACCTAAGCTCTCTGAGCTCACTGCAGGGAGGTCATGGTTTCTTAATTGAAGTTTTCTGCGGGAGTGCGGAGCCGCTTGTGGAAGAATAGCGAGGCGATCAGCCAGACAATCAATGTGATTGATAAAGCATAATCCAACTTTATTGAGAGAATCAGACAGTTTTATAGCCCAAAATAGCATAAATCAGCATTATTCATATTAGTACAATCTTATTGGTTTTTACTATGTACGCCTTCTCTTATTATTGGTTATTGCAAGTGTGAGATAATCACGCCTACTAAATTTCTAGCCAAAAAGTATACGTGCTATCCCACTGCTTGTCTTGGCTGCTACTTCCCTTTTTCTTATACTTACTGCTATGTAGTATCCATCCCAGGGTTATACCTCTCTTGCTACTTGCTTCCCTGGAAGTTAAGGCCTTGATTGAACAATGGACATATGTATTACTTATCGACTAACTCTGCAAATTATGCTAGCTCTATTGCTTTTGCAAAAGTCTCTTAAAAGCAAACACTGCTGCTCAGCAAAATCTGCTTAAGAGCAAGGCCTAGCTACTACTTAGCAGGAGCTGCTCTCCTGCAACAAGGCCTCAGCCGAGCCATATCTACTGTTGTGTCCATGGCTTTCTAACCAATTCTCAACAGTTTTCCTTGTCACAGCTGGGGTCTTGGTACAGTTTTCAACTGCATAAGTGGAAAGCCCCATACTTTAGGGCAGGGAATTAGAGGCGAGGGCATTTCCCTAGCAGAGATTAGGGATAGGAGAAGTAAGAGTGAGGAACTCACCCAGGAGCTAGTTTAACCTCTCCCTCAAGGAGGCAGGGGCTGTGTTGTCCCCACAGTGCAGAGTGGTCCTGCATGGACACCCAAGGCTCCATGGGCTGACCTTAGTAACAAAACACTGACTGTAGCTCCACTGCATATCACCAGGGTCTGCCTGTCCTCTGCCCTGAAACAAACCCTCCTCATCCCTCTGCCCACATAATACTGGGCCAGGTGGACATCTGTGAATAATTGATCTTTTAGTTAATAGGTAATTTTCAAAAAAGCCCTATAAAAGCTCTGTGGCTTCAGCTGTGCTCCAAGAATTCAAACATTTCTTTATAAAAAAGAAATAAAATGTGTCCAAAAATTTATGTAAAGGATGGAGAATCTCCTATTTTCCTGCAGCAGCTGGGGAACGTGGCAGATTAAGTTTAGTTCCCACAACTGCCAGGTTAAAATTAGAATTTTTTTTTCCCACAGAAGAACTCCAACAAGCACACCATTTATACATGTTCAGGCAAGCTCCATCCATCCCATCAGTGGCACCAGTTATACTTAGTGCAAACTATTTATCTGGTCATTGGGACAAGGCCCAAAAGGATAAGACCGATTCCATGGATCTCGTGTTTTGGACTGCCATGGGAGAAGGTTACAAAGTACATGTTCCCCTGACACACAGAACACATGAGCCAGAGCTGCTCACATCCCTTGTGAACTGTCCCAATCCTCAAGATGCTGGTAAACCAATTCTCTGTTTCCCACACTCCTTTGAAGCCAGATTTGCATTTCACTTACTTTTGTTACAGTGCCTAAAATGAGCTTTTTTTTTTTTTTCCTAGAGGAAGGTGAACAGAGCATTGCACAGCCACATATTTTTAGTGGATTGGCTGAGAAGAGCAGGCTATAAACTCAGGCTACAGTTACCTCCAGCTAAGAGCTTGGCCTTGAGTGCTGGGAGCTGGAGCTGTGCATGTGTGTGGCCGTATGAACGTGTAAAGCACTAGGCTTCAGTCCTAGAAAGGAGTGAAGTCCCCCTTACACGTGAATTGGTCAAGCCTTCAGTCTTTTCCCCTAAAAGAAGCACAGAATCACAGAATAGTTTGGGTTGGAAAGGAAAGTAAAGATCAGTTCATTCCAAGTCCTCTGTCATGGACAAGGACACCTTCCACTTGTCCTGGTTGCTCCAAGCCCTGTCTAACCTGGCCTTGGAACATTTTCAGGGATAGGCCAGCCACTGCCTCTCTGGGCAATCTGTGTCAGGGCCCCACCTCCCTCCCAGGGAAGAACTTCTTCCTAATACTCATTTAAATTTCTCCTCTTCTAGTTTAAAACTGTTCCACCTTGCCCTATCACCTAAGTACAAGTGACATCTGATCCGCAAACACAAATGACTTTTTAAAAAGAGCAGCTCCTGCCAGTAGCACCACTCTTGTTTCTATAGTTTGTTGTAACATCTTAGGATTAAAAAATATATATTTATTTACAGGTGAGCTTATAGAGAGTTGCTTTATGTAGGCACAGGTCTTTCAGGCCAGTTACGGTGCAAGTGGTGTGTTGTAAACACCAGGGCAGCAGGTTAGCAGCTCTCTTCATAAAATGAGATCAAAGTCTTTCCCTGTTGCTATGCTTTTACTTTCCCCATATAGAGGTTGGTGAGACCAAAGGCGACCTGCATGTGGAAGCTTTTAATTAAACTACTGATTTGAGCCATTTCTGGTGGAGGTTTAAATAGTCTGTGGAAGGAGTGATGAGCTGTGGGAGAGGAAGGCAACAGCCTTGTCTCTAGCCCTGGAATTTGTCCATTCATCAGTCATCCAAGGACTTCTAGAAGATCCAACTGCATAATAACAACACTGGCCATTCATCGCTAGAATTCAGCTATAAAAAGTTCTTTAAAAGAGCATAAATTCATCTTGTTTCTCCCCCTCCCCCCTCCAGCCCCCATCCCCACCTCCCCTCACCCCTTTGCTGTGGATTTTTATGAGCCCTAGTGAGAATTTTTGGGGAAATTGTATTGGAATGGCTGTTTTTCAGGGGAGCAATTGCTTTTTTTCTGTTAGAAATTCAGATCAGTCTTTTTAAAAATTAATATCTAAAGTCAGGCTCCTAAACTCACAGTCTAACTTGCAAGTTGAACAAAAGACCATCAAAGGAGCTCAGGAAGTCCAAATATCACCCAGTTCTTGATGTGCATTGACATGAACTGTGGAGTTCCCTTTTTTATTCCTCCAACTTAGCCTCGGCAATGCAATAAACCATTGAGAAATGGCTTCAGCCAGATTTCCTGAATTTTCTTTGTGACACTGACTTTACTGCAGAGACAGTATATAACTTGGGGTTGGTGCTGTTTTACTTTATCTTCCTTATGCATGTATAAATAGATCCATCAACCCTAAGGAACTACAGGGTGTATTTGCAGGGAAATCTTTCACACACTTTTGCATACCTATGCAAATTATTGTGACGGGCTTTACACTAGTTGCTTTTCCCCATTGCAGCTCTACTGATCTCAGCAAAAGTGTCTCCTAACTTACATTATGTAGATCAGACTCAGACAAAATTCATTGGCATTTTATGCCCTTCTTAGTTCTCATGCTCATCCAAGGGGATATGAATCCTCCTTGTACCTCAGAGAACCAGATACTCCCCACATCAGGGGTTTGCATGTTCCTGGAGGTGCCAGGAAGGAGCACTTCCTGAGACTTCTGAATTAACATCTCTTTTATACTGGGCTGCAATGGAAGCTTTCCTAACACTTTGTATGGAAGTGGGAGCCATCTTCATCCCAGCCTACTCTACCGTGGGGAGGCAGGAATGCTCCCTCTCTGCCACGTACTACAAGAGTTTTCCAGCCAGGAGGCAGGACCCTTTGTCTATCTCCCATAGAAGCACCACCATCTTAAAATTCTCACTCACAAAGACATGGAAGAAATCAAATGTTGCACACAGTCACTGCTAATGCTGGCTCCTGGCCATGGGCATTCACCTGGGGATGTGTCGTGTGAGACTGTGAGCACTGCAGAGGCACTTACCTATTGCTGGGAGGTACTGAACCATTATCTACCATTCTTTGCTCCTGTTCATATTAAAAAATTTAAAAAATGAAAAAAGTGCTCATAATTTTGTTAAATGAGTAGTTGGTGCACCTTGAAGAAAACGGAAATATTTAATTTTCTGTAGCAAGTTTGTGCTTCTAACACACCCAGCCCATGTGGTCACACACTCACATGTTTGAACCCATTTTAACTCAGATAAGAAACAACATTCTGCTCCTTCTGGAACAGGTACTAATTTTCTCTGGTTCTGGCATGCAACTTATCTTTGCACAGTAAAGAGAAATTCAGCTACTTTTTAGTTAGCTACTGGGATTTCTGAGCAGCCACAAGACACCCTGGCCTAATAGAAGGTTGTCATGCTGAAAGGCCATTTGTTTAGGAAGGGATAAAATTCAACAGGGTAAGGAGTGGATCCAGAAGAGGAATCCAAAACTCCAAAACTATAGCAAACCGAAACCTTCCTGGCATTTCAGAAATCCACAAAGTATAAACAAAAGGCTGCATCTGCCATGAGGATTGGCAGAGGGGGAGCAGAGGCAGCTTGTGACATGCGCTACATGCATGTGGACTGAAGGGCTCTGCAGCCCCTCTGTGACCCGGGCCAACTCACCTAAGGAGGATTAACAAAGGCAATGCAATGAACTCGGCTCTGCGTGGGAGGTCAGTCATTAGAGGTGATTTTGACCTCCCCCACAAACTCCTTCTTGCCTTACTTTAGTATATTGGGGAAAAGACATTTCCCTTTTGGTTTATCTATTACTGTAAATGCTTTGGGACAGGGACAGTCTCCCCCTATGTCTATGCCACACACATCAGATCTGGGCCACTGTGAGGTACATAAGGACTGAACTAAATAACAGGATGGCTAATTAATACTAAATGACTGCATTGATTACAGTTCTGTGATAGAGGTGTAGGAGAATTAGATTTCAGACAGGTGATTTGTGGATTTTGGTGAGCACTGTGTTCTGGGAATGATAAACTTTTCAAAACAAAGGTGAGTGATAATCTAGAAGAAAGTAGGACAGATGTGGAGTTGTTGTCTGCTAGCCCAAATCCCTGCAAGGGGAAGGGGCTACACTTCTAGTAGCCATTCCATTTCCATCCTTAGGGAAATTTTTATGTGGAAAGAGGAAAATGCAACAGCTAAGGAGCAGCAAAAAAAAAGAGATGTAGGGAATCTGGAAATAGCACAAAGCTTTCTGGCAAGAGGAAGGAACGGATGCTGAAGCAAGCATGTGCCTTGCCAAGGAGGGAATGTTTTCAGGGAGATGGCAAGGGTAGTCAGATGAGTGACTGCTCCTGGAGGCATCAGGAAGGTTTTTTAAAATATATCATGGGAACACAAAAGACAAGAGAGGAAAAAAAAAAGGAGAAAGATTAAATTAATGGTGACTCTGAAATGGCTGAACAACTGAACACTCTTATTAAAAATCAGTTTTTAACATGAAAATAAAGGAAAGAAGTACTCTACAATGAACTTGGAGCTCCCCTTCTGGAGTCTGTGGCACCTTGCAATTCTCTCTCTCCTAAAAAGTTAAAAAAAAGGCTCTGATTAAACTCCTTATAGCACAAATGAGAAAGGTTTCTCTTCCCTACCCAGCTGTAGGGATCACAGCAGTTGCTCTGCCCTGATGTTGTTTTCTGAGTGCGCTTTGTGCCCATGCTTGCGCAGGATAGTGAGCCTGCATTTGTACCCTGTAGGGGGGACCTCCAAGATTCTCTTTTGTGGTAGGGTGCATTTGCTCTAACACTCTTCCTCTGAAATTCCTCAGAAGCCCATCTGGGTCTCCTCCCTGAAACAACAATTTCTGTATTGCCTAGGGGAACAGTATCACCATCCCAGGAAGCCTTTAAAAGGCACGTGGATGTGGCACTTGGGGATACTGGTTACGGCCATTTATGTTGGTGCTGAAGTAATGGTTGGACTTGATGATCTTCAGATCTTTTCCATACTAAATGATTCTGTGATTATGGAGGCAATGGACTGGACTGCCTTTAGTTGGAATAGGGATTGTTTCACTTCCCTGGAGATGCAGATATTTGAGACTATCTCCTGAGCTGGCTAATTAAGAACTCCTTATCTTAACAATCCCCATCTCTCCAGGTCTCATAGACATTTTTGTGTTTGCAAAGCATGTCTTAAACTGACCCTTGTACTCTGCATCCATCTCTACATCGACACATGTTCTTGGCAGGAGTGTTTTCATGAGCTAAATCATTATTTCTTACAGGTCGAAGCCCACTGTGATGTTTATGAGAACAATAACTATGAACCTCTGGAGTTTTCAGTGATGTACTGCGACAACACCACAGTCAGGGTGGTGGGCGCCATCCTGCCACCGCTGCAAGGAGCAGAGTCAGACCCTCACTGAGGTCTCCTTCCTTACCATCCCCTCCTTCAGCACCCAACCTCTGATGATGTGAGCAGCCCCTGGAAAAACCTCACTAAGGGTGAAGAAAAACTGTCTTCTGTGCTTGGGCTCCTGTGTTTTGTGCCTGAAGTAATTTAATGTTCTTCTTAAACTTCAATAGTTCTTCCTCTGTGTCCTTGCTCCCTTTCTGTAAAGGGGTGATAACAGACAGCACTTCCCTCATCCCTTGGTTTTATCTGCTTGATTTTACTTATTTATGGCCTGGGCTGCATCTTACACAGTATTTATAGAGCACGTGATTTCATGTGATCTTTATCTTGGCTAGGAAGCTTAATTCAGCTAATATATAGTAAAAATAAAAAAAACCCTGGCCAAAGTCAGAACATTCCCTCCCCGACACAGCCCACAGACACCAGAATTGAATTTGCAGTTCATTTAATGAGTACTGAAATGTATTTTAAAACACTGTCATGAAATAGACTGAAATAAGTTCAGAGGGTTGTTTTTTATTATATAGGAAGGAAAAGTTTATAATAAAAAGCAGAATTTATACAGTAGTTTTAAAAGAACATTTACAAGGATTTTAGAAACCCAGAAAGCTTCCTTAATGCTGTAGTAATGAAGGTGCTTTAAGGGATTTAAGTAATGCAGTAGCCAAATTCAGGTCAGATTGCTAAAGTTGCTAATGTTAATGATGCAACTCCTACAAGTTTCTCCATATAACAAAATCAAGCTTAAACTTGACTTATAATTGCAGAAATAGGCAAATAATTGCTTGGTAAATACCAAATACAAACTTTTTGGATGGCACAGAAAATTACAAAGGTCTCCTGAAGGTGAATATGTGAACTAAAACCCATGACTTATAGAAAAAAGTCACATTGGCCTGTTTTGAAAACAGAGTACCCTGACAACATGATGCAGGAGGGGTTAATAAGTGGTGATGACCACACTGGTTTCTCTCAGTCTCAGTATTCAGTACAAATAAGTGGAAAATAGTTTTTCCTTTATAAAAACCTTCATCTTTGTTGGTCCACCTCTGACTTGTGTGATTGCCCACTGTGAAGCATGGCTGTTCCTTTCCTGTCTCTTTCTCAGAGGTTCAGATAGGGCAACTCAGTGATTATTAGTTCTTAAAACCAAGGTAGTCATATATATGGGAAATGGTCTAATGGACAGAGCACTGAGGGTTCTTCATGCTATTTTGGGTGAATCTGAGCTTAATTTCCCTCTCTATGTGACCAGGCTGATCACATTGAACTCAGAGTTCTGAGACAAATGTGCTATGTCAATTTTTATGTTGCACAATCACCAATTTCTCCACATCAACAGGTACTACATCATGTTGTGCTCACACACAAATTCAGTTGTTTTCAGCAGGCTTATCTCTTTCCAATTTTAATGAACACTAATCCTGGTTGCATTCAGGCTCAATTTTTCTCCAAATAACCAATAACCTTCTGAATATATTTCTCTAATATTTTCTGCATTCTTTTTCCTCCGTCTTGCACTTTGAAGGATTGGAGGATACTTTTGATATCTTCAGTAGCTTCCTATACCACTGTGTACTTTTCAGTCCAAACATTTTTTTTTATATTTCATGCTTCTCAGTGCACAGGCTGGAAACCGATATGATGAAAACTTCATGATTCCTGACTGAGGTTGGGCCCATCAGGTCTCTCCTTCCAGAATGTGGATGAAGGGACACTTCAAGGAAACAGCTCTCAAGAAGCAATTTTGCAGGCTCTTGCTTTGTTTCAGTGACCCACAAAAATACCATTCCCTTGTTCAAATGGGGATTTGTGAGAACCCTTTAACAGGACAGGACATTCTATAATTGCTTGTCAAGGCACAAACCACAGAATTTTATACCTTAGGTAAAGGTGTAAGGTGTAAGAATTATTATAAATTTAATTAGAATTATAAGTTCCTTGTAAGAATCTTTAAATGATGGACTGGTAGACCAGGCAGAGAAGAAATGTCAATCTCAATCAGTGAATTAAAACATTCAGCTACATTTACTGTCTTACATTTTCTTCTGCTAGGTCAGGCCAAGCAAAGTTGATGCTAATCAGTTGAGAAAACTACAAATGTTTTGAAATAATGTGGATTAAGAGAAAGTGCATTATTTGGGCAGACATTAAATATTGTGCATAGATATAAATAAATATTATTTCCAGCTCAGCCTCTGGTTCGTCTCCAACATGCCACAAATTCATCACAACCTGAATGGGTGTTGGGGGTTGAGTGTTTTTCTGTGTCAATTGAAAGAATTTTTCCCATTATCATGCCAATGGAGCTGGCTGGGCTACACCCAGGGTCACTGATGAGTCCAGACAAAAGGGGTGGGTGGGAACGGCTCCCGGAGGGGCCTCTGAGGCTTCCGGGAGGGGACTCGTGTTTCCGGCGAGCTGGGAGCAGGACGCCCGGGATCTTCAGCCACGCGGCCGGAGCACAGCAGAGCCAGACCCTCTGCGATCACCTGCCCTGCATCTGCCCCGTTCCAGCCTCCTGCCTCTGCGGACACAGCTGATCACCCGGACACACCCGGTGAGCGAGGAGCCGCCGCTCCAGCCCGTTCCCACCGAGACCGGCATGGCCGCTGCCGCCCCCCACCCCTCCTGCCTCCATTCCCGTCTGCCCTCGGCAGCTCCGGGCTGGGACTAAGCACAGAGACAATGTGCTTGCATCTAAAGGGACTGACACCGAGTTATCTATTTCGTTCTGTTAGCAATTTTAACTGTTATTGTTTTCTGCTTGTACAGTTAGATATATTAGTAAAAGAGCTGTTATTCCCACCCCTCTTATCTCTGCCTCAGAGTCCTTGATTCAAACAATTATAATACTTGGTGGGGGGGAGTGGAACCAAAGTCTCTATTCCAAAGGGAAACTTCTGTCCTTACTGGCAGACACCTGTCCTTTCAAACCAGGACAATGGGGTAGTGTGTTAACAAATGCCTGACAGACTATGCAAACTTCCCAGGAGGTTCACCTGCTGTACTTGACCAACTGCTGTTGTTTGCCAAAATTAACCCTTGGAGATGAGGGTGGGTATGAGTTACATTGAACTTGTTTCCATGTTGATACAATAACTGTCAGAACCAAATGAAGAGCCCTGGGTGGAAAAGAGCTCTCAACCTAATAAGAACAGCTACATTATTATCTGCAGAGTAGCAGGGACAGATCTGTGATAGTTAAAATTTGACTTTCAAAACCTGTTCCGAATTACTGACTATCTCAAAATGGCTTCTCTGTAGGCTGTCTCTTTCATCTCTTGCTATTTTTAATAGCCTACTATGAATCATTTTGATATATTGATAAATGTTATCCTTTCTCCAAGATATTTGTTACGGTTGTCAGCTGCAGAGGCTAATGTGAGCATGGTTAGTTAGGCTGGGATGTGAGAGCTTCAAAAAATGATTGTTTGGCTCAATGATTTATAACAACTCTGTCCCAAATGTCCATAAATAAGGAGAATGTGTATTCTGCTTTCCTATGATGAGGAAATCTTCAGCTTTCTTAGTTGAAGCTGAGGAGGGTGGTGCTGGACCTGGTTTGTCTCTCAGGATGATGTACTCCATGGGTTCCATTGGAGTCAGTAGTATTGCCACATATTTTTGAGGGACGTGGACCCACTGCAGCAGCCAGAAGTCCAAACAGGAAGCCTCTGAATGATGTCACTTGCCTGGCACATAAACGCCTTCCCCTGTGGAGAGATTTCTGCATAGTCTGACAACATCTCCATGAGACACTGTTCCATGGAGGCTCAAGATCAGTGCTCTACAACAACTCTGCTTCCTGAAGCAGGGCTGCTACACCTGCAGCCCTGCAGCCTCCTCCACATATTATTCCAACCAGAGGCTCTCCCTTTCCTGAAGATGTGGGGGGAGCAGCCTGCAAGTAGATGAATTTTCCTGACCATGGCAGCCTTCTCCTGGAATCAGCTTGCTTAGGAGATTGGATCTGCAGCCTGTGGGCCAGAAGCAACTTGTAGAGTCTGTAGTCAACAGGACACATATGGTATTTCTCAAAACAAAGGAACTTGCTGTGTCTTGGATGCATTTTGCGACTGGAAACAAAAGCAAGGCATAAATTTACTTTGCCCATGTAGCATCCCAGGCTTTAAGATGATGGGGAAGGACACAGACTACTGCTTAGAGCAGTAGGGCTGAGAGGTCTGTGCTGCACCTCCTGTTACAAACTCTACTCTGTTTGTCTTATGTGACACTTTTTTTCCTCAGAAACTAAATTGATTCTCTCACAAATTAGAAAATAGAAAACATTCCTCCCTTCATAGCAAGAAGAAACACCGATGTTTGTCACTCTTCTCCCACAAGGACTCGTCTAGTTTTACACTCAGGAGCAGGAGGGAAACCAGTCTTCCTCTCCCATCTCCCATTCGGGAATACTGTGCTTGTCAGTGAGGTATGTGTAAATAAGTTATTGCAAGAAATTACTTCAGGCTGAAAGACACTTCCCCAAAATACTTAATATATGTGTACTGAGCACTTTCTGAGTAGTTGCTGAGTACAGGAGATCATGTATGCAAGCTGCTTCTTCTGTTTTAATCTAATTTCCTCTCTGCTCTTAATAAATCTTACATTTACTAGATCTTCTGAGTCCTGAACAGCTTGGGAACTTGACATAGATTTTCCAGGAAATGAAAGATCTCTGAAAGAAGACATGACAAAAACAATGAAAGGGGTTCTGGACTTATTCAGGCACCAATTCTCAGCTGAAGGAGCACAGGACACAGGTCCTTTTTTCAGAAAATAATTTTAAGAGTAAAAGGCTTACAGAAATAGTTATTCTTGACTGCCTGAGAATTTTAGGGATAAAAGATATCCTGTCTTGTCACAAGCAGCAATGTAAGGATGAGTTTAAAAGTGCTGGCTGATGTGATGCGGCATTGTAGTGGGTTAAGTAGCTCCTTGCTGGATCGGTGTGGCTGGTTGCTGCTGCCATAGGAAAGGTTTTGTCATTTATTGGGAGTGACTTTCCTCATGCTGACTTCAGCAGGGCTCATCTCCAGCAGTAAACCTTGCTGTTTACTCCCCATCACCAACATGTTTGTACCAGATTGGACATTAACTCCAAATCTGATTGCAGCTGAATTTACTCAGCGAAGTTTTACCTAAGGAAAGACTGGAAGTTTTTCACTTGAAGTGAGTGATTATGACTCGTAGTCCATTGCATGTGGCAAAGAAAAAGACAGACTTTCAAAAAAATTACATCCCCCAGTTTCAGCACAAGGCCACCTTGGACAGCTCAGAAGAGGCAGCAGTTTTTAGCTTCTGCTGATTTCCTATGATATATTTGAACTCTACTTTGGGAAAGAAATCACTCTGGCATACCACTTCAGATCAGCAACTGAGCCCTGATCTACCAGAAGTACTACTTCATTCATTCTTGGAAGCTTTAACTACTCTGTAACACTGGAATCAGGATGGTGGGAAGGTTTGGGGGTTTTTATGTTTTTGATGTTTGGTGTTTTTTTACCTGCTAATTTCCATGCAGAATTATTTGCTGAGGGCAAGTATTTAATAACATGGGAGTGGCATGTTTCAAGCTCCTCTTGGTTGGTATCAGTAGATTTTGCTCCTGGTTGTGAGGTTTCTTCATTGAAGACCAAATTTTATACAATACACAGAATTAGACAATGGTTTGGGTTGGAAGGGATGTTAAAGCACCTCTCGTTTCACCCCCTACCATGGGCAGAGACACCTTCCACTAGGTCAAATTGCTCCAAGCCCTGTCCAACCTGCCCTTGGGTACTTCCTATGCTTCAATATTGGATTGATGTAAAAGCATCAGTGCATCACAACATTAAATTGTAGAAAATCCCTGAAAATCCCAAATCCATGGCAGTACAAGTAACTCAAAGAACTACTTAACTGATCATCAGGATCACTGGGAGTCTCTCAGCGACAAAAGGTGTGACAAGCCCTGACTCAAGATCTCAGGAGGGGTGTAACTGAAGCGTTGAGCAGAGATTGCCTTAAGCAGTCAATCAACTTTCTATCATTAGAGTTTGGCCTGGCCTTTAATACTTCCTTAGCTCTTTCTATCTGCTATTTTTGCCTTTCTGATATGTCCTAGTGCCCTTCACTTTGGACAACATTTCTTATTCTACATCCTGGGCCCCCAAAATCAAATACAGTTTGGCTTCACCAACTAACTGCTTTAAGCTCCAGTTCCCCATGGTGGATTATTAAACTAAATACCAGTCACCAGCTTCAAGTGCCTCAAGTCTCTGTGGAGCTCTAACATTAATGCCACATTCTGTGAATCAAGAAGAACATAATATTGTTATAGTAGGTCTTGAAATCATTTTCTGACAACACATGAATTTACAAGAAGCCTTGTTGGTGTTACATGAGAGATTTTAACATTGAAGTTGTCTCTACAAATTTGTCTTTCTGTGTATCAAACTATTGCATTCTGCTGCTGAGATGTAATTAAGCCCCACCAATCAGCTTTACAGTAGTGCTAATAGGAAAAAGGATCATATAAAGTTTTTAATATGTGCTCTATTATTAACATTAATGGCAATTGTGTGATTAAATATCCCTTGCATCAGCCTGGGAACAAATCTGTAGGTGCAAATTTTATGAGCAAGGGAAGCACTGCAGATGCTGAGCAACTGCCCATCTTGGCAGCTAGCAAAATGCTAGAGATGCTTCAGGAATTGTTCTGAACCAGAATGGTGACCTTGGAGCCCTGTGACAAGAAAAGAGTCTCTGGCAACCCTCTCCCTGGTCCTGTGATAGAGGTACTGAGCTTTTATTAGCTAGATGGTGGGAGCTGAGTGGGGAGAGTGCTGGGAGCTCCCTGGAAGGTCCATGTTCCCCTTCTGTACACCATAGTTCCTGGTGCTTTCTAGAGTATTTTGTGGGGCCAGGTCTGTGGAATCAGTGTTGTGCAAAGTCAAACCTTCAGTAATGAGATCCAAAGCCTGTGGAGACCTTTTGGGCTCAAATACAACTCAGACATTTGGATACTTGCATCCACTAAAAATCCTAAGATTATTTATTTTCTCTCTAGGAGTAGCTTTGGTGGTTCAACCCAAATGGGTATGTGACATTTTGTGTGCCCTAAATCCTCATCACAAGGTGATATTGTTCTGTCTTGATGTCCATGGATAACATTCTCTTTAATTAGAAAAGTAATGTTATATCTCCTCTCTCCAGGGGTGCAATTTATTGCCCAAGTGAAAGGCAATGAAAATCTTTTTACCTTAAATCTCAGGCTTGATGCTGAGCACTTGACTGCCTCAATCTTTTGCTCTCTGACCCAAACTGCCCTAAAAGCAACTAACCATTTTCACCCTCTATGTAATCATTGCATGTTGCTGCGTGCCATGTGTTTGCTGCGTGATGTTTTATTTTCGCAAGTGCAAATTAGAGGGCAGAAAAAAGGGCAAAAAGTAGAGATGCAAACAGGAACAGTGAAGTGATATATGCTTGGCAACAAGAACTCGGAGTA
The DNA here is from genome assembly GCF_903797595.1 of Erithacus rubecula. Classification (NCBI taxonomy): domain Eukaryota; kingdom Metazoa; phylum Chordata; class Aves; order Passeriformes; family Muscicapidae; genus Erithacus; species Erithacus rubecula. Next base: position 131,991 of record NC_136672.1, read on the forward strand.
AAACATTAACTATGAGAAATGTGAAGTCCTAACTTCTCCCCAGCTCCCCAAGTAGAAGGACAGTGGAAATAAATGCTTTGAAGTAGGATATTCTCAGTGAATTAGAGTGAGTATTTTCATATTATCCTTCTAATAATGATTTAAGATGACTTTTGCATGAATTTAAGCACTATAAAGAAATGAAAGCCTGGGAGGAAGATTGTTCTGAGGAAGATTTCCATGAAAAATTATTGAGAATAACATTCAAAAGCATTTAAATGACTTGTAGCCTACATCATCTGAACCTAAACTCTTAAGAGAAAACATTTTAAAGATGCCTGGGGGTGCAATTACACCATACTCCTGGAGCAGTCCAAACAATTCCCTTCTCTTTTTGTTCAGATTCTGGTCCAAGGCCCTTCATCTGTGCCTTGCTTTAGCTTTTCAACCTTTTCAACAGTGCCTGCGCAGGGCCAGTTCAAACAGTATAACCAGCAAATTTAGTAATTTCTCCCTTTCAGGTTAGTAGGTTGAATCTGCTTAGCAAAGGATCCAGCCACCTCCTGAACATGTATGAGGGCAGGATGAGGTGACATCTGCAAAAGCTCTTCAGTGTGATCCCATGAAATGCATATTTTTACCCAAGAAGTAGAGAAACCAAACTTTCAGTTTCAAAAATGACTTTAGAAACTAAACACAGATTTTTTTTTTTTTTTTTTTGTATTTTTAACTAGGCATTCAGCTCCTGATTCATTTTTTATTCGCCCTCCCTTGGCTGTTTTACAAGGATTTTGCAATGTCCCAATGCACTTCTGGTCACCCTCTTGCTGTGCCAGAACACCACATCCTGGCTACAGCTGTTTCCTGGGGATGAGCCTAGGGATGCAGCAGAGGGAACAGCCCCAGCACCTGGCAGAGGCTTTGAGGATGCTCCAGGCAGGGCTCTGGGCACTTCTTCATGGGAAGGGTGACCAGCATCTCCTGTCTGGCCCCAGCTCCCACCTGAAAACTGTCCCCAGTTCCTGCACTCCAAAAATGACACCCCGTTTCTTCTTCCCTCAGGGTCACTGGCTGGTTTGCTGCGTGGGAAACTGCTCTGGCACTTGTTCTACAGGAACAGACTCACCCACATCTCCCCCCAAGAAATGTTATTTTTTGCCAAAAACAACCTTTCATGATAAAAAAAGTCCTTAATTCAGTTTATTTTTGAAACTTTTTGTTTCATTGTTTGTTGTTCCATGGAAAACATGTGCTAATCACATACAGTGTATATGGTCATTTACATTTTCATCTCAGTGTTGATGATGACATCTCAAGTTTTGGACTTGTATAACTGATCTTGTTTGTACATACAAATTTTCTTCCTCATTATCTGGAGTGCTGTGTCCAGTTCTGGATTCCTCAGTAGAAGAAAGACAAACTACTGGAGAGGTCCAGTGAAGGCCACAAAGATGATGAGGGGTCTGTAGCATCCCCATATGAGGAGAGATTGTGGGAGCTGAGCCTGTTTAGTTTGGGGAAGAGTGAAGGGGATTTCATTAATGCATATAAATAGCTCCAAGGATGCCAGTAGGATGGTGCCAGACTCTCCTCAGTGGTGCCCAGTGACAGGACAAGGAGCAATAGCCAGGAACCATAACACATGAAATTGCATGGAGGGTGGCCAGAGGCCTGGAAGAGCTGCCCAGGGCGGGTGTGGAGTCTCCCTCTCTGGAGACATTCCACTCCCACCGAGATGTGTTCTTGTCACCCGCTCTGGGTGGCCCTGCCTGGACAGCGGGGTTGGAGCGAGTGATCTCCAGAGGTCCCTTCCAATCCAAACCATTCTGGGAGTCTGTTATTTTAGGTCATTTATTTTGTAGTGGTAGTGGCTCCTTTCACGCCGCTTTTATATATTGGCCTGAGGAATGTCAAACTTCGGTACGAAAAACTCCCACTAGTCCAGGGCACGGCCACCCCCCACAGGAAAGCAGCCCTGGCAGCGTCCGAGGACCACGCCTACACTGCCTACACTACCGCCCCTCCCGTCGGGCCAGCCCCGGAACGGCCGCTCCGCCTCCGCGCAAGCGCTAACCCGGAAAACGTTTGGAGGTCGCGCAGGGAAGATGGCGGCGCCCAGGCGGTGAGGGGAGAGCGGCGCAGCAGCCGCGGCCATGACCGCCGCCCGCCGCTGCCGCCGGCCCTTGGCGCTCGCAGGTACCGCGGAGCCGTAGGGCTAGAGGGCCGGTGTGCGCTCGGGTCGGGCCGGGACGGTCCGGGACGGGACGGGGTTGCTCTGTGGAGCGGTCCCCGGACCCTGCACGGCCAATGCGTGTTCGCGTTCGCGTATGTGGGGTCTCACCGTGTTCCGCACTGCGCTGTGTGTCCTCCACACGTGTTTGACTTTGGTGCTGTTCTATGGCATCTGCTTCCTCTCAGTGCTGCTCCGGCAAGATAATTTTGTGGATAGTGTATATGGTAGTGGACAGTACTGTGTCGGACGGTACTCCATCGCCCAGGCTTCCTGAGCTCAAGCAGCGTTTGGACAACGCTCTCAAGGTCAGATTATTGGCGTGTCCTGTGGAGGGCCAGGAATTGAATTCGATGATCCTTTTGGGTCTCTTCTAGCTCAGGATATTCTGTGAAAATGTGTCTTACTGGAGTTTAGGAGTTTGGAAGAAATACTCAGAATTATTGGGACATGACTACACTTCAGTTTTGGGCCCCTCGGGATAAGAAAGAAAAGGAGAGGTTGGAATGTGTCCAGGGAAGGGAACAGAGCTGGGGAAGGGTCTGGAGAACCAGAAGCAGTTGACGGAGCTGCTGGGGCCTCAGCCTGAAGAAAACGAAGCTCAGGGGAGCTTGCCAAGTTCTCTACAATTCCCTAACAGGAGACTGCAGCCAGGTGCGGGTCGGGTTCTACTCTCAGCGAACAAGGGACGGATAAGCAGAAGCAGGCATAAGCTGTGCCAGGGGAAGTTTATATTGGATATTAAGCAAAATTTTGTCACTGAGGAGGTGGTCAGGCACTGGTACAAGCTGCACAAGGCAGTGATGGAGTCACTAACCCTGTAAGGGTTCAAAAAAACATGTGGATTTAGTACTTAGGGGCATGGTTGAGTGGTGGAACTGGCAGTGCTGAGTTAATATTCAGACTTTATCTTAATGGTATTTTTCTTCTTTAATGATTCCATGATTCTGCACTATTGGTTCTTTCTCCTACCTGGAGTGGCAAACTTTTTCCCTCACTTGACCCTGGTTCCCATTTGTTGGAGTGTCCTGTGTCACAGCTGACAACAGGCACTGTAGTCTTATTTAGGAGCAAACTCGGTGGCAGAGAAGAAATGAATATACCATTCCCTTTTTTCTTGTTTTCCTTTAAACAGGATTATTTGTTTGGCGTCTGAGGAACACTGGCATACAGCAGATACCATGCCAGTTTGTGCACCTTTACCATGTGGCCAACAACAGGTTGATTACCTTTCAGTACTTTAACTTTCTCAAACGAATGGTAAGTTGAGTGTAGTTATCCTGTGTTTCTCGTTCACCCCGTGTGATAAGTCAAAATAGAGATTAGTTGACAAAAGTTTTTCTTATCAGCCAAACTCAGGCAATTCTAAGCGTCTCCATTTTTCACTAAATCAGAGTTAAAGCACTTCATATCCTAAAACATCTGAGGCTGGAGGAAACCTTTGTAGCAAGGACAGTGCTGCAAAACCTCCTCTGCTTGATAGGAGGCTTCTCTGCCGCTGAAATAGGGCACTCGTCTCCTGTTGAGAAACATGACATAAAATTCTTTTAAAATTATTACTTATAAAAATGCTGCTAAAGTCACATTTTGGCTAGCAGTCATACGAGTGGAACTCACTTATAAAGATGGTGTGCTCTGAGTTAATCAGTTTATTTGAGTCAAAATTCCCAAGCTCATTAAGTTAATGGGTTACATTTACAGTGTGCTATTAGTTTTAGGTATTAAAAGAGCTGTAATTATCATTCAAACCCTTGAAATTGCCTCTTCTTCTTTGACCAGTTTTATCATATGTAAGTAGACGGTAGAAATTTTTTTTAATTGTGCTGCTGATTTGAACTGTATTGGCATGGCTCATTCAGAGTTGCAGACCACTCTTCTTCATTGTAATTATTACTGTGTACTTGAAATCAGGGTTAGTTGAAAGTTATGTCTTTCTATTCTTCTGGTGCTTGAAATATATAGAGTATTTTGGGGAAGAAAATGTGAAGGAGAGTCTAAATGTTCTTTTTCTTATTCTGTCTTTATTCTGTGAGCTCTAAAATAGAGCAAGCAACTCTCTCCTGCTTTGTTGTTCAGTATATATTCCTTTGAAATTAATTGTTTAATTAATGAACAAAAAGTTTGGCATACATAATGATAGACTGATGTGGGAGATTATTTTATATCATAGGTGGTAGACTGTATTTTTTGGCATATTTTTAATTTTTTCATTTCTTAGATATGCACAAGTTTGTACTTGTATTTGGAAACTGAAGTTGTATGGGCATTTGTATATTTTTCTATTTAAAGGTGAATTTTGTTTGGTCAAATGATCTTGGAGGTTGTTTATTATTCTGTGGAATTTATTAGTTGTATGTTAAGTCGTGTTACCTGGTAGTTTTGAATATAGATAAGAGTTTGCTTTTATAGCTATTTGGGAGGAAGTAAACTTATTCAAATGCAATTCTCCAAGCTTACATAAACATTATTGATTCAGCTGTGAGTTGTAAAGCTGCTTTTGTAATGTCTAAGCCAACTTTAGAAACCTTTCTGTGTGTGAAATAAGTGTCTGAAATTCAGACTAACTCAGTTGTGTTATGGAAGTAATTCTCCTAACAGGAATAAAATAGCAATAATATTGTTGGTGTTATTAAAGTGAAATATCTTTATCAATTTGTTTTAACATGTCTCATTGTATTTAGTATGTAACACGGTGCAACAAAGTCCTCAGCCAACGAGCCAAACCCAAGTCCGATTCAGTTGTGTCTCCTTATCATGAGCTTCAGCAATTGGATCAGGAAAAAAAGGTTGTAAACAAAATTAGCCCAGTTTCACCTGTACATCAGTTGTGGTCTGAGACATCAAGCAGAAATGAGTTGAGAGAAATGAAATCAGCTGCAGAAACTGAAGACTCAGTCATACCAGTGGGAACTGAATCCAAAGAAGATAGACGATGGAAAGAAATGAAGCTACGGCTGGATGATATGCCAGGAATTTTGGCACGCCTGTCCAAAATCAAGCTTACAGGTATTACTGGTAATTTTCCCTCATTTTTCTGCATTCTGTTTGATAGCAGAATTCTTTGGGATCTTACTGGTATGGTTTAGCTTTGCATGTTTACTGATGCTAAGTTGGATCAATTTCATCAAGTATGTGCTACAAAAATTGTTTTACGGAAGCATTTAATAATTTTCTCATTACATTTGTTGAAAAACAGTGAGAGGAGCTTTCGTCCTGCTGTCAGCTAGTTTCTGGGAAATAACCAAGCATTAGTAGACAGACTAAGGTGGAATGGGGTAAGGAAGTGAATTTAAAAATATTGTGTTCAGTATTTGAAGTTGTCTTGCTTAAGTTCACCAGTGTTTGATCTTATTTACATACCCTTCACTGTAGTACTGCTGGATGTGAAATTAGCACTAGAAGTCCCAACATAAAATAATCTGAGTGGTTTCCTGTATTAGAAAGGAAAATGTCTGAGTCTGACCAATTCAATTTTATGGAAGAAGATCTGACTTCAAACCAGGAATTTGTTAGGCAATTGCTTTGTAGCCTTAACTACATTTTGTCTTGTTCAAGTAGTAATACTTGATGACTATAAGTTACTGCTTTGCCAATAGGTAGTGATATGTATACTTTTATTTCTAAGGAAGCTCTAATGATCTCACCAAAGCCTTACGTCTCGTCTGTGATATAAAGTCCAAAATCAGAAATTTCCTACGTCCTTGCCTGAGTGCTCTCCAGTGGGTCAAGTGAGCTCCTGATAACAAGACTGTTCTTTGCCATAAAAATTTGTTATACTGAATGTCCTGAATTCAGTTTGCTTTTAAAAACTTTTTTGACTTGCAATATGTAAGTTTTTTTTGTTTTTCTGTGGAAAAGTCTTGCTGACCACATAGAGTGTATAATGATAATTTGCATTTTCATCTCAGTCTTGCTGATGCGTCTTGTGTTTTGGATTTGACACAACTGATCTTGTTTGCACATCCAAATTTTCTTTCTCATTGTTTTTAGAAAGGCTGAGGGCATTTATTTTGTGCTGGTAAAGAGTTTAAAATGTATTTTGATATTTTACTATGACACTTTAACATATTAGACTTGGAAATTTTAAACTCTGGTTATATAAAGCTCTCACTAGCACGTTCAGCAATTATGAAGATCATTTGCAGCAACTGTATGGTACATACAGCTTCAATTATGGCCTCATCTTTCTTTCTGCATTATGTCTTTTTTTTCCCCTGTGCTGTTCAGTTTTAGTAATACTTTGTTTCTGTTGGACTTACCATGGGTAACTTGGAAGTGCTTTGTGAGGCATATTTTCATTGAGGTGATTTTATTGAAATGTGTGTTACATGAAATTGAATGCTGTGCTAGCTGTTGAAGTAGAACTAAATTTAAAAATTTCACTAGATCCAGAAATGAAAACTTACAATGTGATGATTAAGGGGTCAGAGAGAGACAAAATTAACTATTGTTTGAAAGCACTTTAAATGTTTTTTTAATGCTTGCTGATGGCTAAGCTCAGTGCTTGTACCACATCTCAGTGTTACTGGTGCTCAGCTTTAGTAAGATGTGAGAGTGTCATTTTCCAGAGGAAACAGTTTAATGTCATACTTTATGTGGCGTTGTAGTTGCTGCAAAACTGTTCAACAGTTCCTGGTAGCCTCTTTTAACCAGGCAAGCACCACTCTGGATTTAAAACAAGGTATAGAAGGCAAGGGTGAAAGAATTTCATTCCCTTCAGGACTGTTGTTTTCTATGAGAGTGCCTTTTGAGGTGTTAGCTTGACTGCTAATTTCTGAACAGTTGTACAATTTTTAATCCAGCTTGCAAGCCTCTTGGGAAAGGGACTGTGATTTTAGTTTGTCTCTGCTGTTCCAGGAAAATTTTTTGATCCAAGGTAAGTGTGGTAAACTTTACCTGTTGAGAAGGTATAGTAAGATACAGAAAAAAACTTAACCTCTTTCCTTGTGATTATTTTGGGTTTGGTGTGCAGATTTTTTGGAAGTGGAAAGTGTCAAATAGTAAGTTGGGTGAAGGGGACTTTGTAGGAGAGGAGTTCTTTTGTTGATCTTCATTAGTCATGGGATAGTGTAGGAGATAAGCAGGAATAATATGTGTCTAATATGTAGAGCCATGAAATTTTTTTCCAACTTGTGTAATCATTTAGACAGATTATATATTCTGTAAAGACAATGGTGTTGTAGTTCTTAGATTTTATTTTTTTAAAGAATAAATTCTCTGAGGTCAGTTTTTAAGTTGCAAATGCGTACAACTTAGTATTTTGTTCCTTTTGCCCATGAAGTTTTGATAGATCTCATGTCCTGTGTGTTATTTTTGGCAGACACTTCATTAATACTTTCTATAGTATGAAATAACAAAAAAACAAACTCTCCATGATGCTAAAATGGGACTTCCTTATGCTTTGTTCTTTTCCTGCTGCTGCTTCTGAAAAGAGATTTATTGTTTGTAGTATGAACTGTACTTCACCTTGGAAAAGAAATTAGTTTTGCTATTTCAACACCCTCCTGCTTCACATGAACTGCAGCTTTTATGACTCTGCTGTTAGAAGCTCTGCCTTAAAAACAGGAATAGATTTTTGTTTATATTCTTTTGCCATAGGAAACAATTAGGAAACAATTAATTAAATGTCTCATAATCTACCTTTTTGGAATCAATTTCCATCCATTCCCGTCTCTGTGGTGTTTTATGTTGGTTGCCTTCTGAAAAGCTGTATCCGACCATGCAGGCACTTGGAAAGCTAATGCATCTATCTGATAGGTTTTCTGAATTATAAATGCATTGTTTTCAACTTGATCCTAAAGTTAACGTGTAACTGAAAATAGAAGAGCGACAAGGGAAGAAATGAGAATTGGAAGAAGTTCTGGCGATTTATAATGCACACACACACACACACTAGGAATTTCAGGTTGTCTTGTCTTCTTAAATTTAATTTCAAGTTTAGATTTAGGTAATGTTTTATCCAAGGATTACAGATGAAAACTCAGATGAGCTATATGGAGAACCACAGGAAAATCAAAGTTCAGTTTTTAGTTTGGGCAAACTGATGAAAGCATGATATGAAAAAAGCCGAGTATTCCCTTAGATAATGTTCTACCATTTGTGAACATTTCCTTGTTGTTGCTTCTGTAGCGGTTGGTCTTTCTGTGAGGACAAGCAGCTAAATTGGAACAGGCTGTCCCATCCCTGGAAGTATTCAAGGTCAGGTTTGATGGGGCTTGGAGCAACCTGGGCTAGTGAAAGGTGTCCCTGCCCATGGCATGGGATTGGGAGTCCCTTGCAACACAAACTGTTCAGTGATTCTGTGATGTACAGCACCCTGTGTCTTTAAGAAAAGACTGAATGTGGCACTCAGTGCACTAGTCCATTTCACAAGGTGGTGATCAAAGGCTGGACTAAATGATCTTGGACATCTTTTCCAACCTACTTGAATCTGATTACTTAGAACCTGTCTGAGTAGTGGATCAACATGTGTGGACAAATATGCTAATTTCTGAGCATTTTCAGTTTTGAAGACTAAACTAGGATTTTTTTTCCTATTTCTTGTTGTAAGAAAATAATTCTGTTGTGTGTAGTAGGGAAAAGCTGGAATTTATTGAATTAATTTCTTCTATATAGGTTTGTGTCCGGAATAGTGATCCTCTAGCGCAAATGTGCTGAACCTGAAATCAGAGGCTTATGATATTTGCTACTGATTGAAGATGTGATTGTGAGCATCCTGCTATATCTCTTGTCTGTTTTGTATTGGTGACAAGACGATGATGAAGATCCAGTTTTGATAATGACTCTTGACTCTTACCAAACTGCAGCAATGACTAAATAATGGGCCTGTGTTGTGTTTGTGGGCTGAAAGTCTGGTAACAGCAGCTATAGTAAAAAAATGTGTTTGCTTTAGTGGAGTTCTCATATGTTCCCAATTGATTCTGGAATTAATAGCATTTATTCTTTAAATGGTAACTTCAGTATAGCCAGAAACTTTGACAAAGGTCTATTGGTTGTTCTGATTATTGCTAGTCTACATTTATTAACAGTTCTAAATATATTTCATATACTTGTCAAAGTAGTTCTTATTTTGTTATTATTAAACCAGTAACTATTATCCCTTCAAAGAAACTAAAGTTAAATAGTGGTAGCTTTTTGTCAATTGGTTTTCCATGCTACCAAAAAAAAAAAAAAAAAAGATAAAAAGAGACCATGATTACAGTTCATTTTTAGCAAAATATCTTAAAATTGTTTAATGGTAAGAAGAGGTTATCTGGTCTGTTTGTAATATTGCATTTGAATTTTGCATGATTTGGTGCAGGCTTGTTTCAAATCATTGTCCCAAATTTAAGTTTGTTTCAGTAGCTTTGCCTTTATTAGTGTGCAGGTTATATAATCTGTATCAAAACTTTGATGTGCCGAAACAAACCAGAATTTACAAAGGACATGGTGGTCAGGTGGGTAGCACTAAATACTACTGCTACAATTGGCTTTCCAGAAACCAAAGTGTGAAAAATCAGGAAGGAATATTTCTTCAGCTTTTGCAAAACTGCTTTCTTTAAGAGCTATATGAACATTTGCAGGAAAGCAGTAAAATTTTTCTTTAAAAAAAAAGTACAAATGCATTTGCTTTTCTCCTTCCTTATGTACCGATACATCACCAGTACAGAGTAATGAGGAATTCTAAAGCAGGACTGATTTGCTTTGGCTTTCCGTGCTTTTATTTTGGCTTGGCTACTTTTTAATAGTAGGTAAACAAAATATGGCATAGTGATTCACATGATATAAACACAAAGAGTTTTTAAAGGCAGAGCACATTGTGATGAAGTAGAAAAGGAATGTAAAGAACACACTAAACTTTTGGACTGTATTTTTATGCCAGAAACATTATAATTCAGTCTTTGTCACCAATCCATTAGCATTTTCTTTTTCATCTACATTGACGTGGAAAACAGTGTCCCCTGTTAATTTTTGTTAAAGCTAAAATTGTTTAAAAGACTGAAAGTCAGGGTTAGGCTGAGATCATAATTTTAAATCTTGGCTTCCTTTTGAAGAGCATATATAATGCCAGCACCCATCAACAAGTCTGGAAAGGATTGATTCCATCTATTATGCAATAAGGTGAAGTTAACTTGGCCCCCTAACACACTAAACTAACAGGGATTAAAAAACAGAGTCAATGACCTCATTCCCTTGATGTGATCTCAGTTAAATATACTTTTCCTCCATGAGGGAAGTTGAAGAATAAATTATTGCTTCCACAGTTAAAAAAAATAATCTTTCCAATCCAAAGGAAGCATTTTCCTATTTACTGCTAATGTGTTGTATTGGAATATCTGAGCAATGAGGGAAGCAGGGGATGCTTGGTGTGCAAACCCTGGCCAAGTGAGAAAAAATACCTGCTTTAATGGGATGTACTGCATTCTTTTTAAATGAGATCCTGATAAGTCATGCTGAAATGACTGGCTAAAATTAATCTGGAGAAATCAGTGGGGACTTTAATTAGTGCTGTAACTATACAGTGTTAGAATTTCTTTGGGGTCAGGGTAGTGATAATGTTATACTGACTGCCAGTCCATTCCACCTTTCTTCCCCAGTAAATGAGTTGGTGTGTTTCTATAATAAATTTGTGTAAAGTGCTCTCTAAGATAAGTTTTAATTAAATTTTTGTCTAGAAGTGAGTGTGTGATTTATTATGCAAAAAAATGAATGTAATCACTCTTGGAAGTGCAAATGCCACTGTTCACTGCCATTTTCAGTGCATTTTTAAAACTCTCAGTTGTTCCAATGCATTTCATGTTCTCTTGTGCGTTCCAAAGGAGGATTCAAGAGTTTTGAAACTAACATGGTGTTGTATTTATATAATAAGTAAGGCCTAGTAATTCAGAACGATCAGTACCTTCATGTTCATTTGTCTGGGGAAACAGCAGAATCTGTAGTTCTCTCAGAGCTGCTCAGAAGGATAAAGTTCTCTCATAGATCCACTGTGTTGTAGAAGTAGCCTATGAATCCATAACAAGTCTAAATAATTCTTATAATATGCATGTTTTTATAATAATATTTGTCCATCAATGGATTTTAATACTTAGAGAAAAGTTTTGATGAGCAGCAAGTTTTCTCCATTGTGTTTTCAGGATTAAAATGTAAGGTTTTATGCAGGCACAGTTCTTGAAATGAGCACTTTGCATGTGCATCCTTACTGGCAGGTCTCTGCCATGACATTTAATTTTTCACCTCAAGTAGTGCTGCTTAATAGATAATCCAGGTATTTTCAGTCAGCAAAGATTATTTACTTGTCATTTAACTTCAGACAAAAAGGCGACTTTGTAGGAATCGGGAAAATAAGAACATTTTGGTGCTTTGATTTAAAGTAGCTGAGGTCTGAAGCATGTAACTACATCAGAATGCTATTAAATACCTTCTGTTTAATGACTAATAACTTCAGATTGTAAAGTTCAAGGTCATGAGCAAGATGTTCCATAAGTATGCTGACTTTTATAGTATAAGAAATTTGTGTCATACTATTTCTTGCAACAGTGAGGTCTTTGAGACCTGTTATTTGGCTAATTAGAATATTAGGATTGAAACCTGGGTAATTTTTATTTTAGGGATGTGACTTGCAGTACTGTGCTAAAGTTACAATTTTGCATGACAAAACTGAAATGGATTTTTATGAACCCACTCCAATGTTGAGGCCATTAAGTGTCCTTGAGTCTCTGTGATAAGATGATTGTACTTTCAGCCCAAAGTGGGCATGTCAAATAGGAGAAGTGGGAATAGAGGCTGCAGTGAAATTACTGTAACTACATGACCCAAGTCTCTTTTTGACTCTGCATTGCTTAAATTCCTGATATAATTTGATATAAAACATATATCTCAGAGGGTTTTTTTCTTACTGTTTTTCTACTGTGTTAGACTTTGCAGTGATGTGTGAGTTACTGGAACAAATATCTGTCCTGTGCATTTTGTGTGGGGCAGTTTGGTCCTGTAGCAGATCCATAAAATGGGGAATATAGAGACACATGTTGTATCCTCACATCTTTTGCTAATGTACTGCTGCTTTTGGGTTTCTTATTTAATCTCTGGCAGTTCTTATATTTGATTTCTTTATCTAGAATGTTCTTACTAATTGTGCCCAGTTCCTGGAGCTACTATGACCCATAAAAGTATCAAAAAGTTAATCTGCACAAGACTTCACTCAGGGTTTGAAAGCCATAACTCTGGTCTTATGTACAAAGATGGTTTCTTGCTGATACCTTGAACTGTGCTCTCACTTGTGTTGCAGCTCTGGTCGTCAGCACTGCATCCGCTGGCTTCGCCATGGCCCCGGTCCCTTTTGAGCTCACCTGTTTCCTGCTCGCCTCCTTTGGAACTGGCCTGGCATCCTGTGCAGCCAACTCCATCAATCAGGTCAGTCCATCTCTTCATCTGTACAGCAAACTGGTGGTGTCCTGGCTTCTGAAATGCTGCCAGGAGTGTGACTGGATGGCTGGGAGTGCTGTGCCTTCAGATGCTGCCAGAGCTCTGAGCTGCTAAAACTGACACTGCAAAAGTGATACTTGCCTGAGGATTCAAATGGAGTTGCTAGGAAAAATGTGTTTATATAAAATGGAGTTGATGAGGTTTTAAGCCTCACAATAATAACACTTACCTCGGTAATACCCTAAGCATAGGTACTTGGAAATAACATGAAGAACTGGGTAATTGGAGTGTAAGAATAGCCAGTGGGCTCCAGCCTTATGGGCTGGATTTTTTAGTCATTTTGTTGTATGACCTTGTTGGATCTGTCTTAAGAGTGGTTCAGATACACTTTAAACGTCTTCAGTAGGACTTTGTCCAGTCTAGGTTCATGATATCTTCTGCACATCTGCACAACATACTGAGAACCTCCATTGTATGGAGGTTGTTCCATTCTAGAGATGTTCCGGGTGCCTCAATTTGAGCTTCCCTGCATGTGACAACGTGCCTTTGGAGCTTGATGCTGTTATTCGCTCTCCTGCACTCAACTGTGAAACAGTGGCTCTTGTGTTCTCCCTACCTCCCAAAGGAAAGCTTAACTAGTGAACAGTTGCTAACACCTGTGGTGCTGAACTGAGTTTCAAAGTGTAGTAGCTGTGGTCAGTCACTTTCAATTGTAAATGTGGCCTGGAAAAAGAAGGAGCAGCAGCAGTGCCATATGTCGGAGCACTTCATGGTTTCAGCAATCACTTGTGAGTCCTGGGACTCCAGTAGTGGAGGTTTCCTGTGATCCACACTCTTGAGTCAGCTTGGTTGAGTTGGGTTTTTTGATGTTTACACCTCAGTTGTAGGTATGTGATGTGTTTTTCAGGATTTCACCCATCAGCACACATTTTGTTCAGCCTGAAGTAAGTCCTATTTACTCTTTTAACAAGTTTTAGTGTTTATTTCACTGAACTTAAAACTGGGGCAGGCAGCTAACTGTTTTCTCTGTAAAATGGGAAGGATGATGCATGATTTTTAATTGCTTGGAAGAGTTTAGGTAGCCTGCCTAACTTGGAAACACAGATATAATTATTTTTCAAGGCTAATAAGTCACACTATTTTCTGAAGGATACATTTAGTTATCAGGTATGTAATTTTCACACAAAGGCTGGGTAGAAAGGCTGTCATAATTAAGGTCAAGTTTTTCTGGGTTGTGATACAATTTTAGATGTACCTTTTTTTCTTTACTACCTTTCTAATATTAAAAATTAAATTTATTCATTTGAAATATTTGCTGGCATATGTATCTTCACTTTTGATGTGAATACTACTGAGAATTAATGATTGCTTATTTAGAACTCCTGTGTAACTTGTCTTGAGATTTTGCTAGATCTTCTGAGAGCTGACATACACACACAAGTAACTGGTTTGCTTTGTCTTCAGCTTCCATGTATTGCTCATTGTATTTTGTCCCAAAAGTAGATACTTTTTAAACTCTTGGAAGCCATTTTTTGAATGTACTCCTGAATTACTCAGGAGTACAGGAATTCTGTGCTGTAATTTGGAATTGGACACTTGGGATAGGAAAGGGGAGTTAGGAGGAGTGCAGTAACTTAGTGCTGGGGCTTGTAATTCACTATTCACGGCAAGTTACTCCATCCTCACAGTGTGTCAAAGTGCCTTTCACAATTTCAGCTGAACACTTTAAATTTTCACACTCGTTCATGTTGAGCCACTTTCCTGTGTAGACAGACCTTGAATGCAGATTAGTCCTACTAAAAAAAATAAAGGAATAGAGATGGTAAGGAAGCAAAAGGAAAGAGCTGGTTGCTGATCTGTTGTTTATCAATGGATCCTTTCAGTCGCTGAGTGCCCTTTTCCCAGTGTTACCGTGTCTGAATTGGCTGGGAATTTAATTTTCCATAAATACTTAAAGCTTGGGTAATCCATCTTGGCTGTTGGGAAGGAGCACATTTGACTTGGAACTTCCTTTATTGCTACTTTGCTCTGTCCATTGCTCCCCATACGCATCCACTTCTCTGTCAGCTCATGACTCATGTTTCCCGTTGCTCCTCGCTGTCCCATAAGGACCTTTTAATATGATGACCGTCTTTCCGCTTCCCATATTGCTATAAATCTGTACATATTTAAGGGCTACTCATCTTTCCCACTCCTCGTTTTCCTGATAAATCTATGTGCACAATTTTCAGTCCCACCATATGTTGTGGGAAGGTGAAGTGTGAATTGTGTAAGATTCTTTCCTGTGATTTAGGACAGGATGTGAGGAACCTGGTCCTGTGCAAATGTAATGAAGATTCATGGAAGTATTGATAGAAACTTGTAACTGGTCAGGTTCTGAGCTTTGAGGGGGTTTTCCCCTTTTTTTTTTTTTTTTTTTTTTTTTTTTTTTTCCTTATCTCAACTACTTTTTTTAGCAGTCTTATAGGAGCTGGGATGGTTTTACCCCCCGTGAATTAAACTGAATTAACTGTTTAAGTTGGCTTAAGTTGTGGGGTGGGAGCCAGGCCTGTGCTAAGTTGTACACAAACACCAAAACATTGTGTTTTATTTCTTTACACAGTTGGTCTGAAACAATCTTCTAATTATCACTTTCTCCTTGTTTTCAGATGGTTGTATGTCGTACTTTTAACTTCTTTTTTTCTTGGCTGCAAGAGCCAGAAAGTTACAAAAATATACCTAAGTGGAGATCCTTGCCCCACTTTCACAGTTTTTAACAAGAAAGCAATAAAAAAACCTGGTGCAAATTGACAACTTTGTATTTTTTATTGCTTATAGAAGTACAGTCTGGATATTTATCCAAATGTGTATTTAGAAAAAAAGTTTAACAATCCCCAGATTCTAAATTCTAGCAGTGCTTTCCAAGGCAAATAGAAAGAATGCGTTTTGATGGTGATCCTGTGAAATTGGTCAATTATTTTTAAGGAGCTTGTGACTTACTGTTTTATGACTTGAGAGTGAAGAAGTGATATTGGAAAATGCAGGCAAAAAATACAAAAGGGAGAGGTGGTGTCTGCAGTACAGCAAAGTAATTCTAGAAACATTTGTTTAGAAAATGTCAAGAAAAGTACCTTGGAATAATTGATGTCAGACAGAAGTTTTAGAGAAACAGACTCAGGCTGGTGGAAAATGTTGTGAATTCTGGGGATCTGGATAAATATCAGAGGGTCCTTGGGTTTTCCTGTGGAGTGTGTTGGATCTGTGGGGGAGGAAACTCCTACGGGAAGGTGCCAGAGAACAGATATTGTTTTATTTCTCTTGTCTTCCACCAGTGTTTCTGCCTGTGCCTCACTCCTGCCTATCACAATACTTCAGAGTTGTACATCACACCTAATCCAGCATTGCAGTGTCTCCCAGAGCCGGTGTTGCCTTGTTCTCTTCCACATCATCCAACACCACGTTATGCCCTCCAGCCCTTCAAAATTGTACTACAACATGTCACCACTTCTCATTCCCACCTGCTGTAATGGCTTTTGTCTTTTTTTTCCCTCTTTCTAATTGCATTCTTACTTTTTTTCATCATTGAAGTAACTTAAAATTATTTCAGACAGGTATTCTTTATTGGTATTCTGTCTTTTGAAAATAACTCTTTTTACAGTGGGTTTTAATTAAAAGAAAATAATCAGATAATGCATTTACCAAGGACTGGATTGAGATACATGGTGTTTGTAACATTTCTAAGCTAGGCAAAACCTCCAGAAAAATCTCATAAGAAGGGATCAGTCTTATTAATTGTAGTTATAATAAGGAAATGGAAATATATTGTGGGGTATTGTGTTGCAAGCAAATAAATGCTTTAGAGTTGTTCCTTACAAGTTACAAATAAATTAAGTAAACTCTTGGTTTTTTGATTAGTGAAGACTAATTTTCTAACTTCTTTCTCATACTCCAGAAGCTGTATTAGAAGTGGAGTGGGAGATTATATTAAGTTGGTTAATGATCTTTTGGTTTTTCATAGCTCTGGTTTTTGATGATTTTTGAAAGCTCACTCAAGCTTCAAGGTGTGAAGGCTTACATTTATATTAGAGAGAAAACGTCATTTTTGAGGCTTCTAAGATAGTCACCTCTGATTTATGGAGGAGGAGATAAAACATGAACAGATGTTTACAATACAGTACATGGCATTAAAATGTTAAAAGAATCCCATGCACATCTTATATGTCATGTACATTCTTCTGTAACTGCAGCATGGTTAAAAAGTGGGAGATAACTATAAAGATGAAAGTGGGATGTTTAAAGTGGTTTGAATTTAGTAACCGAGAGATAAAATGATGTGCTTGGGTTTGACTGATACCTTGACAAGGAAGCACACTGGCTGAATATCTTAGCTGAAGTTACCTGAAAATGAGGAATACTGTAAATATGTTATCCAGCATGAGAGAACAAATGTAAGTCAATATCCCTATCCCTTCATGGTCTAATCTGATGGCTGGGTTCTGCTTTTCAAGTCTCATCTTCTCCTGACAGCGGTGGTTCCTTAGAAGTGTAGCTGTAAGGAATGGGAGGGATGGGTTATTGTTAATATAATGGAGTGGAATTTGGGGTTTGAGTTTAATTATCAGCCCAGGGAACCTGCATATGATCTTTGGTGTAAGACAAACTATGATGGCTGAATAAAGTAAAAATAGAGCACCTTTCCTCCTGTTGTCAATCCACTTACTGGATTATCCTCACTGAAAAGTCTGGTCTTCTTTTATCTGGTATATATCTATTGTCTTTTGAGTTTTGAAACCATCACCTCTTGTCTAGTCACAACAGGCCTTGCTAAAAGTCTTTCCTCATCTTACAAATCTTCTTTAAGTATTGAAAGGCTGCAATGAGCCTTCTCTTCCCCAGGTGAGCGCTCACACCTTTCCTAGTCTTTCCTAGCCTTTCTCCATAGCCTCCTCTGGACTTGTTCGAGTAGCAGCTCCACATCCTTCCTGTACTGGGACCCCAGAGCTAGAGGCAGCTTGGCTGGTGGTGTCTCACCTGAGCAGAGCAAAAGGGCAGAATCCCCCCCTGACCTGCTGCCCACAAAAAAAAACCAACAAACAAACAAAAAACTCACAAACTTCTAAAACTCTGTTACAGGAAAAAAACCCACCACCCCAAGGGTTAAAGTAATACATAAAAAGTGGTGGCTAGTGATAGATGCCAGGGTTATTGATGAAGTGGAAAATAAAAATAGCATGATTCTGTCCCCTTTCTCTTTAATCCCAGTAAAGAAATTCAACACAAAGAGAACAGCAATAGTTCTGTTCCCCAAAACTAGCTGTGTTTTTGGTGTCATCTCCATACCAAACTTCTCCTACCAAAGTATTTTATTGAATGTCCAAGAAGTGGGAACTTTTTATTCTGATGCTAATGTTATTAATATGCTCTGCTCCCCTCTGTCAGATCATCTAACCCACCTCCGCTCAGTGCAGGAGGTTTTTGCTAGGTAAACTCCTTAAAGTTATTTCTTGCCCACTTCTGAAATCTCTGGAAATTTGTTTTGTTGCTCCTTTCCCTCACTGTCATGTTGGAATGAGAGAACTCATTTTAAATGCCAAAAAAATTTGCTCCATACAATGTATGTAAAAATGATATAGTTGAATGATTGAGGTGATTTGGAAATAGTCTAAAATGGTTTTCCAATGTTTTGGCTTTCCAGGGTGCAATAATTCATGCCTAGCTTATAGCACCTTTCCTCTCCTCTCTCTGGAATGATCCCACTGGCAGGTGTTTACCCCTTTCCTGGGCATGGCGAGTGTCAATCAGCTCAGTCAGACCACACTCCCAGTTGCTCATTTAGGATTCATACCTGATGCATCTCTGTCTCTCTCTGAAGTCCCTTTGTTTTGACTGAACTGATCGCCTGCAGCAGCTGCCTGGCCTTTCATCTGCGCCCCCCCCCCCCCACCCCCTTCCTGCTAGCGATCAAACAACTGGCAGGAGGGATTATTAAAACCTGGTCTTGAACTCCACACTTCAGGACTGTCAGTGGCAGAGGCAGCCTGGGATGTAATTTACACTGGATAATAAATTTAAGAAAAGTGCAACACTGGAAGTCTATCTTGTGCTCTACAATGTGTTGATATATGCTGTTTTGATATTTTAACTGCTAGGCAGCCTTCATTAGTGGTCACTGAAGGTCATAACTTACAGTTCCAATAGATGATTCATAATTGCATCAGTTGGATCAAGTTAGCATGGTGGAATTGTTGATATGGAGTAGGACTAGCTCAGCTTGTGAGGATGTATTTCATGAGCAGTGAGAATGATGAGCATTGATGAGAACTAACCTCTGAAGCACCGATACATTTCAAATGTAAAAATTTTATTTCCAGAGCATGAATCATTTGACCTACAAATGAAGCTTGATAAAGGGTCTTCAAAAAATACTGTCATGCATATCACTGTTGAAAGAAATTCTCTTTCTCACATGCATATTGTGTGAGTGTGGTAGGCAAAGAGTCTTAAAGTGGATGGATTCAAAAAACGCTTAGGGATTTAGACTCCAGTCACCTCTGTGATGTTTAACAAAGACAATAAAAATGAGTATAATGATGTCTTTCTTACTACTTTCCCGCCCTCTGTGGCTCTCACTGTTGGCATAAAGCTTCAGATTCTAGGGAGTTTAAGTAAAAATGTTTTGATTTGATTATTACTTGTGTTGCATCTCATATATATTAAAATCTAACAATGACATAAACAGTGGATAAAAAATGAGTTTAATGTTGTGTTTTTATGGATCATCCTGCTTCCTGATTTGATAAAGATGGTTTTCTGTGGATGCACAAAGTAAGTATGGGCCATTGTTAACAGGGCAGACTCGCTTTCTCTGCCTGGTTGCATTGTTGATGAGCAGCTAATTTCCTAAATGAGCACCAGCAAGGTGGTAGGGTGGAAAAGGGGAATTTTTGGAGATGTCAGTGTGGGGACTGCAGTCTTCTTTCTCCTGCTGGGACAGAGCAAGGGAAATGGCCTTGTGGTCCTCTGTTTTCTTTCCATCTGAAACTGTCCTTTCATCTGCATGTGTATTGGTGATTGACATGAGCTGGGAGTGAACAGATTGCTGTTATTCTGAACTACAGTGTGATGGACAGGAGCTTTTGGGTGGCAACTTCAGAAGCCCCTTAACCTCTGTGCATACAGAGATCCTTAAGATGATGCATTTGGATGCAACAGGAAGTTTTGTCTCATTAGTACCACACCCACAGGTTCTGTGGAAATACAGGGTGCAAGCAAGGTAGGGGGTGTAAGAAAGAAATAATTTACCAAGTGGTGGATTGTCACGGGTACTTCAGTGATGTGGGATTCCCTTTAGATCCAGTGCCAGGTTTCCCCTGGAAACCCTGATTGTGGGCAGAACAAAGGAATTTCAAAGAGTTGAAATGAGGGAATGTGAAGAGAGGACTAGACATAAGGGAAGAACTAGTACTTAATAAGATTTATCTGGCCTTTTGATCCGTAAGGGTATTGCTTTTGTAAGCTTAGAAGAGTGAAAATAACTATTATTTTTTGCCAGTCTTTAAGTACATGTTTTGACATTACCAAGTAGCTCAGAATTCCTTCAGCAGTGCAAGTATTAAATTCTAACCTTATTAGGTAAGTAGTGAAATGTCTCTTTTTGTAGTTTAAATGGTGCCATATTCAACCTGTTTACTGCCTTGAATTAGGCTCCTGACAGTTTCAGAAACAGTAGTACAGGACCTAGTGTGCTTTACGAAAAATAGTAACAATGTGGCAAAATATTACTTAGAAGGGTTAAGGAATATTATATCCTGGTTCCCTGAAACAGCCTACTGATACCATTTCTTTGGAAAATAGCTCATTGAAAAACAAATCCAGAGCATTCTTGCAGTCCCTTTCTTTTTGAGTTATTTTAGGGTTCTCATAAAATTTCTGTTGTTAAAAATATTACATAAATACCACGAGTTCAGATTCTACTTTGTCATCTTAGCATTGGGAAGGATTTATGTGCAGTAAAACTGAGTAAAAGTCCTCTTGCTTTAATTTTCCATTACTGTTGTCTCTGTTAAGATAAAGTTTCATTCTGCTTTGACTTTTGACTTTGTTCCGCACTCTGGTTAACTGCCTGTGAAGAGTTGACCTGCCTAGGAGAGGGCTGATTGTGTTTTGCTGCAAGCCTGGGCTGGACTAAGTACTCAAATGCTCTTTTTTGTATGGGCTGCAAGAAGTTCAGTTACCTTGTGTGGTTTTTGACTTAGTTTTTACAAAGCTGCAAAGCTTTACAGGAAGGTGTAGTGCAATGCTGGCTTTTCTGACCTGTTCTGCCACAGCTTGGGACAGGCAGGTGTCCTGGGGGAATCATCCCTTTGCTGTAGCTTGTAATAGAGAGAAGGAAGAAGATGTACATCTAGGATATGAGAAAAGGGACAGGGAGGGTCTTGGCGCACCTTTTCCTAGGAAAGAGTGAAAGAGCAAATGGTATGAATGCTCCCCTCTGAAAAGGGGAAGGATCTTTCTTGCGGAGTTGCTGGGACTGCTGGAACTGTGAGATTAAAGAAATTGAATTCTTGTTTTCTAAGGATCTTTCATGTGAAGAAACTCAAACTGACCATTTCAGTTTTCTGTAGGGTCTGGTATATATGTGGTTAAGTATCTCTGTGGCCCGTGCAGTAATCACAGAATCATAGATTCATAGAATATCCTGAGTTGGAAGGGACCCATTAAGATCATGGAGTTGTATGCAGGTGTGTTGGTTTTGCACAGCCTGGTTTTGGATAGCTGGGGGACCACAGAAGCTGCTGGAAGTTTCCACTGTCTGGCAGACCCAATCTCTGATGGCTCTGAAGATGGATATACTGCTTGCCAAGGCTGGGCCAATGATGGTAACTCTTCTGTGATAATAGATTTAAGAAGAAAATCAAAACAAAGGGCACACAGTTTTTCCTCTAGTCAGAGAAGGAGAGGAGGTTAGAACATGTGCAGGAAAATAACATGGAGACACCAAGGACAGTGGGGAGGGGGTGCTTCAGACGCTGGAGCCAAGATTCCTCTGCAGGCAGTGGTGAAGACCATGGTGGAGTTGCTGCGCCCCTGCAGCTCATGGGGATCCACAGGGGATGCAGAGATCCACCCACCATCCTTAGGGGGGAGGTGCCCATGCCACAGCAGGTGGATGCCTGGAGGAGGCTGGGATCCAGCAGAAGACTCAGTGGAGAGAGAGGGCCTCTTCTTCTAGGCTGGAGCAGCCTGTCCTTGAAGGACTGCACCCCATGAGAGGAGTGACCACACCCCAGCAATTGTGGGATGACTGTTTGCCTGGGGGGCGGGGAGGAATTCATGTTCAGCGGTTTTGGGGGTCTGCTGCTCTTGATAGTGAACCCACACTGGGGAAGTTCACAGAGAACTGTCTCCTCTAGGAGGGATAACCCCACAGCCTCACAGGGGAAGGGCCTCTCCCTTAGAGGAAAAACAACTTGGGTGACCAAACCTCCCATGCGCTGTCTCCCTGTGCTGTCAGTAGGAAGGAGGGAGGGAGTTGGGGGGAGGGGGGGAAGAAAAGGTTTTAAGGGCTTGTTTTCTCATTATCCTAATTTTGTTGGTAATAAATTCATTTTGTACCTCTAAGTTGACCTGTTTTGCCTTTAGAGTGTTTTCTCCCGGTCCTTAGCTCATGAAGCCTTCATTAAATTTCTCTCTCCTCTGCCCAGCTGACGCAGGGGAGGGTGAGTGAGTGAATCTTGTGGGTGCCTGGCGTTTGGTCACTGTCAAACCACAACAACAGGACATCCCAACAATGCTATGCTGTGCCTGAGAGCTTTGTCCAAATTCTTCTTGAGCTCTGTCAGCCTTGAGGCTGTGACACTTCCCTGGGAAACCAGTTCAGTGCCTGACTATTCTCTGGAAGAAAAACATTTTCCAAATATCTAACATAAACCTCCCCTGACTCAGAAACTGTGATGACACTAGTATGAAGTTCTTCATTATTTCAATTCTTCTTTTTTTTTGTCACATTGATAATTTTTTAACTTTATATAAAATTTCACTGTTGTCGTAGCTTGGCACAGATATCACAGTGATATAATTATTTTGATTTTTTTTCTTCAAACTCTGTAGTTTGTTGGAAAAGCCCTTCTAGGATTGTCAGGGTGGCAGGTCATGGGGAGAGATAAGGCACTCTCTGACAGAAGGGATGCACTGGTAGTGGGTTTGGTTCCAGTTTGGAAAACTTGCTCTCATATGCAATACCAGTTGTCTGCTTCTGTGCCAGTGCTTATTTAAACATTTTTGAAGGCCCTATAAAAGGTCTTTGAAGTAGAATGTGTGGGTTACAGCAGATACAGGTAACAGCAGAGCCTTTCCTTCATGTCTGTGGTGGTAACGCTGAATTTTCTTATTTATTATCTGAATTGCAGTAGTGTCTTGAGAGTCTGGTGGTTTTCCAGCATAAGAAGGTAATGATGTATGTCCCGCAGAGCTTGCACTCTGGGAAGTTATACTGTGGAAGTATGTGGGTTTGCCTCTAAAAACCAAAATACTTCTGTGAGTCACACACTTCAGTTTTTCAGGGGAACATAGAGAGAAGATTGAAAACTGAGTTGTTTAGTCTGTAAAAATCAAATAAGGTAGTTATTGTTGTGAGAGATGCAGTCTTGAATGGAAACAAGCTGCTTTAAGTGTGTAAAAACTCAAGGACCATCTGTCTTCTTTCTGGACATAACTGAAGCTTGGAAGTGCTGCAGGAAGTATTGAGATTTGTCAAAGTTTGTGGGTGTTGGTATAGTTACTGAGTAGTGCAGTTGAGAGTTTACTGAAAATTAACACAGGTCACATCCTGCAAGAAGGAAGAAGTTCACGCAGAGTTGATTTATGCAGATTAATATTCCTACTCATAGAATATTTTTTTAATTTTTCCCTGTATTGCTGCTCACAGATTGGGTTGGTTGTTGCTGTAGACACTAGCAAGGTATGTTGAATCTTCAATTTGTGCCTACACTGTGCAAGAGCTTTCCAATGTGTGATCTACCTAATTTATGGTAGGATGAGCAGACATGGCATGTACAACATTCATGTTGCCAGCTCTTAAGGCATTTGTCAGTTGTCCGAAAAATCATCACTTGACCCATAGTTGCTAACGGCTGGATTTTTTTGTTTTAAAATTCATCGTTCATGATATATTGCTTGGGAAGGTGTAGATTGTATACATATATGTATCTCCACAATTTCTTGGGTTATGGTGGGAAATGGCCATACAAATTGCACAAAAAAAAAATTCAGCAGTATCCCTGGTGGGATTATAACACTGGTATGAATAAAAAGCTAAAGTAATTTCTTTTTTTTCAGAAAATTTTTATTTGTAGTGTTGAATAGCCATTTGCCACTAAGTGACTTTTTAAGAGGATTCTAAGCATAAGCTGTTTAATGAACAAATAAACCACAGCTCTGGGCAGTAATCCATTTCTTCTGGCTTTTATGAGATCTGTATGGAAATTGAAGGAGGAGGTTAGTTTTTAATACCAAAATCATTAGGTACATCATCCAGATTAAAAAACACAGGGTATCTTAGAAGTATCATTAAACTAGGACAAGAAATGAAATGGGACATGTGGATGGAGATGCTTAATAATATAAGCTTTGACTTTAAACCAGACGTGTCTGTAAATCTCAGAGGTTTGGTATTCTCAGGTCACTAAAGGCTAACTCTGCCTGGATCTGTATAGATTATGTAAATTTTTGAAGTAAACCAGACTTCTAGAAGATGAAAATCTGTCCCTATAATTCTCCTTTTAAGACTTCTCATTACAGTTGAGATTTATGTTGGTGCTCCCAACAGAGACATGACAATCCGTTGTAACTTCAGAGAGTACTATAAAGGTGCTGGCATTTGAGAGCAGGCTGGATAGTTTGGCCTCAAACTCATCCTTATGTTCTGAAATTAGATACTTTAAAAAATAATAATATTGTACAAGCTGCTTAAAGACTTGGAATGCCTTGTGTTTATTAGAGGGCATTAAGAGCAAAATACATCTTTGAAGGGGATCCATTTTAAAAGTGTTTATCTGAAATGGCCTTAGGCAGCAAGGGAGCAGAATTGGGAATAGAAAATAAAGTTACAATGAAGAGAGGTCTCTAGTATGTTTCTCTTGCTGCTTGTGCTAGTTACAGCCTGATTTCCAATGCTTTTTTACCATTATTCTTGGCCTCTTCCTGGGAGCAGGAGTGTGCAGCAGGGCCAGCCCTGCTTCAGGGAGGTTCCTTCTGCTCAGTTGAGTTTTCCTTGATGAGGAAAGTTCCTATTGGTGTGAGGGTAAGTAGCAGTGCTATGTCTGGAAGGGACAAATGGAGAATATCACCTGGCAGAGTTCCAGCTGTAACAGAGAGATGTTGAACTGTGATCTGTGTGTTGAGTTCACATTCTTCATCCCTGATTAAAGTCTTCAGGGCAGGGACCACTCCTGGTGGAAATCATTCCTGCCTCCCCTGTAAAATGACAGTTGACTGCAACTCCCTACTGATCTGAATGTTTCTAAAGTTTCTTTTGAAGTGGGGCCAAGAGGTGATGTAAAGGTTTGTGAGCAGTTTTGTAGGGAGATTTCAAGCAATTTATTAGAATTACTGCTTGAGTTATAGAAAATGGATAACCTGTAAAGCACAAACTTTCTTCAAGTCGTCATGCAGATGTGATGTCCATAGCTCTGGTCATATGTGGGATTAACTTGGAGTAGAGTTAGAGTAGAGTTGGTTTTGTGTCAGGATTGTGTAAGAATAAATCAGTAGTATTATTACAATGTCATAATTAGTTTCCAGTAGCGTTAAGTAGGTGACAGTACTTTGTCATGAAGTACTGTAAAAAGACAATTGGCTGGGAGAAGATGTTTAGGAGATGGTTATTTCATGTCTCTTGAAAACAAGAATGAAAACATTTAGGGAAAGGCAAGTTAGAAATGAACAAGAGTGTGGTTGGGCACTGAACAGGCTTCCCAGGGAATGGTCACAGCCCCGAGCAGCCCCGAGCTCCAGGAGTGTTTGGACAATGTCTCAGGCACGGAGTGGGATTGTTGGGGTGTTTGTGCAGGGCCAGGGCTCCGTGATTCTTGTGGGTCCCTTTTGATTCAGGATATTCTGTGACTGTGATTCTTCAGACAGTGCAACTCCTTGCTCCGAGAGGTTTGGATATTCAAGGTATTGGTGATGGTGCTCATGTCTCATTTAAAATCTTTGGGATTTTCTTTGTTTATTTTTCAGTTTCAATTTTGTTACTGACCACATTGAAACATAAAAACTGGACACAAGATATAGAAAAAAAATCCCAAACAACCAAAAATTGAAACTCCCAACAAATCCCACCCCTAAAAAGTTGCTACTGAAATTTAAAGGTAATGGACAGCAAATTCCTTTTCTATCCAAAAGTCCAGCCACTGGATTCATTTGACTTTCAAAATCTTTGTTCCTGCTGCTGTCATCGCTAACCCTTTGTTAGGTTAGCTTGGAAAGCTGTA
Organism: Erithacus rubecula; assembly: GCF_903797595.1. Classification (NCBI taxonomy): domain Eukaryota; kingdom Metazoa; phylum Chordata; class Aves; order Passeriformes; family Muscicapidae; genus Erithacus; species Erithacus rubecula. The sequence continues at coordinate 158,073 of NC_136672.1, forward strand.
AACTTTCTTTTTAAGTCTGAATTTTGCTGCAAATGCTTAGGTGGGTTTTTTTATCTCTTCTGTAACAGGTTGTGCAAATTCTATGGGGTTTTTTGTAGTTAAAAAGAGAGGTGGAAAGGCTGATTTTAAGTATTTGTCCCAAAGAGAGAAATAGAATGAAGAGCCAAATGCTTGACTGCTTTGAAATGAAGCATACTTATTACACAGGGCCCTTTATATTGCTGGAGAATGTGAAGAAGTGGTGCTTGGAGATATTTTTGGATGACCTGCCCTTTTCATTGGGATCTAGAGCAGAATGCTAGCATCTAAAAGTAGGCTTTCTCTCTGTTTCACGTTCAATTCTGTGTTACTGCTGAGAATACAAAATTTTAACCGTGCTTCAGGCAGTCATGGTAGAAGCTTCCTTACTGCTTTGCTGCTCTTTCCAGGAAGATCTGTCCATAGGAGCCAAAATTGCAGAGTGTTTCCTTAAGCCACTCTCTATGGATCACTGTCTGTTCTAGTGCTGCTTTGGTGATATGGTTTCCATGAGTAATTGTGACTGCCTGCAACACTTCCAAAGAAACCCCTCAAATGAGTTATCTTATCACCTATTCATTGTATAATTTTGCTGACTTTGGATTTGCAGCTGAAGTGCAGAAGACTTTTTTTCTGTGTCTCCAGACACTGGAGATGTACTGGACACATATCCTTGGATATGTTTTTTTTAAATGCCTGTGAGTTCTGCATGAACATTCTTTCTGCAGGCAACAGTCATTGTATTTCAGAAAGTGGCATTAATTGTGGTAATGTAGCATAGAGCTCCTCTTTGTGAAATTCAAGTCTTTTTAACATCACCACCTTCAAAGACAATAAAAATTCCAGTCTGCATTTATCTATTCCCATGTGAGGAGTTACTGCAGTGTATATTGTATCATTCCATATGAAATTCTTCTGCTTAATAGTCTCATTTATACACAGTTGTCTGAGGTCAGTTTTACATTTTGCAGTTGTCAAACAGCTGTCAAATTAAGAGACCAGATCCCAAAGTTCATTTACATTTTATGCCATTCTTTGGGTTCCTGTTTCATATCTTAATATAACAATGATTTATCTACATATCTTAGTCTTCGTTCTGCACTTGTTTTTCACAGATGTTCACGTCTTCTCTTTCTTCAAGAGTAGTCCTTAAAATAAAACTTGTGTAACATTTCATTTGGTGAGGCTTAGTTATACAGCAAAGGGAAGATTGTTCTGTGTCTTCAGTCCAGGCAATGAAAATTAAAGCAGTTTAAATTGTGCCTCATATTAATGATAATTTGAATTTTAAACTGAGAAACAGAACAATAAAAAAAGTTTTGAAATGTGCTGCTAGAAATTACAAAAGAGAAAATCTTCATTTCATTAATTTATTGTTGGTATTAGCCCAGCTATTGATTTCCTTCTTTAAGTTTAGACTTCTTGTTCTCTAGTAGGAAACCAAAATAAAAAGGGCTTTGTTCACAAATCGTCTTTGTAGCATAATGTATTCATTTTTCATCATAGGGAATATCAAAAGCTATCACATGAGCGAGAACACAGAGACTAAATTGAATATTATTTGTGCTTTGTGGTATGGTGATTCTTATGTCACTGAGTTCCAAACATAAATTTATATGGTGAAGATTTAGGGGTTGTTTCCTTATTTATTCCCACTGGTTTAATGATCAAAGAAATATCTCTGTACATGCCATTGATGTCTTACTACAAAGTACTTAAATAGCCCAAGGTAGCCATCTACTTTATAAAAATTCCTTAAAGACAGGTAGGGACCCTTGGGCGTTAAACGTACACTTTTGAGCTCTGGGTGTTGTCAGGGGAGGAAGGCAAGAGAGGTTCTGTTGCAGGCCTCAGCAGTTCCCCATAGCACTGAGATTTAAAGGGCTCTTTTAAAATGTTGCCTTAAATTATGGTCACTGGGGGAAGTTTGTCTGGGATATGCCGGGCTAGAGAATGTTCCTGTGCTTTTTCAACATCATTCACTAACATATTCAAGCATTATCAAACTTGATAAACTCTTTCTAGTTTTTGGGGGAAACATTCTGTATTTGTATGTATTTGTAGCTGCTTTAGATTCTGGAAAGAGATTGTTTCAAGGCTGTCAATTCTCCTTTGCGCAGTTGCCTCAAGATGCTGTGCTTTGCTAAGGAAAGGGAAATTATATCCGTGCTATTTGCTGCATTTAATAGACATTTCATAGGCAATTATTAGTTGTTTCAGTTGATGGGATTGTAATAAAACAGAAGTCAATGTGAAATTGGATGCAGACTAGGAGAGAAGATAAAACCAAGTGAAAATTAATGACAGATGTAAAAGTTATTGGTAGTAACTTAGTCATCTTCTTACAATCTTTTTCCAAACTATATTTTTATTTCAGCAGTTGTCACTTGAGATCTTCATAGTAAATAATCTCTTTGATTTCAGTTATGCTCTTCAATACGGAAAGTAGCTTAATTGTGATGGGTTCTGACTTATTTATGAACAGGTTTTTACATTTGAGGGCAGTTGCTGAGTTGTTCTGAATGGCAGGTTGTAGAGTGCTCCAGTTCCTGTAAGTTTCTTTTAATGGCTTCAGGTGCCACTAGTTTTAACTCCAGAGTCCACAGAACATCTCTGAAGCAGGGGATCTGTGCCACAGTTGGGACATGGGGAGTGGTAGGGAGTGGTAGGAACATTTGCCTAATGTTCCCTAAGAAAAATTTGGGAAAGCTCAACTTTTTGGTTCTTGTTCAGCAGTGAACATAAACAGCACTTCTACAGGTAGCTGCAAAAAACCTTCCCCATTTGTTATAAATCATAAGCAAGCTTTGCTTTCTTAGTTTCTCGCAGAAGAAAGACCAAGGATTCGCTATTCAGCAGGATTCATGGATGACCCTGTCTCAGACCCATTGGGTCTTCTCATAAATCTCTTCCTGGCCCTGCCAGAAAGCACTGTTTGCCAGGAAGCACAGTGTTGTCTGTTGCCAGCACTGGCAGGAGGGTTGGACTTGTGAGTTCCTAGGAGCTGAGACTTTCTTCTTGTCCTTTGAGGCATAACTGGGCAGCTTCCACCCACTCCCTTGGTGCCTGCAGGGATGATGGGACTTGCTGAGGAGTAAGAGGCTGGAAAAGGCTGGTTGATGCCTCCAGCTCTTCCCACTTCTGCACTGTTGTGGTTCCTTCTCCTTTGCATTGTCCCTTGAGCTTACCCTGCAACACTTGTTTGGAATGGAGATGGAAAAGAGTATTTTTCTTTACAAGGTGAAATTCCATAATTAAATTATATGTTAGTGGGTACTTAACCTAAAGATGTGTACAGACATGAGGGGATAAGTCCTCAGAAGACTTTCCAGCAGATTTTTTGTCAGAGACAATGATAATGTCTGTATCTGTGTAAACTTCCATCCATGGTGTCCTGGTTTGAAGGACAGGTGTCTGCCTATACCGGCAGAAGCTCCTCTTAGGAATAGAGAATTAATTCTGCTCTCTCCAAGTATTATAATTGTTTGAATCAAGGACTCTAAGGCAGAGATAAGGGGGTAGGAGTAACAGCTCTTTTACTAATATATCTAACCGTACAGCAGTTGTTAAAATTACCAACAAAACAGAACAGGTAACTCGGTTCCAGTCCTTTCTTTAGCCGCAGGCACACTCTGCGCTGGGTCCCGGTGCTGCAGACGGGGCAGGGCACGCACAGCTGCAGAGAGCAGGCGGGAGCGGGAGGGGGGCAGGGGCGGCAGTGGCCTTTGGGGGTTGAGTGTTTTTCTATTACTGTATCAATTTAAAGAACTTTTCCCATTATCTTGCCAATGGAGTTGGCCGGGTTACACCCAGGATCTCGGATGACTCTAGACAAAAGGGGACGGTGGGACCAGCTTCCGGAGGGGCCTCTCCTGCTTCTGGAGAGGACTCTGTTTTTCTGGTGAGCTCAGAGGAGGATCCCATCTGGTCGAACACAGGGGAGCCAGATGGTCTGCGATCACCTGCCCTGCATCTGCCCTGTTCCAGCTCCTGCCTCTGCGGACACAGCTGATCAGCTGGACACAAGCGGTGAGCAAGGAGCCCCCCGCTCCAGCCCGTTCCCACCCGAGACTGGCGTGGCTGCTACTGCCCCCCTCCCGCCTCTGCTCCCACCCACCTCTCTGCAGCTCCGGGCTTTGCTCTGTCTGCAGCATCGGGACCCAGTGCAGAGAGAGTGTGCCTGCAGCTAAAGAAGGGGCTGGAACCGAGTTATCTGTTCTGTTTTGTTAGTAATTTTAACAACTGCTGTTGTTTTCTGCTTGTACGGTTAGATATATTAGTAAAAGAGCTGTTATTCCTACCCCCTTGTTATAGGTTATAAACGAATCAAACCGAATTAAAAGGTTAAATTGGCAAATTTTATTTTTGTGACCGAAAATACGGTCCTGGAAAGCCACAAGTGGAAAAAAACAACACCGAGTCCGGGTTCGGAGTTGGGTGAACACACGATGTTACCCAGCCTCTATCGCACTGGGTCCCCCTGGTGTTCATGCCGCCATCTTGGTTGGCCCCCTTTTTATACTGTTTTTCATAGCCTGGAACGGGACAGTCCTTTGTTTCTTTCAAATTCAGCTCTGGTGTCTACACAAGACAAAGTCCTTCCTGCTCCTTGACGAGATTTTGTTTCCGTTGTGTATTGCTTTTAGGTGGTTGATTTCATCTTTACGGGAACCAGAGTTGGGGAATGCAGTCCTGGGGGAGGTGATGGGATTTTCAGGAAATGCTGCTCCCCTGTGAGTTTCCAGGCTTCCCCAGGAGATAGGTGCTTATCGATAGCAGTCCGGCCTGTAGATGTGTCAATTTACCTAGTTCTGAAGCAATCACTGCCTTTACCTGTGGCTCGTTTATTTTTATTTTGCAGACTTATTTTATACAAAACACGAATTACAATATGGTGTATATATATATATATCACACCCTTATCTCTGCCTTAGAGTCCTTGATTCAAACAATTATAATACTTGGGGGGAGTGGAATTAAAGTCTCTATTTCAAAGGAAAACTTCTGACTTTACTGGCAGACACCTATAGTCCTTCAAACCAGGACACTGCGCTGTGTCTCAGGTGGGAGCAGGCTGGAGGTGCAGCTCCTTGCTCACCGTTTGCATCCAGGTGATCAGCTGTGTCCTCAGAGGTAGGAGGCTGTAGTGGGGCAGATGCAGGGCAGGTGATTGCAGCGCGTCTGGCTCCCCTGTGTTCCAACCCTGTGCGCTGCAGACGGGGGTTCTCCTCCTCCTCCTCCTCCTCTGAGCTCGCTGGAAGCACGAGTCGTCTCCCTTCCCCTGGGAAGCTGCTCCCACCTACCCCTTTGTCTGGAGTCATCAAAAGAGCATGGGTGTAACCTGGCAGGCTCTGTTAACATGATAATGGGAAAAATTCTTTAAACTGGCAGAGTAAGAGAACAAAAGCCCAAACCCCCAACATTATCCACCCTGAATTTTTTCCATACCAACGTGCTACATCAAATTAAAATTTTAAAATCTTATACATTCATGCAGTTACAGGCACAGTATCATAGATAGTTCACCCTAGAACAAGGTCCCCTTGGGGTATGCATTGGGTCTCTCCATTCTTTTGCATCACCCACCAAGTGCATCCTTGTCCTTGAGCGAGCACCACCCCATGAACAGGATTGTCTTTGCTGGAAGCAGAGTTCACCCAGACAGTTTTTCCTAACATGCCTCTCAGGTGTACCACTGGAACCCTATCTCCATCTGGTGTTCCCAAGGGCTCAGATTGGGCAGGGCCTGTTCGGTTAGTGGAACCTCGGGTATTCATTAACCATGTGGCCTTTGGTAGATTGATCTCCCAGTTCTTGAAAGTCCCCCCACCAAGTGCCTTTAAGGTGGTTTTAAGCAGACCATTGCACCGTTCGACTTTCCCAGCCGCTGGTGCATGGTAGGGAATATGGTACACCCACTCGATGCCATGCTCTTTAGCACAGGTGTTTATAAGGCTATTTTTGAAATGAGTCCCATTGTCTGACTCAATTCTTTCAGGGGTACCATGCCTCCAGAGGACTTGTTTTTCCAGGCCCAGGATGGTGTTCCGAGCAGTGGCGTGGGGCACAGGGTAGGTCTCCAACCATCCGGTGGTGGCTTCCACCATGGTCAGCACGTAGCACTTGCCTTGGCAGGTCTGAGGCAGTGTGATATAGTCAATCTGTCAGGCCTCTCCATACTTATATTTGGACCACCGCCCCCCATACCAGAGGGCCTTCACCCCCTTGGCCTGTTTGATGGCAGCGCATGTGTTACAGTCATGAATAACCTGAGAGATGCTGTCCATGGTTAGATCCACCCCTCGGTCTCGTGCCTACTTATAGGTGGCATCTCTGCCCTGATGGCCTGAGGCATCGTGGGCCCATCGAGCCAGGAACAGTTCTCCCTTGTGTTCCCAATCTAAGTCTATCTTTGAGACCTCTATCTGAGCAGCCTGATCTACCTGCTTGTTGTGCCTGTGTTCTTCATTAGCCCGACTCTTGGGAACATGGGCATCCACATGACAGACTTTCACAGGCAGCTTCTCTACCCGAGTGGCAATGTCTTTCCACTCATCAGCAGCCCAGATTGGTTTTCCTCTACGTTGCCAGTCAGCCTTTTTCCACCTTTCCAGCCAACCCCACAGAGCATTGGCTACCATCCACGAATCAGTGTAAAGGTAGAGCTTTGGCCATTTCTCTCTCTCAGCAATGTCCAAGGCCAGCTGAACAGCTTTGAGTTCAGCAAGTTGACTTGATCCACCTTCTCCTTTGGTAGCTTGTGCAACCTGTCATGTGGGGCTCCATATGGCAGCTTTCCACTTCCGGTTCGTCCCCACAATGCGGCAGGAACCGTCGGTGAAAAGGGCGTAGCGTGTTTCATCTGCTGGCAGCTGGTTGTACGGTGGGGCTTCTTCAGCCCGGGTCACTTGCTTCTGCTCCTCTTCATCAGTGAGACCAAAATCTTCACCTTCTGGCCAGTTTGTAATTATCTCCAAAATCCCAGGGCGATTCAGGTTGCCAGTACGGGCGCGTGATGAGGGCAATCTACTTGCTCCATGTGGTGTCAGTGGCATGGTGGGTAGAGGGAACCTTTCCTTTGAACATCCACCGCAGCACTGGCAGTCGGGGTGCCAGGAGAAGCTGTGCTTCTGTGTCAATCACCTCTGAGGCAGCTTGAACTCCTTCGTAGGCAGCCAAGATTTCCTTCTCTGTGGGAGTGTAATTGGCTTCAGACCATTTGTAACTTCTGCTCCAGAGTCCCAGGGGTGGGCCTTGGGTCTCACCAGGCACCTTCTGCCAAAGGTTCCAGGACAGACCATGGTTCCCGACTGCAGAGTAAAGCACATTCTTTACCTCTCGTCCCGTCCTGACTGGGCTGAGTGCTACCACATGGGCAGTCTCATGTTTGATCTGGGCAAAGGCTTGCTGTTGTTCGGGGCCCCAGTGGAAATCGTTCTTCTTGCGGGTGATGAGGCAGAGAGGGCTCACAATCTGGCTGTACTCAGGAATGCGCATTCTCCAAAAGCCTATGGCTTTGGGGCAAAGCTTGTGTTTCCTTCCTTTTTGTTGGTGGAGACATTGCAGTGATGTTATTGATGACCTCAGTGGGGATCAGGCGCCATCTGTCTTGCCACTTCACTCCCAGGAACTGGATCTCTCCGGCAGTTCCTTCGACTTTACTCTTTTTAATAGCGAAGCCATCTCCCAGCAAAATCTGGATGATCTTCTCTCCTTTCTCAAATACCTCCATTGCTGTGTTCCCCCACACAATGATGTCATCAATGTATTGCAAATGTTCTGGAGCCTCATGTTTTTCCAGTGCAGCCTGGATCAGTCCGTGGCAGATGATGGGGTTGTGTTTCCACCCCTGGGGCAGTCAGTTCCAGGTGTACTGCACACCCATCCAGGTGAAAGGAAACTGAGGCCTTCACTCTGCTGCCAAAGGAATGAAGAAAAATGCATTGGCAATGTCAATGGTGGCATACCACCTTGCTGCCTTGGACTCCAGCTCGTACTGGAGTTCCAGCATGTCCGGCACAGCAGCGCTCAGTGGTGGAGTCACTTCATTCAATGCACAGTAGTCCACAGTCAATCTCCATTCTCCATCAGATTTGCAGACAGGCCAGATGGGACTGTTGGAAGGGTGAGTGGCTCTTGCTGACCACCCCTTGGCTCTCCCGCTCATGGATCATCTTGTGGATGGGGATCACAGCATCTTGATTTGTCCGGTACTGCCAGCAGTGCACTGTCATGGTGGCAATTGGTACCTGTTGCTTTATCACTTTCAGGAATCCCACTGCAGATGGGTTTTCTGAAAGTGCAGGCAAGGTAAATGCTTAATGCTCTTGGCTGCTACAGCAGCTATTCCAAAAGCCCACCTGAAACCCTTTGGATCTTTGTAGTAGCCAATCCTGAGGAAGTCTATGCCTAGAATGCACGGTGCCCCTGGGCCAGTTACAATTGGATATTTCTGCCACCCCTTCCCTGTTAGGCTAATCTCAGCTTCCAGCAAAGTGAATTCCTGTGATTCCCCCCGTCACCCCAACAATGGAAACAGGTACCTTCCCCACATGTTTTGATGGTGTTAGCATGCATTGTAAACTAGTATCAACTAACACTCTATGTTTCTCTGGTGTTGATGTGCCAGGCCATCGTACCCACACCGTCCAATGGACTCTGTTATCCCATGCCTCTGCCTGGCTAGAGGTAGGGCCCCTCTAGCCCTGGTTATTATTTCTTTCCTGGGCATACATTGTGGAAGTTCCTTCTAGAGGATCTGACAGATCATCTTCCCTTCTGTAATACCCTGCACCTTGCTTGTGGGAGGTTGAGGATACCTTCATTTTAGTGTGGCTCCTTCGGTTACCATTTCCGTCCCTGAGCTGACGCACCCCTGCTGCCAGGACAGGAGTGGGTTTCCCATCCCATTTTCCCATGTCTTCCCCACAGTCTTGCAGGAAGAACCACAGGTCAGCTCGTGGGGTGTACCGTCTCTCCCTAGTTGTGGGGTGTTGGGTTCTAAGTTTGGGGCTTGGGACTCTCACTGGTGCCGCACTGATCTTCCTTATCTCCTCCCTTATCTTTTCCTCATCTCACCTCTCAACCCTCTAATTTCCTTCACTTCCTCTTGGACCTGTTGGAGGTCCTGCACCATGACAGAGACATTGGCCTGCATTGGGCCATTCATCATACTCTCAAAATTTCTGAGCTTGTTGGCAACAGAACCCACTGTCTCTTGGTGGTTATCAGCATTAATCATTGCAATAAAAGTGGTATATCGAGATGGCCCCAGGGTTGCCAGATTCCACAACATCTGCCCTGTGCACCTGACCTTGTCAGGGTCATTGTCATGCTGTCCATCCCTCCCAAAGAGTACCTCTAATACTGCTACTTCTCTCAGCTGCTGGATCCCTTCCTCAGAGGTCTTCCAGCGCCTTCTATGGTGGTGCTCCTGCATTCTTTCTCTGTGGACAAACCTCTCTCTCACACTCATTAAAAGCCGTTCCGAGAGGGAAAGGAGGCCTTGCTCCCTTACGAATACCTGGTCCACACCTGAGTCCTGGGCCAAGGATCCCAAATTCCTGGCCTCAGTTCCATCCAGTTGTACACCTGTTCCTGTAAGGTCCCAGACCTGGAGTAACCAAGTTGTAAAAGGCTCACGGCCCCGCCGAGCAATGTCTTTACGCAGGTTACGGAGACTATCGTATGAGAGGGACTCAGTGACAATCTCAATCTCTGGCTCCCTTGCTGGTTGTGAGGACCCTCCTTGCTGATCCCCATTATCTACGTGCATTGTTTTAATCTTAGATTTTCTAGTTTCCACAGGAGCAACTGCTGCTGGCTGTGGCTGCTCCTGTGATCCAGCTGGAACCTGGACAAGTGTAACATCTATGGGTTCCACTGCAGCATCATCTGACTCTCCCTCTTTAGGTCAGGGGGAGGGTTTCTCACCAGCTGGAGAAAAGTGTTCCTTCAACATCTGGCTAATCTCCTTCACTAGAACCCCCATCCACTCTGGGTGATTCATTTCTGCTGTGGGCTGTGGGGCAGGGTTAGGCTCTGGGGCAGCATCCCTTGTCTCTGGGGCAGGGTCAAGCTCTGAGGCAGCACCTCTATTTCTTGGGGTAGGTCTCAGGGTTGTTATCCAAGCCAATATTCCCTTGCTCTTAATGCTAAGTAGAACAGACCTATCAGCAACAACACTAGCCACTGTGTGATATCATTAGCATTTAAAGCAGATCTGAAATCCTTGAGAACTGGTGGGGTAGCCTCAAAAAACTCGGTGATGGGTTACGAGAAGATTTCCCTTGCATTTACTTCCTCACAGTAAGTACCATTATTGATAGAACCGCAGATACACACAGTTAGAGAACGATAGCTCTGGATCCATGTGGCGTTTCCAGAAAAAATTTAAAAACCATGAATTCCTGATATAATCAACCCACCAAACGAATCAGATAATAGCTTCAATAAGTTTGGTGAGGGGGCCCATATTCAAATAAGGGCTTACAAATGGGAGAGTGATATCCGTGATCACATGGAGCCCAAGCCAGATTAAACTGGACAACATATTGCCACTTAAGAGAGCTGTTACTCCTGTCTTAACTCTCCACCCAGTACCCTCGAGCCCCACATTAGGCGCCAAAATCTGTCATGGTTTGAAGGACAGGTGTCTGGCAATAAAGGCAGAAGCTTCTCTTAGAAATTGAGAATTTGATTCCGTTCTCTCCAAGTATTATAATTGTTTGAATCAAGGACTCTAAGGCAGAGATAAGGGGGTAGGAGCAACAGCTCTTTTACTAATATATCTAACCGTACAAGCAGAAACAACAGCAGTTATTAAAATTACCAACAAAACAGAACAGGTAACTCGGTTCCAATACAATATTTTTGATTTTTTTTCTGTCTGCTATTCTATAGTAACTTGGAGGCAGAAAGAATTTGAGAAGTGTTTCTTAGTTACCTTGTACTGTTGAGCCTCCAATACACATTTTTGCGTTCACCATATCCTTTTATCTCTTTATTTACCCCAAGCAGAGGCAAAAGTGAAGCTGAATCAGTGTCTGGATAATATGTGAACCAATGGACCAGACACGTTCTAAGCACAAAAATAGCATATCCATTGGTGACCTTGCTGACAGAGTAAAAAAATGAAAGGATCAAAAAAGCTTAGACATGTTAGATTGCATGGCTCTATTTGTTATGGTGAATTACTGAAATTAAAGATATTAGAAAGGCAGGAACATTTTTCTCTCATGATTCATTTGATTTGGCCCTGAAATCCATAGTACAGACTGCATGCTGATAAATAATTTTTGCATAGATCATAAAATTAACAGTAAATTTATATAAAAAGGTATAAATTAGAGTATTCAAATGTTATTTTTATGGCATATTAGGTGGAATTATTTTAATGTAAATGGTTTATTTCAAGGAAACTGTGAAATTGATAAATAAATGTAGTCTGTTCCAGTGCTAAACATATGAAATGTAATCTTCTTGAGTCTTACATCCGCAGGCCCACATCTTTGTGTTTGGAGTAGGATGTAGGTGCTGCTAATGTGTGTAACAGGTGCATGTATTAGCTGTGGAACTCGTCAAAATACCTTTGTTCAGTTAATGGTAAGTCAAACCATATGTGTCCATGCTGTTTTCCTTGTGCTCTCCCTTCAATGCTTTTGTGGCTCAGTGTCATGCAGGATCCAGCAGTGGGATGGAGGAAGGACCGGGTTGCTGAAATTTTAGTCTTTGTGCTCCAAAGTAACAGCTGCAGGTACTGAAAGTGCACAATGATCTGTTTCAACTTTTCTGCTTTTATGTAGGCATTAGTTTGGGAAACTGTGGTGGTGTGTCTGATGCCCTGAGGAGCATAAAGATGAGTGTGTTCTTGGGAATGGAGAGCTGTTAAAGATGCTTCAGCATCAATCTGTGTGAGAAACACAGCTGAAACTTGAATGTAGAGAGAACGGGATTTTTGTATTGTCAGTCACTTTCAACACCAAGTTTCTGGGATATTTTAAAACAGATGCAGTGAAAACAGAGTGTAAATATCATGGAAGATGGAAGCAGTCACCAAACAGGCTCTTCCTGCAGTGGAAATGCATAGCAACCAGAAAAAGAGCTTCACTGCTTATCCAAGGAGTGGATATTTTTTAATGCATGTAAAAGGCAAGTTACTTTCTTACTCTGGAATTTTACTTTTGCCAAAGACCATTTCAACTGGGACAGAAACAGATTTGCTGGCAGACTGGAGTAGTGTGAGCATCCGATAGCACTGAGAGGTAAGTGGATTTAGTTTGTCTTTTGCAGTAGATGGATTTCTGCTTGAAATTGTTTGCAAGGATGTAATTTTTCAGGCAGTGTATTTGGTGTATTTCCCTTTAGCTGGTGCTGCTGGAGGAGAGGTGTTCAGTGAAATTGTCTTTCTGGGTGGTCCTTCCAAAGCCGCAATCATTGTACGTGCTGCAGGTCTTGTCAGTGTGGGGCTCAGTGCTACAGATTTATCTTGTGAGATAGCACCAGCCAGAGCATGTGGCCAAGGAGCTATTCAAGGTTCCTGTATGCAATTAATAAAACTAACTTTTGAAGTGGCCTTTTTCTTTCATTTTATTAAAACAATTGAGAACATCAAGTTTTTCCTTTGAAGTTCAATTTCATCAGCTGGGCTAGTGGCCTTTATTTCTGCAGATCACAGATTCAAAAAAATCAAGTGATGAATTTACTCTCAAAATGTTTGTAGAATTTGTTTTCTGGAAAGCTAACCTTAATTAACATTTAGCTTCATCTCTAGACTCTCCTCAGCAATTAGTTGCAAGCAAAGGCACACAAATAAAACCTTCCTTTGACAGATATTTAAAATAATCATGACAATAAGTACAGTATTAAGCACAAAAGTACTTTCAAAATAATTTTAAAGGCCATTTTTGTACTTTTTTCTGTTATTTTAATTACAGTAAGTGTTTTCATGTCATTAATTTAATGACTTACTCTTTTTTTTTTCTGCTAATACAGTCTAAAAAGCAAATGTTGGTCACTATTATTAAACTATTTTTTTGAAAACTAACTTGGGAAGCTAGAGAAAATATATTAGATGCCACACTTAGGCAGGGTCAGAGAGATACAAAACCATAAAATAATTTTGACTAAAAAATTACAGGAAAATAGCTTTTGTTGCTGGTTATACTAAAGAAAAAAAAGACAACCCAGCAGAAAAACAAGGCAGAGCCGTACTACAGGGAGTGTGTGCAAGAATATTGGCATTTCTTTTATGCCTCTTGTGAAAAGATTTCATCTTTGTTCTCTGCCCTCAGCTCTCATTTTCTACGTAGCAGAAGACATCTGCTCTACTTTCATCTTTTAAAGCGTGGTGAGCACTTAAGTTGGGTAGACAGCAGCACTAATCATGTTAAGCACAGTCCCCGAAGGCCGGGTGAATGCAGAATTAATGCATTGTTTTAGGGTGTGGGGCTGCAAAGGATGTGCAGCTCCCTGCTAGTGCCAGCCCAGCCTGGAGTTCCCTAAATCTTGTTGGTTACACCTCGAGCAAGAGCTAAGCCGTCAAGGAGACCCATTCAAGTGTTTGCCACACTGGGCTCTGGGGTAGTAAATGCTAATTTGGTGTCAATTTGAAAAATGCCAGTATAATGGGACGGTGCAGTTAATCAGAGATGCTTCTGTTGATTCCTGACTAGGTGGGTTTATTCCCACTCCTGTATTTTGTGCATCTCTCAGCACTTTGCTTTTTCAGTTTTAAGCAACTTCAGTGCGTTTTGCTATTTCATCTCCCTTGTAGATATTTCTCCAAATTTACTTTAGGTAGTATGTGCTTTAATCACCTGCAATAAATGGTTGTACACCCACTGTTTAACCATTAAATGGCAGTATAACTCTTGGATCTGAGCATTTATGGTTGGTTTTTTTGAAATCAAAATTTAATAGGAAAGGATTCACTGTTAAAAATATGTGGCATACTGTTCTACATGAATGTGTAGGTGCTTTGCTGATAAATTTACTCCAAAGTGAATCGTGGTTTAAACTTTCACCCCCCCTTAATGTTCAGAAGGTCTAAAATGTATGTTGCAGATACATGGCTGCAGTCAGGGGTGGTTTTTTTTTTTTTTTGTTTGGTTTGGTTTTTTGATTTTTTGGGGTTTTTTTGGTGGTTTTTTGGGGGTTTTTTTTTTGGTTTTGGGGTTTTTTTGTGTGGGTTTTTTTTAAATTTTTTTTTAAACAGTCCTGTGACAACATTGTTTCTCCAAGTTAGCCAAGTGTTAACCTCAAAAATGTTAGTTTTATGGGCAGTGTTGCCCTCATAAAACAAAAATTAATGGATAACACTTTAAAGAAAGTCTGCAGAGGAAAAGGAGTTTGAAATAACATTCTGCTCTGGCTTTCTTGACTAATTTAAACTACTGTTATATTTTTGGTTAAAGGTTAATGTTCCTTTAATTGGCCTTTTAATCGAACATCTGTGTTTGACTGGGGTGCGGGGGGGATCTCATTGAACAACGTGCCCTTAGCATTCCCATTTCTCTCTAGAAATCTCATGGGATTCTCCAGCCTTTCTGAAGTACGCTATCAGAAATAATTGCCTTCATGCCTGGAGCAGCTTTCTGCCAACAAATCAGATAATATTTTAGAAACTAGATAAATTCTAGCATTGACTTTGAATAGCACGTGTTGGAGCTTTCAGATGCTCTTTGGAGTGATTTGGAGAGGGGTAATACAAAATAAAGTACTTTTAATTAGCAAAATAAGATTTTAATTAAAAAAAAAAAAAAGCTTGTAATTTGATTGTGTCATGTGAAAGGCCTGAGAAAATGATTGGGGGGGGGGGTTTGATGTTTGAAGTTTATTTATACCTTGTGTAGTGCTGTGCTCTATTCTTTTGCAGAGAGTAGTGTGTTAGTCTGTTGTATTTTCATTTGCTTTAGCCAGAGTCTGTTTGGACAGAAATCAGTGGTAGATTTATGCTGCATTTAACAGACATAGGATTGATCCTACAGTCCTTAATATGAATATTTTAATGTACTGATAGAAAACAGGAGGGCAGTGAACCTCAAAAGGAGACATCTCACAGTTAAAGCATATTTAATTAATCCACTCTTTGGCATCACTGCAAACATGGGAATGGCTTTGATTTTATAACTGGAATAATCAAAACTACTAGGAGACAGTCAACTTAATTTTTTTAAATTTTTTTTTTAGATCTTTGAATTCTGATGTGCTTGGTCTGTAGCCAATTTTGATTTCCTGTTGAGAAGTATGTACTTTATTTTCCATTTAATTGTGTAGGCCTTTCTTACATTAGTAAGGGACAGAGAAAACTTGGAAAAGAAATGAAGAATGTTAGCAGGAAGTCTCAGTAATTTTGTAATGCCTGAAATAACTAAGGACAGTCAGAAGTTATTTCAGGCATTACAAAAATTACAGACTTAATGATATTTATCTGTTACAGAATAATAATCTCTCTGTAGCATAAATTAAATTGTGAATCAAATGATTGCTTGTCCAAAAATATGGAAAAATTCTGAAAACTGTGTGGTAATTGCTAGAAATATAACTTTGAGACATAAAAAAATATTTTGGGGTGCTTGTATTTTTATGTCTGGTAAACACCAAGTGCTTCTTGGTTTTGGAAACCTGAATGGTTCTGCTTTTTCTCACATATTTACAATTTGCATTATGCCTATGCTCTGTGTTTCTTACCGGAATAATGATATGTTTATTCTAGTGAATATGGGGGCCTGTAAAATGAAGTAATCTTCAGGGCAATAAATAATAATAGGGAGAAAGATGCAAATCAAAGACCTGGTCTAAAGCTCTTACATTTTTTCTTCCCTATGAAAAAATACAGGTGTATGTTTTTGAGTGTTTATGCCCACACTGAAAAATCTGTATTGTGCCATTGAATGATGTGGGACCATGATTTCATTCTACATGTTTCTTCTGTCCCTGGCACCACGTGCCAAACAGTGGCTGGAAGTCCTGCTTCGAGTTAGTTTATTACCAGTCCACTACTGTGTATTGTCTGATTTTTTGCCAGTGCTAGAACAGCCTCCAAGAAGCCACAAGAAAGTTTGGTTCTCCTTCCCACAAGTGTTCTTAATTTATTCTCAAGTCACATTTCTAATAATGGTTTAAAGCTCTGGCACTGTATGTGGTTTTGGAATTACAGCAGCAAACCACAAAGACAAAAGCTCCCAGCCCAGATCCTGCCGTTCCTGGATGTAAAGCTGACTGACTTCCCTCATTCTCTTCAATGGAGAACTTTAAAACGATGTTGTCAGAATACCTTAGGATCACAATCGAGGTTGTGGTGTGTGGTGGAGGAAGAAGTGCTTTCCTGAATAGTTTGGAAAACTTGGTTAAATAACTGTATAAAGTCCAGTGTTGTCCACTGTTACCTGCTGTAAGTGTGCAGAGGTTTGTGGAGATGCCCACACACCTATTTCTCTCTGGAGCTGGGGGAGTGAATGTTCTGCTTGCACAAGCTGGATCTGGACTAGAGCTTGTTTCAAACTGAGAAAACTGCCCTGGATCCAAAATCCAGAATGAGAAAAGTTAGGGCTTCTAGCAATGTTTTCCCTATTTGTGTTAAAATACCCAAATACTTTCGACAAACACTACCAGAAATGTTCTGCTGAGTATTTAATGTCTGGTTTTTTAAAACTTAAGGTACGTTTCAAAATTATTTTTTTGAAATTAATACTTGCTTCTGCAAGGAAGGCCTGTGTCTACTCCTTAAATATTATCATGTGCTTCTGGAAAGCATCTGTTTGCTGGAAAAGGTAGCATGACTTTATTATTTCAACAGTAAGAAGGAGAAGTTGTTACCTGATCAGGAGAACTTGCCATGTAAGACACTGCACATTTAAAAAACTCTTGTGAAGATTTTTTTTTTAAGTCTTAAGTTTATTTTTATTAAAAAATTAATTGTAGAAGTGTTTTTTTTCATGTATATAGTGGCTTGTTAAGACTGGCAGAGTTGTAGTTAGCAGATGAAATTTGTTTCCTCTCATGGTACCTGGTGCTGGTACTGCTGTGATCCCCACAAAGCCCTCACTAAGGGGGAAGTTGCAGTATCCAATCCTCAAAATTTGTCTCCTTCCATCCCAGATATCTCTTGCTGAGCTTGCAGCAGTGCAGACACCAGTGTCAGGATGAGTTCAGGGATATTTTGCTCTAGCAATGTGTAGTGTTGAATCCAGTCTTGTGTATTTTTCTTTGGCCCCTTCTCCTTTTGTGGTGATATTGATAACTGTGCAAACCAGTCATTCTAAGGTGCACTTTGATAACAGTCTGATTCAAATCTAAATGAGCACTGGAGGATGAAAATCATGAGCTGGCTGGGTTAGAATACCAAAGGTGTTGCCCTGCAGAGTGAGGATGCCTGTATCCTACACCTCCAGTGTTGGGGCAGGGCTGGGGCCCAGGCACAGGAAACCAGTGCTGGGAAACCCCAGGCTGGGGGTAGGGGGAACGTGAGCGAGACATGCTGCTGTCGGCAATGACCCTGCTGTTGGGTGGTGTCAGCTTTTAATTCAAGTCAACAGGGTTTTTGCATGACAGTTGCAAAGTTTATATTTAGACCACACTGGTGTATATTGCTTACAGAACTGTATTTTTCTATTTTAATTTATAGAAACGCTCATCTTCGCATATGGTAACATTTTCTCATCTTCCAGTAATATAGCAGTTTTAACTGTTATATTATGCAGGATATTATGGATTAGGTATTAGTCGGTACTTTTCATAAGAGCCAGGATTTCTGCACTGACTCTGACTGTTTTGAATGGTTAATTTGAACAATCTTTGTGTGTGTTTTTGAGTCTGCTGGGAGGGACAGCTTACAGCAAATGCTTAAATCATAGATAAATCCATACAGAATGAAGTACACAGCTTCAAATTAGCCATGTTAATTATAAACTTCAGAAGAGAAAGTTCTTTTGTCTGTGCTCTGACTTCTTTTATAAAGTTCATTTTCTTATGTGAAAGATAGTATTTTAATGCATAAAAGATGCAAATATATACCAAATAAATACCAAAGTATTTATCATTCATGCTTCTGTGGTTTTGCTTCGCTAGGTGCTTGCTGAAACAGAACTGAATTTTAGATAAGAGCTGGGTACTCACCCAGATTCTTGATAACAGCCATGGTGTAGGATTAAAAGCAGACCACCTTGTTTATATCCTTATATCAGCTCATGAGTTTTAATTTACCAATATTTAGAAATTCAGTCATTTAATCACAGAGGAGGAAATGAGAAATTCTGAAAATGCTTTCAAGGGGATTTTAAATGATCTGGATGTGTCTGTGTAAATACTTGGGTACGTGTCATTGGAGGTCGATACGTGTGGGATACACTGGTATCCTAGAACCAGGTTTCCCTTTGGCTTCAGGTGAGCACACATTCATCTGCCTGCTGAAGGACCAGAATGCTGGTGTCTGTTCACCCTCTTTCTTTCACATCAATTTTTCTGAGGGATTGTCTGGACTGGAAAACTGAATTCCATCTGGAAAATATTTCAGATTTTAGGGTTGTGCAGGCAGAGTCAGTCATGACTGACTTGGAAGGACAGTGGTGGCAGGAGCTGAGGTCCTTCAGCATGTCCTCCCTGGAGCCAACTTCTCATGAATTGTGACAACATGAACTTTACCCACCTTTTTTACAAAGGGAGAATATTAAATTAACTAATTAAATGAACTTGGGGTTCATTGCAAACTTTTTGAAACAGCCTTGAATTTTCACAGGTGTGGTTCAACACTGAAGTCCAGAATGGTCAGTGAATATTTTGAAACAAATCCTTTAGAAAACCTTGCCATTTTAAGTAACTTCTACTGTATTTTTGCTTTTCCCTTAACCTTCTTTCACATCCTGGCTTGATGTCTCTGGGTTGTGGACAATGAAACCTTTATCTGTGCTTTGTGTAATTTCTAGTGAGAAAATTAATCTATTTATGGGAAAATTCTGCAGAGAGAATGTGCAGGAATTGGTGAAGTTAATGTTTATTTAGTTTTTATTGTAATAATTGCTTTAAGAATTAATTTGCTTCACATTTTAAAGAGCTTTGTAAACTAAGCTCACATCTTTTTTGGCAAGGAGACAGTTATCTAGATTGTGTTGCTTATCATAGAGTGGGATTTTTTCCCTTGGTGATTTTTTTCCTCATTTGGGAAGAATTATTTGTTAGGCATGAAATTGCATTTAAACTGAAAAGTATTTCTTAGAATTAGCTTAAAATATGTGAATATAAGATAGTTTTTTTAAAAGGGTGGCATTATAGCATTTTTAATTAATATAAAAGATGCATCCTATAACTTAGAATGCTGTATGAAGACTTCCTAGTTCTGACATCTGTAAAATATACAGAAATTGTATTTAATCAACCTCAGCTCTAGTCTGTATAAACATCTATCTGGAAAATGGGGTTTATTCTTCTGCAGCCATAGGCTGGGAGGTGGTGGTGTTTTTGCAGTCTCCTGCTAAAGGTTTATATGAAGTAATTTTTGAATGAGGGATCTTGCTTGGAGCAGTCCTGTGGTGAGCAACTACAGGTCTTGTATTTCCCCTTGATTAACTAGTGTCAAGATCAGTTGAGCAGAACAACTTCTGAATTTTCAGAGTGCTGACCTAGCATTGGATGCCCAACTTCCACACCTCCACCAGTCAGGAGCCTTTTTCATGCTTGATCTGTGGTCCACTGAAAATTGGCATGAAAATCATGCTAGGCTTCAGGGATTTTGGAGAGCATTTCCTTTGTCATACTGCATCGAGTGTGTGCATGCAAGCGTGAGCTGAAGGTTTGTGAGAGGGAGTGGTGTTAAAATAGTGTTTCTTGGATGTCCAGCAATGAAGATGAAAAGCCAATTCCTCTCCCAGACATCATTTTTGAGCACAGTGGGGCTCTTCAGGAAGCCTGGGTTTCCTTCCACATAGGCGTGTTCAGCCCTGGAAAAGGAATGCTGCTGCACCCAGGAGGACATCAAGTTCGTGGAACCTCTTGGTGCCGTACCTAGGGGTGGGTTTAAAAAGCTTACCAAGCTTAAAGCTCTGAAAACCAACTGTGAATATAATCATGTGTGGCTTAAGCATGGAAAAGTATGCTCTCAGTGGCAGTTTGATGGCTGAAGTAATTTTACATTCCTGGAGTGTAAAATGTGTGGTGCTGAGGGACCTGCACTGCTCTACAGAGGAAAGAAGAGTGGCTTTTTTATCTTTCAGGAGGAAAAAGTCTGTCTAAAATCTAGGTAATCATGTTCACAGCTACTAGTATTTCATAATTTGAAAGTTGAAGCCCATAGCTGTGACCTGGGTAAAAGACAAGAGTTTGAATCACAGAGCTGCTGTGGCAACCCTGGTTGTCAGCCCAGATATGTTTGTCACAACTGAAGTAACACACAGCTGTGCCTGAGTCTCTCTGCAGTTTTAGGTGGGAGTATTTTAATTACAGTTAGTATGCTATTGCACTCAATTACTCTCTTTGGAAGCTTCTGTTACTGCTCTGGAGTAATAAGGAATTTTTATCTCCATTCCTGAAGTAATACATTGATGACATTGGTGGCATATGAGTAATTCAGCTATTCAACAATAGTTTTTAATCACTGAAATCTGATTTTTGCAATCAGTCCTCTTATCCTTGCTTTCTCTTGGATTGATGTAGCTGTTACTTTGGGTACTGGAAGTGGAGGAGTTATCTTTTGGGTAGACAAGTGATTGATTTTAGGCATTAGACATTCACCACGACGTTATAAATATTTACCTTTTCCTGCTTCTAATTCGAAGTGACCTAGGGGCTTTCCCAAACAGATTAGTTGCCTCAAAAAGCTACTAAAAAGATATTTATACTTTCTTTGCCATAATATTTTTAAAGCAGGGTAGCTGGGCAATTGGCTGTGTGGAGTAACCTTTCCTCTTCACCTATGTCCATAACTCTCATTATACTCATAAGGAGGACCTCATGTGCATTGAGGAGAAAAATAGGTCCTGAGTCTCAGAGCTGTCAGGAATTTTTTCTTCCACTACATTGCTTTGCTTCCATTCTACCTACAGGAATGTTGCAGCTTTTGCACCTTGTTACCTGCTGCCAGTCAAAATGTCATGTTTTCTAATTCCTTATTCTGAGCTGCCATGGTGCTGCGAAGGTTTCAGGAGGATTTCTCAGCCCTGTGTATTGCTTTGAAAATCCTGGACTGCAACACAGAATTTCAACCGTAATAGAAGAGAGAGTGAAGTCAGGAACACAGCAAATACAACATTATCATTTAGTCTTTCCTATTTTGTTATGGCACACCTTTCTGATGCCCGCCTGACACCAAATGTGAACAGCAGATCTTTGCTCCCATCTCCCCTTTGTTTATAAATGTGACACATAAAAACTGCAAATAAAAATCATCTCTCCTTGAATATTTTAAGAGGTATTGTAAACATTCATATAAATAAAACCCAATCTTGTATTGATTCAGCATCTTTGCCCTCGTTGGGGTGGTTTCAGACAATCATGCATTTGCAGAGGCAAGAAGAGATAAATTTCAAAAAACTACTTGGCTTAGGGAGGATTGAGATTCAGTAGGAAGAATGACGCTTGTCAGAAGAGGAGAAATATGTTTCTGTGAGTGGAGTTTCAGTTAGGGCATTTTATAATGCAGAAAGCTTTAAGTATTTTTTTACAATAAATGTGGATTAGTTTTTTAAAAGAAATATGAGTTGTGGAAGACAGAACTTTCCTTCTGTTGTCAATTTTCTCCATTCTGCTTAAAAATTTTTTAATGTGTCTGACACAACTTTCATATTTTTATCTATTGCTTTTTTTTTTTTTTTTTTGTTTCCTCTTGCTTTTCTTTGGGAAAGGAAAAATAGGATTGGTTAAGAAAATACATAACACTGATAACTGTTCGTGTTCCTCAGGAGAGTTCAATAACTTTGGTTGTTGTGCTCCAGTGACCTTGTCAGACAAAATGCAGTTGTTGCTTTTAAAATTTCTTTATCTGGTTTTGCTGATTTGACTTTGGATTTTTGGGACCTAGCTGATAGACATGAAAGGTCTGTCTATCTTTCTGTCTTTCTTTCACCGGTAGCTATGATTGCCTCTGTAGAACATATTGTCAGTTAAATTCACTATGTGGTTTGAAAAAGGAATCCCTCTCATTTGGCATGGGAGATACCAGGAAAAAAAAAAAAAAATCAGATTCTTTGTAGTGTTATCCAGGGCTTGGACTTGATTAGGGATGGGAATTCCATTAGCTAACAGGAAAATTTTGTTCTGTATCTTCTCTGTCAGCAACTTACAGCATTTCTCAAAAATATGTAAAAATCTACTGTTCCTGTCAATGTCTGCCACTTAATGTTTCACATGTTCTGCTTTGTTATAAATAATGTATTATATCTGTATATTTTTATTTCACTGTAATGATGGTATGCAGGGGATTACACTGTGAAGATGCTATGTGGTGCAGTGGTGGAGGGGGTTTGGGTTTCTAGGATTTGTAACAGTGTTGTAAGGCATAAATCCCAATTCAAGTGTCGTCCAGAGTGATCTTTTATTTTACTTTTGAACTGATATTTTAATTGCCTCCTGTTAGCTTTGAATTCTTTTATAAATGATCATACATTATCAATAACACTTTCTTCTACATAATTTAATTGGTAGTCTGTAACTGTTTCCAGCTGACTACAAGAAGGAATTGCTTAATTTGTAAGCTGCTGTGGTCTTCCCATATTTCTTGCAATGACCAGTTTTTTCTTTGGAGTGTGCCATGTTTAATTCCTTTTTAGCTTGAAACCAAGGTTTAAAGCTATTGCAGTTCCTACAGCTGAAAAATTTCATTCATCCTTTTCTCTCTCCTCATAAAACTACTTAAGAAACCACAACGACTTGGCCAAGAACTTTAAAATTATAAAATTCATTGCAAGATTAGTGAATTTATCCAAATCTACATGTTGATTTTTAATACTCCTTAATAAGACATATTGTCTTGTATTTACATAGAGAAATCTTCCTCACCAAAGCCTTGGCTGTAAATGACTTTCCATCTGTCTGGCCAACACCTGATCACACATGCCATCACCAGGAAGGTTTCAGCACTGTTCTTCATTATTTAGTGATTGAAATACTTTTTTTACCTGTTCCCAAGGGCCAGAAGATTTATAATCCTCTGGGGACCTCTGGAGCTGCAGTATTTCCTTTCACAGTTGTTCCTACTCCGATTGCGAATGGTACTTGCAGGGTAACTAATATTATTTCTCCCTCCTCCATGTTCCTTTTCCTGAAGCCATCAGATTTTTTATTTGCTCTTATGTACTCTTGCAAGGCACTCTACAGCTCTGGTTTCTTGACTGACCAGATTTCACATGCTTCAAGTTGGAGGGAAATGCCAACAGAGATTGGGTTTAGGGATAGTGCTCCCTCTTTATATTAAAATCTTTGTTTCCTGTGCCTTGCAAAGGATGTGTAGGAAATAGCTGTCCAAAGTATCCTTGAAAAAATGTCATGGAGTAAAATAAAAATCACTAGCAAATTGTCATTATATATGAAATCTTTTAATATCTTATATATGATACTGGGAATTTTATGAGTCTTTCTTCACTGCAGCTGAAAATTGGGAACCTGATGAGCACAATAGTAATTGCATTTTATTACTTTTTTTAATGAAATACCTACAGAGCTTTGCATTAAATAATCTTCAGCAATTGAATCAAATAGCAGTTCTTTTTACTCACTACAGTACCTGCAAATAATGTACTAAGAATATTTGTAGCAGCTTCAGGACACAATCATCAAATATTTTAGAAATCCTCTGAGGATTCCTGTTCCTTAACATCACATGCTATTTGCACTTTCCTGAAGTCTTTCCAAATGAGAACAAGAAAAGGAAAATTGAGAAAATACAAAGAAAAGTAATATAAAGTATTATGTTCAACTTGGAGATTATCTCTGGGAGTGAAGCATCACCTCTTGGAAAACTTCATGAGATCAATGAAATTAGGCAGAGTTGAACATCTTAGGTGAAGCATTTTAGGAAAATAAGTGCCAAAGAAGTCTTTGTTTTGGCTGAACAACTGATAAGATGTCCTTTAAAATATCTGTAATAATCATCTCAACAGTTGAACATCAAAATATGTTATCCATAAGCTGAGATTGTTTTGACTGCACAGGAGTGGATTTAAGAGTGTGTGTTGTTTCATTTCATGATATGGGAAATAGTGTGTCTGTAATAAGGAAAAAAAATTCAACATCATATTTTGTATATCATAAACATATCATGTTTTCTTGAAGGAATGAGCTTTCACAAAAAGGCATTGTGAATTAAATCAATTTTCCCTTCTGCATCATCAAGAAACATGATTGTTAGAATCCTGAATCTCATATATTTGCCTGATCCTGTTTTACTCTTATTTTTAGTTAATTTTTCAAACTTGAGTAGTAGTGCACATAAATTTAATTTATTTTTAGTATTTTATCACTCTCAAAATCATTTCTGTTCTCCTTCCTTCCACATTGTGAACATTGATCCAACCGAAACCTTGCTCTTGTGAATTTTTTTATTTGATTTGGATTTGAAAAACTGGAGTCCTAAATATTGTTTTGGGTAACTGGATGACATAAAGAGCATAACTTATTAAGCACTTCCCTTTCTTATTTTGTTACACTAATATATAAGATTTAATGTGTTTTTCCGGTGTATTTTTCCACTGCTTATAAATCTAAGTGTTAGTATGTGGTACAGACTCAATTTGCTCATAACTTTTATGGAATTAATTACATTTGGGCTTAATTTAAAAACCCCTGGTTTCCTCATTTATGAAAACAGAGGATAATCATTTTTTTGCAGTTTCTGCTCCTTGTCCAAAATACTGTGGTACACAAGGAGACTTCCTATAATCCCACTGAGCCTTTAACCTGGTGCTTTTGACTGTCTTCATCATAGCAGAGGATGGGGCAGAGATGCGGTAGCATGTAACCAGAGCACGAGACATACATGGCTGAGAGCAGCTTTTCCAATTCCAGCAGAGTTGTTTGAATCAAATATTTGGAATCTTGAATGTGAAAACTGGTCCCCAAACTTTTCAGATCACGATTTGCTCTATTTGGGAATGGCAGGGTAAGGGCTGCTACAATTCCGGTGAGGCTGTTGGATTGGAAAGTGAAATTCTAGTATTCCCCTTGAAAAGCCTGAGTTCAGTTTGGTTTGTTTGATTTGTTTTTTTATATAAGTTCTTTTCCAATCCATTATGAAAATCTAAAAAGCTTTATATTATGTTATTGGTGTTGCTCAGATCCTGAACTGTCTATGAAAATTCATGGATTCTTGAAATTATTTTAGATATTGGATTTCAGGCAGTAAGCTGCTGGCTGCTGCTGCTGCTAATTCTGTTGGTTGTTTTAGGTAGTGTTGTATTTTATCTCTTATACATGTTATTAAACAAAAAGTGGTAATGCCTTGTTCTGAAGCACTAAAAAGCTTAGCATGTGACCACAAGATTTGATCCATGCCAGTGGCACTAGGACTGGTGCATCCCTTCTTTGGGCAGGTCCCACTGCAAATGGAACAACCTTCCCCTGCCCTCCCTCTTCTTTTCCCATCATTCTGGAAAATTGCAACACACAACTGACTTTTTCAAAACACAGAAGCTGTTATGATATCACGTCATAGAATTTCATTGGGACTTCTTTTTCCTTCTTTTCCTCCTTTTTTGAGAAGCGGGCATGAAGTAGTACACAGGCCAACTGAAATACCGGAAAATACTCAGTATCCTATCCATTATGCATGGCAAGTGTCATTCATGCTGTGGGACACATCAGCAATTTCAGACCTTTCAGCAGCTCCTCCTGTGGTCCCAGTCCTGCCCGTCTCTCACGCTGGCTGCCAAGGTTGCCCCATCTCTCTATCACTTGATATGGGCTGAGAATGACAGGCAGGGGAGTGAGGGCGGCCGCAGGCGGGCAGTGGGACTCTGCATACAGCTGCTGAAAGCTGTCAGGATCTTGCCAGCTCATCCCCTAAATGAAGATCTTCCATTATGGTCTTTCTCTGTGGCTAGTGACCTTTCCAAATCTAGTACATGCTTTTCTGGAAGCCCTGAACAGAAGTTGCTGTTTGTAGGGATGAAAAGTATGGCAGAGATTTTCCCTTTTGTGCTTTTGGCCTTCAAAGGTGTCTTAGCCCTGTCTCATCCGCACATGCCCTGGCATTGTTCAAAGCCACCTTTGTGTGTCCTTTTACATCATGTTACCAGAGTTAGCTTTTCCATTGTTTATTGCATGCCATCTCTTATGTTCTGGAAAGCTTCACCCAGTGTTATTGGACAGCCACACTCATTCTCTTTTACCCCATCTCCCCTGATCTCCCCAGACTCCCTTTTTTCAAAGTACAGTTGAAGTGAGCTAACATTCCCCCATATCCTGCTCCCATTTTGGCTTACCCTGTTTTGCCTGTTAGGGCAAAGCCCTCCTCCTTCTTTTTAATAAGAAGCAGAATGCTGTCAATTGCAAACCTTTCCATGTTGCCAAGAGTCACTGGATTAGTTTATAAACCACTCTGTAAAAAAAAAAAAAAAAAAAAAAAAAACCTAAAAAAAGCAGTTTGTGTTGATGTGGCATTAGAAATATATATTATTCTTTATGTCATAATCCAAGGCAGTAGTAGCTGGCTCCTAGTGTGGAGTTTCCTTTTAAGCTCATGATATAGGCACAGAACTTTTGAGTTGCAAAAAAAAAAAAAAAAAAAAACCAAAAAAAACCAAAAAAAAAACCAACCAAGGAAAGGCCCCTAAAATACCCATCCTACATGGTGTGCTGGGAATGTTAGTAGGGTATCCCATAACAGCCTGGCAGGGTGAATCCAGACCTTACATACTCATAGAAAGAGATATCTTGTCCCAAAACCTTTATTCATTAAACTGTGTTTATCCTGTCTCCCCTACTCACCCTCACCCTGCAGAGTATGCTACTACAGAAGTAGTCCTATTTTTAATAGGAACATTCATAAATAAATTAGCCTCAGGAGGGGGCAGGAAGAGGTTACATCTGTGGTTATAGATGAAACAGCTCCACAAGGCCAGGATGATATTATTTACTGATTGCTTCTGTATTTCTACTTACTGCTTTGAAATGCACAAAAATCACAACGACTTCAGCATTGAGGGTGGCTTGTTTTGCAGGTGGAAATCCTATTTTAAAATAGTGTCAGTACACAATCCAGCGGTTTGCTGGAAAATGGGCACTTGGTTGAGCCTTTTTCTTCCCTGGGTGCCCCAAGGAGGTAATGCATGTGCTGTTGATAAACCCAACAGGTGCCAGGGTTGGTGGGTACTGGAGTCAGTTGGCTTTGTGCCGGCAGCACACAGTGGCTATATTGTGTCTCTAGGTTTCTGTGTGCTTCCATGTCCTTGTGAGGGATGGTATAACTCAGTTGAAATACATACTTAAACTCCTGAGGGATTAAGTGTTTCCTTTCCTTTACAGCTCAGAATTTTACAGTTTCTTTGTTTAGGGGTTCTCAGATTGCTTAATGACTTTTTTCCTCCCAGTTTTGCCCAGATGTATATAATAGCAGTATTTGAATCTTACTAGGTTTGCCAATTTTATTACTCAACATATGCTATATCCTTTTATTTTTGTCTAGTATATCATTCTTCTGCTGAGAAATCCCTTGGTATAGGCTTTTTCTTTACTATTCTTCAATGGTTCAGTTTGTAACTTGTCTGTACTCCAAAATTCAGCTTTTTGCTAGTTATTCAAGAAGACAAAATGTCAGATGTTTTGCTTCTGTCTGAAAAGTATTGTTTAAGCTGTCACTTACTAGAAGTACCACAGTCAATTATTGTTAAAAGAGCAACTTTTCCCACCTGCTTGAGAAGCTGTTACTCTCTGACATAGGAGAAGCACCAGGAGAAGGCCTGAGATGGTGTGAGTGCTGCAGTACTGCATCAGCTCGGGAGCACAGGTTGCGTCCCAAGCCCACGAGTGGCCCCTCTGTGGATCTGCCATGGCTGTGCTGGAGAGCCCAAATTTCCTGCTGAGGAGGATGGGCCCACATGGGTCTGCTCACCAAGACTGGTGGTGTTTGATTCTAGCCCTAGCATGGAATCTTGCAGAGGTTTGGGAAATCAGTGTTTATGTCCACTTCTAAAGCATTTCCAAACCCAGACTCTTACTTGTTCTTCTCTTGGCTGTATGGGGAGGTTAAAAATGTGACTCACATGGGCAAGTTGGTTTCCCATGATACGAAGATACATTCATTGCTCCAAGCATTTTATCTGTACTTATGAGCACATAATAGTCCATCCAAATCCCTGCATCTCTGGCTCATCCTTACTTATTTATTCTGTATTTATAGTGACCAGCATTTGCAGAGAATGTCAGCAGGGATTGTTTGCCTGGTAGTCTTGGGAGCACATTCTTTTGTGGTTTACATCTCTATAACTCAATTAAATGGCATTAGGATAGACTTATATAAGCCGAGTTCTCCTCCTGAAGTCAAAGTATAATTCTTAATAATAACAGTTTTACAAGTGATTTTCTTTATAAAACTTATTAGTGTTTTCTTCTGAGTGGTTTCTTAAGCTTTTCTTCCTTTTTAGCAAAGTCTGTGTCTAAGAGCCTTCAGACTGAGAATATTTTGTTTGAGAGTCAGAGACTCAGAATAATTTGTAGTCTACTGAAACTATCCCAAATGTCTTATTTGTGTAACTCTTGTATAAGCTTCCCAATACAATTGTAAAGTCACAGATCACTTGAATTCTGTCATTTGTTTCCCATGCAATGGTAACAACACATAGTTTTCTCTCTGTAAATTATTAATATTTCTATCCGAGTTTGAAAATTATAAATGGCTGTCAGGTGCTAATTCCTAATTGCCAACAATAATAATAATAATAATAGTAATAATAGCAAGTGTTCAGGTAATTTAATGAGAAATAAAAATAATTTCCTGAAATCATTCCTGATATTCACAACGGATTGGTTATCTTGTTATATGCCTTGAGAAGAGGAATAAAATTCTGCAGCTACCAAATCTATCAATCATGTATCAAACAGGAAACCCAGTTAGAAAAATCTTTTTCAATTTCTGTAAAAATCAGACAGAACAAGTTGTGTTTTGCTATTAAATGATATATTTTTCAGAACACTAATAACATCTGGCCCTCCCTTGTCTAGAACTCAACTTTTGACTTCCCAAGACGTCCAGTTATTTGGAAGCTGATGCCCAAAGCACTGAGCTGTCATTCCAGCATAATTAACTCCTAACCTTTCACTGTGATTAGGGTTGGCTGAGCTTTTGGTTGCTGTACTGGGATTATCCCATTGATACCTATTGGGGTGTCTGCTGGCTATTTCTGCAGTTATTCCCACAGCAGACGCTTGGGGTTAGTTTTTTTGCCAGCCTGCTCTTTCCTACAGGCATTTAAATTAGTAGCTGTGAATGAGGGTGAATACTGAAGATGAGATGAGCCATAGAGACAAGTGGTGGGGATCTGGACAGCTCTTTTTTAAAGCCATATTTCAGGGCAGTGCATTGTTGAAGCAGACTACTGAGTCCAGAATGTATTTTTAACTCAGGCCTTTCACAAAAGCACCAAGCTAGGGCAGTGTAACAATGTGACTGTGAAATGTGGGGTTTGTAGGAGTGTTAGTAAGAAGGATGAGGATCAGCCATTTCCTTCACTAAAACCTCACATTGAAATTTCTCCTTAAGCTCCTTTCTCAACGTTCCTGCCATCCTGAGTCAGCAGTTTTATTTTGCCATTAGAAAGACATTCAGCATGTGTTGCAGTTATACCAGGCACTGTGCTGCTGGAACTGGGCAGAGCTGCTGGCGCCTCGTGCTGCTCCCACTGGGAGTTCCTCAGCATCTCCAGTATATGTGGGCTGAGGCTGGGATTGAGCCCACTGTTACAGCTGAAGCAGCATGGCATGAATAGCACACAGCATACGTTTTTCTCCAATAATAAGATAAAAAATCTTTTAATATGTGTTCTGTTTTTAATGTGTCATTTGGAAATCCTCCTTCCCAGGTCTATGAGTGGGGAGGGTTTTTTGAGCTCAGATTCTTGGGAATGCTCATCTTCAGGTGCTAGTGCAAGTGCCAGCAAAACCTTGGGTAATTCCACAGCTCCTCATCTTGTGTTTTAAATGACTTAAAACAAAAAAACTGTAGAAGTATTAGCTCTTAAAACTTTATCAATTCAGAATTGTTTCTATTTAGTACAATTATACATCTCATACTATTATATTTTTAATTAGCAGTATTAGAGCCTACATTTGGTGGAGACCTATTTTGGGTTTCAGTTTATTGAATTATGGGCAGTTTGCGTGTGTGCCTAAATTACAGCCAATATAAGTGATGGTAATGCTGCACTCTCCTAGGAGAAATTTAATTCCCATCTGGATATTGATTGGTAGGATATAATTTTTTTATGATAAACTGTTCAAAGCCAGGTTGCATTGAGTACTGGACAACCTGGTCTAGTGGAAGGTGTCCCTGCCCATGGCAGGGGTTGGCATGTGGTGATTTTTAGGTGTCCTTCTAACCCAAACCATTCTGGGATTCTGCAATTACTGATAATGCTTAGATCTCCTGTGCCCTATTGCAAGTCCAGAAGGATTGGTTTCCTTTCCTCAATATACCTTTGGATGAGGGCTTTTTCTAGTGCTGAGGGGTGCTTTCATATTTCCATGTGATGACTTGTCATGGTGGGCGAGGGTGGTAGAGAGCTGTAACCTTCCTAAGGAAGCATCTTGAGAAAGACACCCTTGGGCACACAGGCCTATCTGCCTTTGCCTGAGGGATTTCAATTCTTGTGAGAGCCGCTGCAGGCAGCACTGAGGAAAGGGACAGGAGCCTTCATGTGGGGTTCCACAGAGATCTTTATTCTTCTTCGACAGAAGGATACAGGGTCAAAGACTGACCAATGAGACCTGAGGGATTGGAATTTATATGGGGAAAGCAGGGGGTAGGGCAGAGCAACAGGGCCAATGATCTGAGGGTTCAGGGGCAGAACAGAGGGAAAGGGCCAGTGGGGTACAAAATATTTACATACAACCAAGGGGTATTTTGGGAGAGACTTTCCTCTTACCATAAACAGCGAGGCTCGCCTACGGGCTTTTTCTGCGGGGGAGGGTGATGAGCTTTCTGGCTGAGGGACTTCCCCTCCAGGAATGAGCCATGGCATCTCTCAGGCCCTGTATGACTGACTGACTGTAACTTGTATAATTTGTAAAAACTTCTGAAGAATATCAAAGAAGATCACCCTTTCTTCACAATTTCATTTTTATGACGGGACAGCATGTTGAGAGCCTGGAGTAATCCTGACGAGCGAGTCCCCATCTCTTCAGGTTTACAGCAGACATTGAAATGTGTTCAGTGCATTTATGTCTCCCTAAATGCAGCTTGACTTCTGATTTTCAGTAAATCTCACAGCCACTGCAGTTCCCCAAAGGTTACTCAGTAGTGGACATTTATGAGAACATTCTCAAAAATAATGGAAAACTTGCAAGGTCCTGGAAATGCATTTGGATTTTGCTGTAATTCAGTGAGCCATTAGCAGCTTGATTTTTATTTACTAATACCTTTAGTAGATTGCTTTTCATTTACGTATACTTGTGTGGCTGTGCATTAAAATACATGTCTTTCCAAACAATGACAAACCAGGAAAATAATTGAGAGCTAGATTGTTTCATGAAACTTTTGAGCTTAGGAGGCAGGAGGATTTTTTCCAGCCACAGGCAGAATTGTTTTAAGGCACTGGGGTAATTAAGATTAAGAGGTGATGCTTGGCCTCAATGAGTTCTGGATTTAAATAGGTAAGTGTGGGAATGAAAAAATAAGAACATGAAATGACTTATTTAGGATCATTCTGTGGGCTATTAACACCTGACCTAAGTTAAAAGCCAGGTTTTTCTTTTTAGTTCAGAGTTTTATCTACTCTTGGATCAAGCCTGGAGGTTTCTCAGGCAGAAGAAACAGAAAAGGAAAAAAATCTCCTTTTCTTAGAGCCTGACTGTGCAGTGGTGTGAAAAAGGCAAATGCAATTTTGACTCAAGCGAGGCATTTCCATGGAAGCTGGGACCCATTAATGCCATTAGCAGATAATCATCTGTAAAACTGCACTATTCTGCAAGAAAAATTAATTCAAATGGGAACAGGTGCTGAAAAGAACTTGCTGGGATGTGAGAGGGAACAAGGAGAGAGACTTACCAAAGGGTGGCTGAAAGAGCTTGGCTTCTGTGGCCTGTCAGAACAAAAGCAGATGTAGATCTGATTGCTCCATAAACATATCCAGGGGTAAGTAGAAGGAGGAAATGACCTTGCTGTGGCTGGAGAGCAGTGTTGGCGAAAGAATCAGTGGGTAGAAATTAGCTGCATGTAAATTTAAGCTGGGAATGGGATGAAGGTTTCCAGTCATCATAAATTTATTGGTGATTCATGAACCAGTGATCCCTTGTGCATTACATAGTTACCTGTTCTCCAGGGGCAGTGGATCTTATTTAACACTTTGTTCACCCTCTATTTGTTCAGCCTCCACAGGAAGGTTGAGTAACCTGCTCAAGTTTTACACCCAGCTGTTTAAAATAAAAAACTCCCATGGAAACCTAGCTTGTTGTCTTGTCTTTTGATGAGATTACCAAGAAAGTATGAAAGCTGCTCAATAAGTCCATTACATAGCTGTTTATTCTCCTAATAAGGACTCATTCTCCTTGAAAATCTAGTTTTTGGGAATTTTTTGCCTATGAGTGGCCCTGGTCTGAATTTAAAATGTGATACATTTGCATCATGCAGAGCAATAGCTATTCCAAACAGCTAAAACCTGTCATGTTTCTTCAGTCCAAAGAGCTGATGCACCTGCCTGGACCAAGAGAATTAACTAGATAAAAGCTGGGAGCTTGGGGAAGCTTCCCTTGAGCCACTTTCTAGTGCTTCAGGTTTTGGGATTTGCACATCTTCCAGATGATCACAACTGCTGTGTCTGAGGAGCTGTGCTCCCTGACATAGTTTGGAGCTACCATTTCGTGCATCCCCAGGGTATCCCTGGTGCCTCTTCCACAGGCGCCTGCAGCTGCTGCCTGCAGAGACCCGAATGACTGATGGTGCCACCTAATTTTAAATTGCAATTGAAGCCTTACTAGTCTGTGATCGCTAATCAGAATGGAAGTTGGTTTTTGTTGGCTTTTATTACTCATTCCACTTTGTCCATATTAGTTACAGGCATAATGTGATTGCTGCTCTGCTTTGCTGATGCATGGAATTCCCAAGGGATCCCCTTCACTAAAATCAGGATTTCTCTTTACAGCTTGATAGGTTACTGTTGCAGCCATAGAATGCTTTTTAATACTGTATAGTTCTCAGTGCAAATAAACTTTATGTTGTTTTCATAGGTGAGGTTGACATAAATGTCAAAGTGCCTCCAGTTACTTGATATTTAATTATGAAAGCATCCACTAGAAAAATAGTATGAGCCTGGTGTAATCAGCACTGGGCCAGACTTGATAATCTTTTCATTTGGTCTAGACATCAGGGATGCTTTGTATTAGTCTGGCTGTAGCCAGAAAATCTAAGACCTTCTGGACTAAAAGTTTTGGGACTTTTGATGAAGAGGAAAAGTCTCCTCCTCCCCTTAGGTTTGCATATTCCTCAGGCTAATAAATGCCTATTTGATTAGTTCATGGAAAAGGTGTTTGGATGAACTTGGCCATGGAGGCAGCTTGACTCTGTGTTAATGCCTTGATGTCTGGGAGAGCAGCAGCCCCTGGGTGTCAGGACGAGGGTGCTGCTCCTGATTCTCATGACTTTTTGAACTAGATAATTCTGATTAAATAGCATTTCCATGTTACTAAAAAAATATTTTTGTAATTTGTTGCATTCCTAAAGAGATTCACAATTCCTGCAATCATTTGGAAGTGACAAATGGGCTTCCTTGTTCTTTTCTCCTCATTCTACTGTTAAATAGGAACAATTCTTTTTGTTCCAATTTAAAGATTCTAACTAAACACCAAAATAATTGCCAACAGTCTGTTTCCCAAAACCTATCCACATACTTACTTCTCATGTATCACGGTTCAGTTTTAATCTGTAACATGGTTTATGTCAGACCTCTGCATCTTTAATTAAGGAGTGGGTGGGTAGGCCACAGCTGGAACCCCCTTCACCTGTAAGATGCATTGGGAAAGTCATTCAGGGTCAAAACAAAGAAATTCTGTCTCAACAGTGGCCAAAACTGAATGCCTGAGGAGTATCAGAACATAAATGAGGTCTTGTGTTTTTGATGAGTATTTTAGTTCTTTGTATGGAAAATTTTAGATTTTATCTAGCCTGGAAGAATTCCAGTGCTGTCTAAAGAAAACTCACTGTCTGAATAAAACCGCTGTCTGGCCTGGCATAGCGCTGGGAAGCACTGGTGTGGCTCCTCTTTGGGGAAGTGGTGATGATGTGAGTGCTGGGATGGGTGAAGCACAATGTGTCTGAACTTGCCTTTGCTGGGGCAGGAACAGGAGCAATCCTGGTGTGCCCATGCTGGTTGTGCTGACCTGCTCCAGCCAGTTTGTATAGAGATAAAACCCAAGTCCCCTGTAATCTGATGTTACCCTAGAAATAGATAACTGTAAAATCAAGGAATGTCACAGTAATTCCACTGGGAACTACAGTTATTCCACCAGGAATGCACAGTGGAATTACTTTTTGTCCTCTGGATAAGAAGGCAAAGCCTTCTGCAAATCTGTTACCATGGACTGTGCCCAGTGGGGTAATCCAGGCTAGGAAAGAGCTGGAACCCCTCAGGTGTGAGACAGAGCTGTATTGCCAACTTTGCTAGTTTGTACTTGGTTTGATTTTGTGCTGCTTTTCTGTAGAACCATGCCTTGGTGATGGTGGAAATACCAATGCTCTGTGTTCAGAGAGTTTCAGGGAAAGTGCAGATACACATCTCCTGCACTCCTGGTCCCACTTGCCTTTTTTCCTTTCCTAAAAGAGTATATTCTGTAAAATGCTGATCATAATCTACTTATTTGTGGGGAAGAAAGACAAGAGGATACCGCAAAAATTAAATAATGGTGGTTTGTTTGGATTTTTTTTTTGTCTTTGCCTTATTTTGAACAGTCAAGCAGGATAAACAGCCCTTCTAAAATATATTTATATAGAGATGGTGAGGCACTGGCATGTTTCCCAGAGGGGCTGTGGACTCCCCAGCCCTGGAAGTGTCCAAGGCCAGGTTGGTTGAGGCTTGAAGCAGCTATGTCTAGAGGTAGGTGTTCCTGCCCGTGGTAGGGTGTTGGAACAAAATGGGCTTTAAGGTTCTTTCCAAACCATGCTATGATTCTGTAATTCTGTATCTGTAAATATGGTTTGTTTTGTAGTCTATAACTTTTTGGAGCAACATTATCTTCCCTTTCTTTAATCAAAGGCTGTTTTTGCTAAGATCAAGTGCTGCTGGGCAGTGGGATGGTTGACAAGGTGAGGTTTAACTGAAGTACTCTGCAATGAGATGAGAAACACATCAAGGAAAGGCTCGGGGCTTGACTAGATCTTTCTTTGGCATCTCAGTATTTGCAGGTCACTGTGCCTCCCCCTCTCCCCTCCCATCCTTTTAGAAGCTTGACTTAGTTGTCAGCTGCCTTTTTGCTGTTAGACACGACTGTTCTCCATCAAGGCTGTCTGAGCAAAGCGTCTGAAAACGTGGAAATTCAAAAGAAATATCACTGGTGAAACCCAACTGAGAAAACCGGTGCAGGTTTGGAGAGGAAGCTGCCAAACTATAAATACTTATATAATAAATGCATATGGTGGTGTGTAAATGAAGTGCTTGTAAAGACTGAGCAATCTTCCAAACCTGCTTTGGGTATGGTTTAGTTTAGAAAATATATTTTCAACCTTTATTTGTATGAGCATATGTTTAGAAGGACACTATCGAGGAGTGTTACGAGGCAGATGCACAGTGTACCACTGGGCCAAGGCACATCATGCAAAGCTCCTTTTTTCTCATGGCACTTCCTTTATTTTTCTAGTTGCTGGGACTGCAGTTGGAGCTATTTATGTAATTTCTGATTGTTTTTCAAAACCAGATTTTTTTTTTACATAGTGAAGGTGGGAGTTTACCTCAACTTTTTAGGCAAGTGCCTGATGGTAGAGCTATTAAAAAAATTTTAGTTACTAAATCACACGATTCTGTCAGTTATTTTCATGGTTTGTTCAGTGTTTAAATGACTTGCAAAATGCACTTTCTAAGTTTAATGCTTCAGTTAAATAAATAGCTGGGCTGAGCATTATCTTCTGCAGCAGTTTTGTTAATATAGATATCTGTGCCCAGATATTTATAATTTTCAATAATTTTTTTTTCCAAAATAACATACAGATATAGTAACCATGTGCTTTGATAATTATATTTCATGCTTCCTCTATAAATCTTAGTTCATAAGGAGCATTACTGAATGTTGCAATTCATTTCACCACTTCATATTTAACGATTATCATGTAAGAGCATCTTGGGACTTGTCTACACAGGAACGACAACGTAATTAAATGGAAGGATGCATTTAAGGACTTGCCTACATGGGGAAATTAATTTGAATTTCAATACAATGTGAATTTTTGAGCATATTGTTTTTTTCTTGGGATGTATTTTATGGGTTTTGTTTTGGAGTAAGAACTTCTTGTTACTAGTTTGTTTTGGAATTGCAAAGTTTGTGTTTCTCAGGTATCTGCACACGCTTTCCTCACTGAAGAACTTGAAATCTGGTCAAAAGTAGATGTTTCACCATATATTTTTGTCATAGAAATATGGCAATATTTATTTGAGTTTCAGTTTGTAATGTTGTCATTTTTGTTTGTGTTGTTTTGTTTTTTTTCAATTTCAAGAGTTTCCATTAGAGCAAGCAATTTGATTTTGCAATTCTTTTTTCTGAGGACCTAATAGCTTTTTTATGTTTTGATTTTTGTATGATTTTTTCTTTTCCATAGGCGCATGTATGTGTGGCACCACATATAGATCTGGGCTCAGGGCTAAGCAAATTAAATTCTTTGGTTTATCCTCTACTTGCCAACAATGATTAGTGGAACCTTGATGCTGGACTTCCAGTCCTTTGTTTTCTTCTTCTTCTTACACAGAATCCCAGGATGATTTGGGTTGAGATGGACCATAATGCTCATGCAGTTCTACACCCTGCCATGGCAGGTTCACCTTGCACTATCCCAGGTTGCCCCAAGCCCTGTCCTGCCTGTACTTGAATACTCTTGGGGATGGGGCAGCTGCAAGTTCTCTGAGCAGCCTGTGGCAGGGTCTCCTCACCCTCACAGGGAAGAATTTTTTCCTAATGCCCCAGGTAAGCCTGCCCTCTGGCAGTGAGAAGCCATTTCCCCTTGTTCTGGCCCTCCATGTCCTTGGAGGAAGTGCCTGTCTTTATGTATGCATTCTTACTTGCTTAATAAAGGTTTTGATCCAGGATGAGATACTATAATGCACTTCCATTACCACAAAAAGACTTTCCATGATTCTGGGTTTAGTTTTATGGAAAAGTGAACACAGTATCCAAAACTCCCATGGTGCAGTCTGGCTTTAACACCTTGCACTAAGTGCCTCAAGTGTCCTGCTGAATCCAAATAAATTTTTCCCTTTTTTTCTTGTGATTGAACACAGTACTAGTCCCAGACATCCAGCTTTAGCAAGGCCCATGTAGTCAATGCTTCCACATCCCTATGGTGGCATCAACAGGAAGGAGTTGGTAATAGTCCCCAGGAGCTCTCAAATGAATGGATACTGGCACCTGGGAGAAATCAGGCCACTGAGGTGCAAGGTTGTTTTTAGGTTTTTTTTCCAATAGATACTCAGAAAGCTTAATATTGGACTAACACTTAGCAAACAAAGGTGACATTTGAGGCATCTGGAAGACAGACCTGACAAGTGTGGCATTTCCATGTCAATATTAAAAACTGCTGGGAATTCACTGCTCTGGTAATATCCGTGGCTTGAGCTGCAGGAGCTTGAGCCCTTTGGCTGGGCAATGAGTTCTTGTTTTAATAACCCTTTTCTTGTGTGCAGATTTGGACACTTGCTTTGATGTGGAAAAGTGTTGCTGTAATAGCATTTGTGAGCAAGAAGCTGCAGTGGGGCTGAAGGGAACAAAAGCTACCCCAGGTTTCATATGGAAAGCACCAATTTATTCCAACATATTGATGCTCATGCAGTGCTTAGAACAAGTCTTGCTTATATGTCATTATATTCTTTATTATGCTTATATTTTAAGAATAGACTTCTGAGATAGAGAGAATTATGCTATTTCGTCCATATCTTTGTCCGCCTTTTGGCAAAAATCTTCCTGTTGCCAGAAGTCAGATTAAAATTAATGTTGTTTAAGCTTCTGAGGCTTTCCAAAAGATCACTGCCACAAAATAAATAAATTTACGCAATTGAATAGGTCATTAGACCTTAAAAAGAGGTCTAAAAAGGTAATTTGATTTGGTGTCTTGTTTTCCAAGCTAAAATTAATAGTGTGTGGAATCCCTCTTAGTAACATGACTCAGAAGTATTTATTTTTCAACTCCTCTTTTGAGATTGATGGGTGTGTTATCTTAGCATTTGGGAGATGCAGGCAGTATTGGAATGACAAACATTTCTCGACAGCTTTAGAAAGATGGATAGTGTGATGACCCTGCAACAGGTTTGGGTGTTTGTGCTTTCCAGTGGGTCATTGTGAAACTCTTGCTTCACTTTCATTCTTAATGAAGGGAAAAGAAAGATGAAACCTAATTATGGGTTTGAGATGTCTTTTGTAATGTGACTTCTCAGTGTACAGTATTGTCATCCAGTCCTCAAGAGAAGCGCATAGTAATGGTCATCCCCAGTTCATGGTCCCAGTTGGTGCATTTTGCTTTTAGAAAAGGTGGTTACTGGATTTTACTAGATTTTACTGCAAAGCTTACGCTAAGTGATTAGCTACACCTTGGATATTTGTTACATTGTTATTGTATTGTTACTTTATTTGGCAGTTCTACACATTCTGCAAAAAATCATATTTTAATGAAGAAAAATCCTTTACCAAAACTAACCTACTATGAGCAAAATCCTTAGGCTTGAGCAAAGTCTTTATATATAGATACTCATGAGCAACTCTTCCATGTCTTCTGATCTGCAGAGTTGTGATAGTCTTAGGAGGAGAGAATGCCTTGAAAATACCTTACATGTGGCCTGCCACATCAAATATCTGTGAAATTAATAAAAGAAAAAATGTATTATTAATATATTGATAGCTTTCTGGTAAGTTCTATGCAGATGGAAGAGTGTGATTTATTTTAATTTGCTTTATTGTGAAAATCTAAAACTAAATGAAACCATTGGCATACAAATGAAGTTACAATATTGCACTCATCAATGTGCCTGTGTAATTCTCCCGTAACAATTAAGACTCTTCAGTATATTAGAAACTGGGCTCCTTTTGGTTCTGGGAGCATACAGTGGGAGGGAAGCAATGAGGCCATTCTGCCAGTGCAGTGTAAATCCTGTAATGCCCTTCAGGGTTCTCTCACTCTCTTTTTAGGCATTGGAGCAACAGGAGAAAGTTGGCTTTAAAATATGTTGTAAACTCTCTCCTGTGGACTTGATCTATTCTCTAAGTGTGCTGTATATAAAACTGTGTCTTGAAGCTCTCTTTGATATCATCTCCTAATATTTAAAAGTAGTAATTCTTGAGGAATTATTTTATTAGGAGGTTTGAGCTGTGTGTAAGTGGAGGAGGTCAGCTCTGTGACGTTTGCACAATGCTGGCATGCTGCATTGCTCAGGCACATCAGTAAAGGCTTATACCACTTCATACCCTGGTTTAGATTTAAACTTTATAACTGATTCTGTTACAGCCTTCCTGCATTTCATCCATTGTGGGTTTTGGGGTTTTGAGGTTTTTAATATTTTGGCCAGAAGGAGCGGTAGATTTCCATTTTGCCAAATATGGCCAGACCAAAGCAAATTCACTTTCACAGATGCCAGGAGCTTCAATTATAGAAATTAACTTATTTCTGAAACTAAAAGATATTTTGAACAAGCAGTTTATATGTTTGCACCTACTGAAATAACCTCTGCCTCCCAGAAAGCAGGCAAGCATGCTGCTATATGTACAATGCTACTTTTGTCTTCCTTGTAAGAAAAAGAGCCTCACTAATAGGACGTGTCAGCCATGAGCAGTTAAAAACAGCACGTCTCCGTGTGATATAAGAGAGCAGTTTATGGGTTAATATTCAGATTCCTGGCAGGAGGCACACTGAGGTGGATTAATATTCTAATAGTTTGAGTGACGATTTATAAAAAGCTGATTAAAATGACCTGGGTCTGGGACACATGGATTGGAGCTAGGAGATGTGGGGAAGTGATTTAAATCTCACCTTCCTACTTTCCTGCTCCAGTCTCCTGGGCAAGAGCAGAGCACAGTGAGGCTGCTTGATTTTATAGCTCTCTAGTAGTCACAGGGGACTGAAAGCAGCTGATAGTGATGGTCTGGTGGGCTCTTGAGTGACCTGCTCCTTCTACAACTGCCCTGGCTAAATCCAGGAGCTCAGGATCCTGCTGTAGTTACTTGGGGGAAATAGTCTTCACCGCTCCTGCCTCTGTTCTCAGTCCTCTGGCTGAGATTTGTGTCTCCTGGTTGACTCGGAATCTCCTGCTTGACTTAAGCACTGCATTGAACAGTAGAAATACTTCCCCAGGAGTTCCTGAGTAACAACTTTATTCCACCACAGGAATTTGTCTAAGCCATCTTCAGTATCAGATTTTATCTGCAGTATTGCTCAAAGCAGCTGCACTGTGTCCAGAGGACCTGGCCTGGTATATTTTAGGACATATAGTAACTTAAACCAGATAATGACCTTGTGCAATACCTATCATCAGCAAAGAGATTGTTATTTGAAGTTTTGTTTGTTTTTTGAATTATACATTGCACTCATGGCATGCTGGCATTGTGACAAATATGATTTAATGCAAAGGAATCTCGTGAAGAAAATGTCTTGGCAGTGATTCAGGGGATATTTTGGTAAGGCATAAAGGTGGTATTTTTCTTCAACCCTAACAATGGTTCCTAAAATACATAATAATTAAATAGTTCCTGAAGAAACCATGTTACAGATGTCAGATGCTTCTGAATCTATTTAATGATGTTAATTCATCATTAAAAACTTACAAGGGTAGGGAACAGATGTGGAGGGATCAGAGCTTAGTTGTGGAAGTGTGTTTGGGGAGGTGAAGTTTTCCTTTCTTATTCCAGGACAGCACAGTTAAATGTTGCTTCATTGCCTACCTCTGTGACCCTGGAAAAAAAGAATGCTTTAACCCCTCAATGGGAGACACACCTTTGTGGTGCTGCTTCTCACACACCATTGTGGTGCTGCTTCTCTCCTGGGGTACGATGCACCAGCACAGCGGTGGGAGCTGTCTAACAGCTTTAGCCTTTCCCTCTCCTCTTTTTGTGTCCAGGGTGACCTGGCCCAGTGACAAAGATTAAAAAATGGAAAGATCCAGATGGAAATTAGCCGATTTTTGGCCAAATAAGGTTGTTCTCTGGGTGCAGTTGGTTGGGTGAGCACAGGGGAAGGGCATGAGTTATCTAACTGAAACACATTTAGCAGTTTTTATTTTAAGTTGAAAAGGAAGAGCCCGACAGGAACAAAATCTGAAATGATGGGAAGATACTCGGTGCAGCGTGTTCTGCACTTGGTACCTCCTTTAATCAAGAAGCCCAAAAGCATTGATAGGCAAGTGTACTCCTGGAGCAGGGGCTCAAGAAAGGTTTGTGAATGCATTAATTGTGTGCTAAATAAAAAGGTCTTGGTGTTGGTAAATGTATAATATTACTAGTCTTTGGCAGCTAGCTAGAAAGTCATATTCCTTTCCATGGAGGTTATTTCTACAGTGTGGATCATATAAGGTGAAGCCTGTCTATAAGTATCCAGCTTTCATTTACCCCGAAGCCATGGCTGACCTCCATGAGGCCTTGGGAATACACTAGTTAGATGGCTCACCAAGTCAGCAGTTTTCAAGATGGAACAGCTTATAAGGGCCTGCTTTTATTTTTATTATTATTTAATTTTTATTATTCTATCTTCTTAGCAAAATATGATTTAATGAGACAAGCCAGGCTCATTGGTGGTCACCTGACCTGTTTCTCATTTACTAAACCAGGAGATTCATGTCTTTTCTCCCATTTCAAGCTTTGGACATTAGGTGCATTGAAAAAATGAGGTTAAATGAGCTAGTTGTTCATGCATTGGTACTAGAAAACTTGATTCAAAATGAAGACAAGAATTTTTTTTTATGTGGAATAAAGTAGATAAACAATTTTGGTACACATGCCATATTATTTAACTTGTGAAGTTATTCATAGACTGAAGAAGACGTACTCCTTAATTATTGGTAATTCCTTGCTCCTTGCATCAGGCTTGGACCCAGCAGCCCAGAAGGATCTTTCCTTCCACCCTCACTGCTTTTCCTCAAGTGAGTGCTACAGACACATCCACACCTGCAGAGCCAGTGGTTTATCCAGCTGGGCTTCCCTAGTTACCAACAGTGTATTTTGGCATGTGTCCATGATCCTCTCCTCCATCCTGACCCCTCATTGCTGTGACATGCTTCACAGTTGCAGCAGCAGGAGCATTAGGAACATGTTGCTGTGACAGTCCATGTTACTACAGCCATAAGCCTTTCAAGCTCCTTGTATAGGCACTTGTGGTATCAGCAAAGGATGTTGTTTTGCCAAAGTGCTGAGGAAGAGGCCCAAGCTGCAAGAGTTCAGTGACCACTTGTTTGGTCAGAGCCACTAAAAGGACTTGGATGAGCTGAACACAGAGCACTGTCCCAGGCATGCTGGCAGCTCCAGCCACTGCTGCTGGTTAAGGATACTGAAATACGAAATGCCACGTAAAAACTAAAAAATGCCCCATTCTGGGGACAGTGTCTCTGGGAATTCTTGGAAAGCCACACTTGTAGGGGTCAAGAGAATAACAGCATCATCTCTTGAGCAGTTGAAAGCAGAACTGACAGGACAGGTTGTTAGTCCAGCAGGTTAGATGGATGCATACCAGTGAGTCTTCCTTCTCCCTCCTAAAAATCTCTGTCACAATATCAACATTTTAGCCATTTCCTCATGCTGTATTCCCTGTACAGAGCAACGGGCTTTTAAACACTGACTGATAATAAGAATGTGTCTTTTGTGGGGGAAAAAAATAAACTGTGTCAGATCCTTTATGTGGCAGACCTTCCCAGTTTTGTGGGAGATGACAGTCTGGGGTTTACCTGCCCTCCTCTGTCTGTAAGTAATGTTGTTCAGCCTTGCA
Source organism: Erithacus rubecula (assembly GCF_903797595.1). Taxonomy (NCBI): domain Eukaryota; kingdom Metazoa; phylum Chordata; class Aves; order Passeriformes; family Muscicapidae; genus Erithacus; species Erithacus rubecula. The sequence continues at coordinate 201,376 of NC_136672.1, forward strand.
TCAATCTTGTTTTTAATTAGAGTCCTCTTTGAGATGGAAAACATCGGAGCAGATCTATAGTAAGACTGGGAACTTCAGAGCCAGAGGATTTTCAGATACTGCCTTACAAGAAAAAAAGACCTATTTCTAATCCTTAAAATATTTGCCTTGCTTTATTTTCATATCTTGAAGACAAACAGGTGCTGTGTGCCCTTTTTGATTCTCAAATATAAAGTCTCCAAACCAGCAGTCTCCAAAGCCTTTCTTGTTTGTACAATTAAGGTGGGAGTTTTGGAATCACTTGGTGTTGGTCTACCTCTGCTCTCATGGAAGTCAATCTGCCATTGATTTCAGTGAGAATCCTGTTAGATCAGCACATGAGTGCTTTGGAAAATCCTTCCCTCCACTTTTTTTAGTCACATCTGTGTACAATTGAGTAAAAAGACTTTTGTAATATGCTTTAATTATTCTTTATTGTTTTCATATAAAAGTGGTTGAAAGGAAACCAGAAGGAAATCTGTAATAATCTTGACTTTGATCTTATTTACCATGAATTATATATTATGTTTTTCTTCTCCATTTATGTAATTATATATTGTTTTATGACAATGTAAGATAAATCACTGAAAACATGAGGAATAGAAATAATTAGGTAATATGGAGAGGGAGAACTGTCTCAGAGAAAAATACTTGATGATTCGTGGTCTGGTGGGTTTCCAGTGTTGCTTGAAGCAACTTTCCTTTGGCTGTGTGGAAAAGCAGACTTCATGTGAAAGGCTAGTGCTGAAACCTGTTGGAGACTGCATGGCTAGCTGTGCAAGGAATGGCTTTCTGGATGTCACCTTCCCAGGAAACTGCAGGTTATTGCCCAGGTATCCGCAGTCTGCTCTGCCAGTGCTTTCCACACAGTTTTGGTCCACCTGCTGCTCCTTGATTCATGCACCTTTTTTTGTTTCTAGCATATGTTTCAGTGTTGTTTCTGGTTAACTGTTTGCTCTTGGGCAATACCAAAGAAAAACAAAGATAAACAGAGCTTTCTCTAGCTCTGGGGAACTGGGAGAACCCCAGAAGCACCTAATTCAGCCAGATCAACATTTGCAAGACTTGCCCAATGCAGCCCTGCTTCATCTCTGGCCGTAGATATTCATTGAAGTGCTCTAGTGGAGCATCTAGCTGTAGTGGTTTTTATTTGTATTGTAGTAATGTTTGCTTGGGTCCGTAGCAAGAGATTTTAGCTGAGTAGGAACTTTGGCCATCACCTATAGCTCATCTCCACCTCCCCTTGTGGTACAATATGGGGTGGGGGGTTTGGAGCCCAGCAGGAGGAGGTGACTGCTTCACTCATTAGTGCTGAAGATTTACCTGAATTGCCCTTCAGGGAGGCTTTGAAGAGAAATGCAGATTTAGAGGGCAATTCTGACAGTAAAGAACACATGGAAGCCTGCTTGGATTCAGGGGTGGCTTTGCAATGGGTGGATCTCAGAGTTACCTTGAATTAAATTGTCTTCTAATGGCAGGGTTCCATTCCATCTTTAGGCTCCTGGTATTACTGGCTCTGCTGTAACTATGTGTTCAGCATTAGAGTAAAATGTTATGTCAGTACATGGCACACTAGTTGCCTGTTTTGGCTGCTGCTGTTCCTACCACGTGTCACCGTTCAGAGCTGGGCCAGCGGCTCAGCGGACCAGGCTGGTCCTTGATGCAATCGAAATCCAAGTTGAGCTATGAAATATGTTTATTAGCTGAAGTGTGGCAGATCTGTTTGATAAACTCTGCAGCATATTGTTCCTCCAAGTGCACTCTGTTGGTGTTTCTGTTTGAACAGGAGTAAAGGTATTGGCCTGTTGTAATACAGTAGATGAGATCTCTCCTGCAGGACCATGGATGGCAGGTGCAGAATGTGCTCAGAACTCCACTGGCCTAATTAACTGAAAATTGTCAGGCCACTGTCTTGGGAAGCTTAATAGATGGTCTTGGTGGTCAACACCCAGAGGTGCTGGGGCACTGAACAGGCTCCCCAGGGAATGGTCACAGCCCAAGGCTGCCGTAGCTCAGGGAATGTTAGGTCAGTGCTCTCAGGCACAGAGAGGAATTCTTGGGATGTCTAATGCAGAGGCAGCAGTTGGACTTGATAATCATTGCGGGTCCCTTCCCACTCAGGAGATTTCTTTGATTCTGTGAACTGATGGAAGGAGTGGGAGTTGCCTGCAGAGGCACAAGACATGCTGTCCTCTTTCCCTATCAATAGTGCTGAAAGTGCCATAGTGTAATCTGCATCTGCAAGGTGTTTTTACAGAAATCTTGGCATAGGCTTAATAAAATTATTAGTCTGTGAGCCTTCCAAAAGCTCCGAGTACACAGCCACTCTCTGCAGGCACTGCTGGTTCCAAAAGGTAGCTTGAAATTAAATGTTCTTCAACATTTCACTTACAAACAAAGTGGAAACCAATGTGAAGAAGCTGAAGGACAGAAAGCCATGGGTGTAAACAGCTCTGAGTAGTAATGTGACAGCTATGCTAGGAATTGTGAGATGTTTAAGATACTATTACTGCATATTAACGAGATGAGATCTGCATAAAAGGTATGATGAGCCTGCTAGAGAAATAAACCACAGAGTATTGGCTGGCTTGATTTTTTTTTTTTTTTTTTTTTTTTTTGGCGATCGTTTTAAATGTTCATGCATGCTGGTTAAAATTTAGGGTAGCTTCTTGAGAACTGTTGCCAAGTTTTGTCACTCAAGGTTTTTTAGAATGCTGTAGATTTAACCCTCAGTCTGCCCTTTTGGTGGCTAGTTTCCCATATACTAAGGGCAGATAATATTCTGCATGTCCAGCATGATGCATTCAAACTTACTGAGGGAAAAGCCTCTTGAGTGCATCTAAAATATTTATTTATCTAGGCTTCATCTTACTGAATTTACTGTTTGCTGAAACAGGCTGGATTCTGTTGGCCTGGCATGAGATAATATGTTTGACTTCACTCTTTCATTCCTATGGAATGATATTTGAGATGCGTGCTTTTTTCATTTTTTTCTAGAATACCAGGGGAAAATAATTGCAAATGGAGGGAGAATTTTGCTGAACATCTGAGAGCAAAATGGGGAAAGTTTGATAAATGGCATCTTGCTGACATGGAATAGCAGCTAGCTCAGTGAAGGAATCTAGGGCATTTCAAATAAAAAGATTTTAAGTTTAGTTCAGTTGGAAGTACAGTGCCATGCTGTATACATATGCTTGACAGTAACAGATTATTCTGATTCTCAGATTTTAAAAAGTGAAAAAATTCAGTCTTAAGTCATGTCATAGTCTTAATTTCAGGAGCATGCGGTATACAATAGGAGTATACAATCGACATAGACATTTTTGACTACTTAAGTCAGCAGAAGAGATTCTTGTTCAAAATTTATATTCTATTTAGAGGTCAATTACTATATTAAATATATGGAAGCATTTGATATAGTGAGCATGGCATCATCAGCTTATATTCATAACCAGCTGCATAAGTTTAAATTCTTTCAGGTGTTGACTATTCAACTGTTCTTCATTTCAGCCATTTTGTGTCTGAGTCACATTGAGTTTAAAACTTACACATTATTTCGATTTTTATCCATTGCACAGATATACCTTTTTGCATAAACTTAAATACTGTCAAATAAGCAAAAATCTCTTTACATGCACAAGTTTAAACTGGAAGTAACTAAAAGCAGTCAGAACTTTGCAAGTAGAAATAAAACCTGTGACTTACAAAAAAAAGTAATCATAGCCCAGATATTTTCTGGAGAACTGACTTTAGCCTTATAGAGTTTATTTTTTCCCTTGCATTTCTCCACCAGTCTGATGTCAAATGTAATTTTTTCTTCATTTACCATAATTGCCTCTGAAATATAGCAGTGAAACAAACCATTAGCAAAACACTGAGCTGTCAGAAGCAATCAGCTGGTTTCATCTCCAAATGGGGTGTTTTCCTTGCTCCAGAGAAAGTTGTGTCTTTATCTTTGAGGTTCTTTGTGAAACATCTAACACTTCCATGGTAGTGTTGTAGTCGAGAAGATCTGACATGTCCCTCCAGCATAAGATGGAGGGCAAGAACCCCTCAGTGCTTTTCTTCCAAACCAGGATCTTCACCAGTTCTGGTGGTCATTGGGAATGACCCTGACCACTGCACATCAGCCATAGCAAATAGTGGATGAGAAATTCCCTGTCTGCTGCCTAAAAATCATTGTAGGAGTTGCCCAGTGCTGTGCCACAAAGTTCAGGCAAAGCAAAAGATGTATGAACTGCCTTCCTTCCTTCCTCCCTCTCTTGTAACTCCTGGCTAAGCAGCCTAAGTTTGCTTCAGGAATATCTGTAATAAAATTGGAAGGCAGAGATTGCTGGTTGTTTTATAGGCATTATGTCAAGGTAGTAGATGGGATAGATAGTTCCTGGAAACTCCATGTGACTGGAAGTTGAACATCTTTCCTTTGATGTACATCTGGAGGGGTCTGGCAGGTTCCTGCTGCTCCCATGGTCTCTGTCCACTGGTGCTCCCGTGGGAATGCTCAGTAAGTTGCATGGACTGACAAAATGGAAATGTTTGTTAATTGAGTATTTTGTAGCATAAAATGTTAAATAATTGAATATTTTGTAGCATAAAATGTTAAATCAGCTTGCTGGAATAGACTTTATCATGTATTCCTTTATCATAGGATCGCCTAAAATCTGTCTGCAGTTTGACTGCACTGAGTTTACTGTGAATCTGACTGTTTGGAATTATGATTTGTTATGGTACTTTTCCTGCATATCCACTATAATTGAGATCACACCTCAAAACCTCAGATGTAACATCAGTAAAAAAATATTCTTTCTGTAGATACGTTCTACTCTCTGTAAGTAAATCTCTGCTTATTACTTCTATTATTGTTTTGTGCATGTAAAACTGAATGGCTTTAGATTTGTCTGGTTGACAAAGTGCATTCAGCTTTTCCAGTAATATTCTTATAAAACAGATCCTGAAGAAGCCTGAAGGAATTCTGAGTGGGCAGATAGTGCTGTGTGAATTTTCCCATAGGCCGTGTTTAAAATCAGATTGGGTTGTAGCATAAATAACAGCATATGGTGTGTTCACTCCCTCCTGCTCCAACTGGAGGCTCAGAGCAGTTCCACTAGTGTTTCACAAGAATTGATTGATTTTGGGGTGGATCATATGCAAGGTAGCTTATCTTGAAAAAAACCTTAGTGTTTGTCTTCTAAAGACCAGAAGTGCACATTTGCAAGGACAATTTGTATTAATTGCGGTCAGGGAGCTGGAGGGGGCTCAGCCTGGAGAAAAGGAGGCTCAGGGGGACCTTCTGGCTCTGCACAACTCCCTGACAGGAGGGGACAGCCAGGTGGGGGTCAGGCTGTGCTCCCGGGGAACAGGGACAGGAGGAGAGGAAACGGCTCCACTGGTGCCATGGGAGGTGTTGGTTGGGCATTAGGGAAAATATCTTCATCAAAAGGCTTGTCAGGCATTGGAAGGGGCTGTCCAGGGAAGGTGGTGGAGTCATCATACCTGAAGTGTTCAGGAAACCTGTGGTGTGACACTTGAGAATGTGGTTTAATGGTGAACACAGTGGAGATGCTGCTTGGACTGGATGATCCTAAAGGTCTTTTCCAACCGTAACAATTCCATTATTTCCATGTGTGTCTGCAAATGTATTTGTGTATGTCTAAAAGATGTGTCAGACCTATTGAGAAAAGAACTTGGAATCAAACTGTACTTCAAATGATGAACTTATGGGGTCTTGTGCAGACTATTTTTGTCCTCTGGGTGATTTTCTTCCTAAGGGGATGCCAAAAGTATCAATGCAGACTATCAAAGCTCCATAAAACCCATTTACCATTTTCATTGTATCCCTGAACCTTCAAATACAGAAATTAAAGTACCTGCAGATGCAGACAGGACATTCTATGCATGGCATGGTTCCGGTATCCTTTCATTCTGATTCTTCCTTTCTTTTTTTTAATTACAGTTCTTTGAGGTTCCGTTTGACTCAAATATGAACAGGACTAAAAACAGACCACTGGTGCGAGGACAGATCAGGTAAGGCAATGCACACCTGCTCTGACTAAAGAGGAATAAACCTTTTATCTATTTCCAAGTTTCTCTCCCACTTCAGATGACGAAAAGTAGCACTTTGAGACAAAACATTTAAGAAAGAAATGCACCTCTGTGTTCCTGGCTATTTCTTCATGTTTGTAACTTTCATGTGAGGAGTTTGGGCACTCACAGCTGTCAAATACTGAATTTCTCAATACAGTAGAATTTCCCTTCATATTACATGTTTCTTCACGTGTGATGACTTTGTGCATGGTGTGGCAGCATGCAGTTATGTTCTACTGAACTTATATTTTGTAATAGTAAATTTTAAAAATTTCCTATCTGTGAACAAACACAAAAATGTGTGTTGCTTCTTCATGTTTAGCTGGTTGAAAACTCACAATTGTGGTATCTTAGGAAATTAATTTAAAAATTTGTCATCATAAATTTTATCATAATCTATAAGTTAATTTCTCCCCCCAACAAAAAAAAAGTCCTGCATTAGCATAGGAATTTCTTTAAAAAGAAAAGTTCCCCATTCCCTCTGTTTTCTTGATTATGTAATAGTTCAGTTTCTCAAAGGCTGTTTGGCAGCTAAAAAGGCAAAGTGGAAAAGAACATCAATAAAATCCTCCAACTGATTTGCTAACTGAAACTGAAGGCCCAATTCATAAATGATTCAACAAACAATTTTAGTATTGCATTTCCATGCTTTGTACCAAAGAGTATTTATAACAGAATTATGCTTTTCCTTAGGCTTCTGTGAACAGTTGGTCCTATTTATTTCTGTGTTTTATCCATCACCTTTGGAGGACTGAAAAAAAGCATGATAGATGAAATTACAAGAAAATTGAGACAAAATAGTCAAATGTGAACTTTGGGGGTACATTCACTCTTGTGGTAAATAGTTAGAGCACTTCAATAAACGTGTCCTGATTTGTTCTCAAAGGTGGTGCTAATTGCAGATTCCCAAGTTAATTTTACTTAAAAACACATTTTAGGGACCACTGCAGTGAGGGTATCTGTTGGATATACAGTAAGTCAGACTTAATTGTGTGGTTCATGGGACCAGCACTTCTCCCTCCCTTTCATGTGGTCCTTGGGCCCTGGGAGAAGGAACACTTACTAGAAAGAAAAATGATGGGGGATTTTTTTTTTATTATTTTTATTTTATTTTTATCAGTCTGCTAGCATGGCTCGCAGTGCTTCTGGAATCAAAAATATAACTAGGAAACTTTGTGTCAACTTTGGATTCAGAGAAAGCAATTTATTTTATGTTTCCAGTGTCCTTAAATGAACTCCACTGTCATCTGAATGCACCACAGATTGGCAAAACTGTATTTCATGGATTTTCTTACTTCCCCGCCTTTCATATTTGCTTTCACCACAAAATGGTAATGTTGGGGACATTGGGCAATCACTCATCAATCTATCTACCTGCCTGTTACCAGCTAATTTAAAGTTTTTAAAGTGTCACTTCCCTTGAATAATGCTGCTATTGCTCCCTGCAGACCATGGAGTATGTAGACCTTGACTGACGTCATTTCTTCTGTGGTGTGCAGAGGAAAATAATCCAGTGCAAGTGATCTAACCTTGTTGTATTTTGTATATTTCCTGGTCTTCCTTGAACTCTTTCCTTCCTGGCTGATTAAATAAAACCTGTAAATGCTAAAACCAGTCAAAACCAGACAAGACGGGGATGGATAAATTATACATAAGAGACTGATGTCTTGGCTCTGGGAAGCAATCCAGAGAGTTGGGGGAGTTCTTGCCCAAAATTTGTCTGACATTTGAATTTTGACATTTTCTTCTCTTTTGCTACTTCATTTAATGAAACATTTGCTTCTTTTTAAATTCTGCTGTTTACAACATCTGTGCTATCCAGTGCAAACGAGACATCATTTTCTAATACATCTTCATTTGCACTGTTTGTAAATATATTCTCTTTTTTTCTTGCTTTCCTTGCTTTTTATTTATTCAGCATAGTTGTCATTACAGAACTGGACAAATGGGTAGCAGTTTTTGTCCTGAGCTTAAGATCCTTTTTGAAGAGAGAAGTCTATTAAATCTCCATCATGTTGGCTCTGCACTTTCTTGGAAAGGTTTTCAGTGCTAGCTTTGATGTGACTCCTGCCCATTAAAAGCTGCACTGAGGCCAGTGGGAGTTTTTCTAGAGGTTGTGCCATCACAAAGAGAATCCCTACGTGCTTTGAATGTAGGCCAGAATCAACCTGGTAAAATCCCAGTGAGAGGTTTTTGGAGTGACTGAGTCATGCAGTCCCTGCATGAGCTGGTGTCTCCATTTTAAGTAAGGTAATTCACAGAGGTGGCTTATTAGGAAATGTTAAGCTTTTGTAGGTAAGTTATTCCCATGTGTTCTGCTTTGTGGCCTCTGCAGCTTCAGTCTCCACTTTGTTTAAGACCAGTTGTCTGTTCTAAGTGATCTTGCTTTCAACAACATTTCTCCCCTTCCTTTCTGCCCAAAGCTTCACATTGAGAAAACACCACAAGTCCTTCTCAGGGGTTCATTTCCCTGCATACACATTCATATGGTTCCCAAACCCCCAGGTCACCCTTTTCTGTGAGTTGCTGAGGACTTGCAGTTTCCTTTGGCATCCATGAGTAGCCTCAGTAGCTTTCAAAAAAAGGCTTTGTGGCCAGGGCTGCGCTTTGAGGTGTGGAGGTCTGGCTAGAGACCGTATTGTTCTCTTACTAGTGACATTCAAGAACTGTATCAGCTGGGCAGCTTTGGCCCATCCATCATTCCATGTGAGCCAGGAGCTAGTTCTGCAAAGATCTCCAGAAGGATGGCATTTGGAAAAGTAATTTTCCTCCATCCTTTGTGAAGTCTCTATATTGCATCATCTGCATGGCTGAGACAATCACTTAGGGCACAGTGTTCCCCTGCTTTATATTTTATTTTTTTGGGCTGGCCAATCTCTAAAGGCAACGACACAGCTTCTGCAGGGCTGGGGCTGCTGAATGCAGGGACAAGAGCACATTTACCTTATTTGTCAGCCCCTAAACCCGCCTCTGGTGCCCCCAGGGAATCTTCTGACACTGTTGGGAGATTTGTGACAAACAACACCAGATAGTTCATTGGCTGCTTGCTTTACAATGTTCTAATTAATTTGTAAGGCTCTGAAAAAAATGTTCTCTTTGAGCAATGAGATGTAACCATCCTTATTCTCTATTCAGAGAGTAATCAGAGACATCCTGTTGCAAAAACAAGAGTAGACCCAAACACAGCATGCCACTGAGTGCCATCCATCATCCTGCCTTGCCCACATGTCTTCCACCCTCCTCTGACCCCTCAAGTCTTGTTTGGAAATAGAAACAGCTTGAGATGTTCTTTATGCTTGGGTTGCAGTGTTTAATTCATTGAATATATTTTTGTTCTGCAAACAGCTGATACTGTTTCCTTCTATGAATTTGTTTTGTGTCATTGATGAGAAAAAATGTAATGTACTAACACAATCTTTGATTCATCTGAAGTGGCAGCAGCTTTTCCTGATTTCCTGTTGGGTGTGATTTATTCCCTTGCTTTTTAAGGTAATGCATTTAATTTTCCTGCAGATTAATCTTAATAAATTTCTGGTATGAGCTGCAGTAGCTAAGTGAGATCAGCCTCAAGGGTGACAAGTGTCCTGCTCTGTTATGTTGTGCAAAGTGACAGGTTTTATCATCCTTTACCTGCACAAACTCTTCCTAAAAATTGGAAGTTATACAATCTTAGGATACTGCTGGATCCGCTGTGCTAATCACTCATAAAGGTCTTCATAGTTGTAAAGGAGTAGTTTTTCATCTTAAAAGAAAAAAAGATCTTGAACAGTATGTTCTAAATTACTAATTCTCAGCCATGTAGACATTGTTCAATTCTGTTCCTGTGCTATTTTGCAACTTACAGCTGTTTTCTGTACCCAGTTCTTTGTCTTTGACTTCAGCAGTGGCTGCCTGGAACTGGGCTTGGGGCTTCTCCTTTGTTTACCTGGACCATGAAGCATTATACAGGTTGCTTTAGTGGGTGGTCCAGGCTGAAATGAGCTTCAGGATAGATGAAGACCCATCTCCTGCTCACAGCAGTCTCAACTCTGAGGCCAGACCTGGTTGCTCCAGCTTTTGTCTCAAAACCTTTTAATATAATGCCTTCAAACTGCAAAAGAGTAGATTTAGATTAGGAAAAATATCTTCCCTGTGAGGGTGGGGATGCCCAAGCCCAGGCTGCCCAGAGAAGCTTTGGCTGCCCCAACCCTGGTAGTGTCCAAGGCCAGGCTGGATGGGGCTTGGAGCAACCTGGGACAGTGGGAGGTGTCTCTGCCCATGGCAGGGGGTGTGGAAAGAGATGAGCTTTATAGTCCCTTCCAATCCAAACCATTCTGGGATTCTATGATAAAACTATCATGCTGTGGAATTTATTGATATTCTCTTTATGCAGATTATTTGTACTCAAGCTACTTTTTTATACACATTTAAGAAGTTTAAGTTTGTTAAAATGGCAGAAGCCTGCACAACACAGGTAATGCCTTGAATGCTTCAACAGAAATAAATCTTTGTCTTGTTTGATCAATATTTTTTCCAAGAATCCCATTAACTTTTTCCCTTAGCAATGCCCAAAGAGCTGTGTTCTGTCTGTGAGCTTTTCACTTCTCATGTTCACAGCTGATGGTTACTGCAGTTGATGGAGACGGTAACACTTCTACTGATATTTCTGAGTGCAGTGTTGACTTGGCCCTGTTTAAACTACAAGACAAACTCTTGAAGAATCAGACCAGAAGGGCTCCTGTGCTAATACTGTTTCCCACTAATGGCTTATATTTTTGAACTGTAGTCAGAATTGCAGATATGGAAGTTGGATGTTCATGAACTAATAGAAAACTGCAAGATGTGAAATTTTATTTATTCAGAAGTACATTGTGATTCTAGACTCCTTCTATGTAAAGCTAAATTTTTCCACTCTACTGCCTGTAGCAGACTTAAAATTACAAGTGTCACAAAACCAGTTCACGCTGAAAAAATGTGTGCATTTTAAAACAAAATTTCTCCTTTAATCACTGTGGATAATTCAGGATAATTAGCTTGTTTCTTTGTTTAACACTAATGTAAATCACGAACATTCCTACTGGTGTTAGTGGAGCTGCATGGATGTAAGTGAAAGAAAATCCATGTCCTGGGCTTACACTGAGACCTGCATTAAGTTTTGCTAGCTCTGCTTAAGCGAGAGATTTAAAACCTCCCCAAGGGTCTTGGTACAACTTTGGCCCCCTTTAGAGCTCATCCCCTACTTAGCTAGTGGCTCTGTTCCCTTGGGTGGTCATTTCAGGCAGGTTTCATTCTACTGAAGCTAAAACAAATAAAACAAACACTCCATAAATCTACAGTTCTTCAAGAATAATAATTTTTAAGAGATCAGATGCTCATTCCCTGCAGGGGAACGTTCTGGTGCTTTGTATAGAAAATGCCTCATTTTAAAGGGACTACCCTGAGACCTTTTTGAATTATAAAAATGTTTTTTTTTTCAGTGGGAGGGTTTCCTCTTGTTTAAACAGGGCACAATTCAAAGCTGACACCATCACAGCAGCCTTTTCAAGAATTTCTTATACTGCTTGTATTCAGGCTTTATTATTTAAAAACAAGTAAATGCATTCCTTCTCCACCACCATCTTCCTGCCTTCGTTTTTTTCCACCCTGTGTTTTCCAGTGTCATTGACTGTGTTTGGTAAACAAGAAATTAAATAGGCAGCTTTATATTTTTGACATGTACAATTGTTTGTAAAAATGTACTTCTTGCCTTTTGAACAGTGGGATATTTTAAATTTTTTTTACTGGCATGACCATGTCACAGAGAGGTGTGGGGGGAGAAACCTTGGGGCTAAGACATAATTTAACAAGAATAAAACCCACATCAAAGGATGGTCTAATGCAATGATATAATGCTTACTGTGTCTCTCTCCCAAAGGGGATATGAATGGCAATACTTATATTTCAGTTGTCTGTTCTGCTTACACTGCTTGCATAGGATGTTGATTAAATGGTTCTAAGGTATTAGAGGCCTTTTGTAGAATACACAGAAAAATGGTGATACTGCACATTATCCTCAAATCAAAAGGTGTGTTAGGAGGCAATTATATGGCTTTAACTACATATATATTTTGTTTCTTAGGGCAATAAAGAGGGTTATTTTATTAGATCCACATTTAAATCTGTTTCAGTTGAAATGAAGCAATCACTGGTTCTTCAGCTCACTCCTGCCCAGGTCTCATTCTGCCACAGCTCAACACAAGCATTCCTTTGCAGGCAGCTCTGTTTGGTATATATAAATCTTGCAGAAACACATGACCCCTCATGCCTTGCTGCTTTTCAGCTCAGCCTAAAAACATTTACCCCCAAATTATTTATTTAAATCTTTAATTGCATGTGGGGCAGCTGATAAATCAGAGTACATTGTGCCTTGCTCCACATTAGGAAACATCCCACATGCTCATGTATAAAGCTGGAGTCACGGTGCATTTGGCTAAATAGCTGCTCCATCTGTTTGAGGAGAGCACTGCAGAGAAGTGATAGGGGCTCCTAATGGAGTTGTCTTATCCTGTCATGTCAGCTTCTCGCTGCAGGGGTAGAGCCATGGGAGCTGGAGGGAGCTGAGCCATTGTGCACTAATCCTGCCATCTTTGTGTCTTAATATGAATGGGCCTCTTGGACAGTGGCTGCAGCCATTGCCTCTTTTCTTCTTTAATTGACTAGTTATGAGTCATTTTCTCCAAAGGTGAGACTTTTTATAAACAAACAATATTTAAGCTGGAAGCCCAAGATCCTTTCCCCACCTTTTGGGCAGTGTTCTGATGGCTCTTCTTCCCATGTCTGTCAAACATTTCAGGTTTGTATTTGTAAATTCTGGCTTAAGGCAGTCAAAACCCCAACACTTTGTTCCCTGTATTAGTATTGAACCTTATCTGGTTTAACCACAACAGCATCATCATTATTCATCCTGTGCCAAGTGGTGTAGGAAATGTCACTGCTCAACAAGTCCATTATGGAGCTGTGTCTGATTAGAAGCTGCTATACCCTGAGATCTATTTACAGTGAGTCATGTTACAAGTGCATTTCTCTTTGTGAAGGACAGAGTTTATCATGTCTCATACAAGTTATAACTTACATGTTATCAGCTCTGCAAGTCAGATATAAAAGAGATTTTTCTTGCACTTTAATTAGCTGTGCAAACACAGATGCTTGCTCCCTGATCTTTGTGACTAGAAAAGCCTCATTCCTGAGGTTGAGATATTTGGAGAACTGCTTTGATATGTTTTATTTATTTCTTTTTTTGCTAGGAGTGTAAAATCACAAGGAATATAAAATTATAAATAATTCTGGAAAGGAGCCACAGTGACTCCTATTGCTGCCTGTGTGACAATAATTATGTTCATGCACTTTGATGGTATATGAAGGGTTTTTCATTTTCCACTATAAAACCTGTAACTCCAGATGGTGACTGTAGATAATCTACCCAGACAATAATGCAGAAATCACAAAATATAGCCATCCTCATCCTCTTCACCTCTGACACGAGACTTGGCAGATAAGAGTTCTCTATAGAGTGTTTGCATGCTATGGGAGTCAAAGGTATGTTTGCAGTGGTGCATGGCAGTCTACAGATGGTCAGAAAGGATCTGGCTGAACTTGAAATTTGTCAGGCTCAATCTGCTCCATTGCTCTTCCGCTGGCTGGCTCTCTAGAGACTGGTCCTCTTCCCATGGCAGACCTTTACTTCTTGTCCTGCTCTCTTTTGCTGTAGGGAATAATTTAATTCCTTAATTTTCATTGCTCCTGGAAATGTATATAGAAGCAGTGTTTGTCCTAAATTGAAGGACAGGTGTCTGCCAATAAAGGCAGAAGCTTCTCTTAGAAATTGAGAATTTGATTCCGTTCTCTCCAAGTATTATAATTGTTTGAATCAAGGACTCTAAGGCAGAGATAAGGGGGTAGGAGCAACAGCTCTTTTACTAATATATCTAACCGTACAAGCAGAAACAACAGCAGTTATTAAAATTACCAACAAAACAGAACAGGGTTCCAGTCCTTTCTTTAGCCGCAGGCACACTCTCTCTGCGCTGGGTCCCGGTGCTGCAGACGGGGCAGGGCACGCACAGCTGCGGAGAGCAGGCGGGAGCGGGAGGGGGGCGGCAGCGGCCACGCTGTGTCTCAGGTGGGAGCGGTCTGGAGGTGCAGCTCCTCGCTCACCGTTTGCATCCAGGTGATCAGCTGTGTCCTCAGAGGTAGGAGGCTGTAGTGGGGCAGATGCAGGGCAGGTGATTGCAGCGCGTCTGGCTCCCCTGTGTTCCAACCGTGTGTGCTGCAGACGGGGGCTCCCCTCCTCCTCCTCTGAGCTCGCTGGAAGCACGAGTTGTCCCCTGGGAAGCTGCTCCCACCTACCCCTTTGTCTGGAGTCATCAAAAGAGCATGAGTGAACCTGGCAGGCCCCGTTAGTATGATAATGGGAAAAATTATTTTAACTTAAATAGTAAGGGAACAAAAACCCAACCCCCAACTCTGTTGCTATGCTGGAATGACGGGCCTATTATCTCTCTTCTATTTTTTGAAGTGCAGGTTGATAAGTGCCTTAGAACATCAGTTTTCTCAGTCTGAATGGAATTGAGATCTGGCCTGAGACTTCTTTAGCACTTCTTTCCAAGTGTTGGCTGAGGGCTCAAGAGAAGCACGTTACATTTAATCATTCTAAATCGGAAAAATGTTTCTGGAGAGACCAAATTATTCATCCTGTTATTCAGGTGGTGTCTGGCTCTTAAACAAGGAGAGAACTTAGATTTTGACATAGAATGAATGGATCACTGAAGTGCCATGCTCTAAGGTTAGATTAAGGAGGACAGTTTAGTTTAAATATTAGGAGGGGGCATTCTTCAGGTTTACTGTAGGTTTGTCTTGTAAGCTCTTAAAAAAAAAATTACATTTTCATGACTGTGGGGAAGCTGTGAGTGTTATTAGTCACTCTTTCACTTCTACCTAACAAAGCCATGTACCACAAGCATATTGACACTCCACAGGGTTGTTCAGGGTTGTTATGATTAATTCTGGTGTCGATATCAAGTGTATTAAGAGCATAAACATTTTGCAAGTATAAGTCATTTTCATTTCTAATTCTTTACTTCCAAGTGAAGTGATGAGGCCCAATTGGAGTGTCTGCTTAATAAAAAAGGGCAGCATAAAGGTTTTGTTTTTGTCTTTACTGCAAGTCTCCCCATGGTGCACTGAGCTGTCTCACCCCAGACTTGGGCTCAGCCCTCAGGGCAGGCTCATGAAAGCTTAAAAAAAAAGATCCTGGTATCATTTGCAGCGAGTTAAATTGAGACAGCAGATGTGTAGGAGAAAGCTCGATGCTGAGAGTGGGACTCTGAGTTGAAATTCTTGCATCACCTTAGCAAAACCTTCAGCAAAATCAATCACGCCAATTTTGATTTACTCAAGCATAAAAAAGAGACAGTGTCCCTTTCAGGATGAAATGATTCTTTTAAATCAGCTGTGTTTGCTTATGACAGTTTTAAAGCACCTTGATCTGGCAGGGGAGATGGAACATCTGCTGCTTGGGTTCTTGAGGAGTGAGGGGAACAAATTGCCCCAACTTTGCCTGAAATACAGTGTGGATTATGCTTTTATGCAATGATACACACCTGTGGCAGGGTGGTCTGGACTACATGCTTGGTCTGTTTCTTCTTTGGGAGAGAATTCAATTGACAGAGACAGTATTATATCCTAGTCTGTGTTTATTTACATTAAATACACTTCTGAGCAAGTGTATTTGATGGCAAAGCCAGAGCTGGTGGTAGTTTAGAGGCAAAACTCAAAAAGGCAACTCCATGATGAGACTTAGCCAGTGATACACGTTTATCCATTACTGAACTCTGTTTATGCCAAATTCTCACCGTATGACACTTCTTGGGAGATTTAAACATCACTCATTGAATCCTTCCCTGTTTCCCTTTGGATGATCTAGCTGTCATTCAAAATCATGCCCAGACTGGTGCTGAAGGGCCTGGTTGGGCCCTATGGACAAAGAGGGGGTATTAAGGATGATTCCTTTGAGAGATTTGAATTTTAAAGAGGTTTACTTGAGGATTGAGTCTGTAAACTCTTTTTCTGCAGACACAATTGTTGTGGTGTTTAAGTGTGCTTAAATGCTCCCTGTTAACCCAGCTCCTTAGATTTTTGGGGAGCACCTACCACTCTCATACTTCCTCCTAACACTGAATTCTTCCTCAGCTCAGATTTTATGTTACAAGTTAGGTTTAGAACTTTTCTATTATTTTCCTTGGGGTTTTTTTGTTTTTTGGTTTTTGGGGTTTTTTTTTCCACGTTTGGGGAAAAGTACAGTCCAATCTGAGATTAGCATCATCTTTATCATAGTTATTGCCAAAAATCAAATCACAAAAAAGGCACTTACAAAAATACAGGTGGGCAGAATTGCTACAAGTGTGTTCTGGCAGTCTTAAAAATCGTGGTACACCCAGTTAAAGGGGATTTGATATAAAATTCAATACTTGTAGTACATGTAGAGTTTGATCTGCCACAGCAATGTGGTTCTGAGGATGAAATACCAGGCACTGACAGAACGTAGATACTACTTCTTAACTTGTGAAGACAAAATTAAATAATTCACTAAGAAAAAAAAGAAAGACTTGCCAAAGCTGCCCATTTGTTTGTCTGTCTTCAGCATTAAATGATAGACGAGCTGTAGTCTGGTATTTGCAGTTGATGGAGAAAAACTGAATTCTCAATTAAAAGTACAGTTTAATTTCACGTTTTAATTTTAAACTGCATCATCCTTCATCCCTTGTCATGACTCATGAAATTTCTTGCATGAGTGAAAGGGAATAAATTAATCTCTTAAGATCTTTCTCAACATTTCTCCCGTAATATAGTACAATTTTAGCTCCTTGATACATACTGTTTGGTTTAATATAATTGTGGTACTTTGCAAGTTTAAGCTTCAGTCAGCAAGTTCTTGGGCTTTTCATAATATTCAGCCACAATATAACTGTAAAAGAGAATATCAAAAGTGCAAGCATGAATTGCTTGTGTTAAGTAAAGCTCCTGACTGATGCTGAATAGAAAATACATGAAAGAAATAGAGATCTAGCAGTATGTCCATTGTTCCTGTGTAACAGCTATTTTTTTTTTCCTTTTAACTGGAAAGAAATCTTTCCTTGAGACTAATCCAATCTGTAATTGAAAGTTGTAGTTGAATGTAAAAATATTTTGCTTTGAGTCCTCTTGAAAACCACAACCTCAAAACTATACTAATGAGGGTCATGATGTATTACAGAATCCCAGAATGGTTTGTGTTGGGAGGGACCTTAAAAACTATCTAATTCCAACCCCTCTACCATGACAGGGATGCCACCCAGTAGATCCAGTCATTATGTAACCACTTTGATTCAGAATCTCACATCTGAATGTGGATATTTTTTCTATCAGGTACATCCTCAGTCTGTCTGTAGAGCTCTTTGAGAGTTTTATCTAAACTTCCTTGTAAAAAAAAATTAGAATAATTTTAGTGAAGTCATCAGCAATGAAGCTACTGATCCACGCAATGTTGTTTCAGTTCCAGTTCCCATTAGTAGTGTTGCTATTATGATAGAACTTTTACAGCTGACAGTGGTCATGGATATGGTTTTTATTACTAAATATATAAATACACAGCTTGAAAAGATTTGTGTGGAAAGTTAAAATTTAATTTCAGAGTTGGTAGGTTGCCTTCATTCAGCATTCTGCCGTGATTACTGATTTCTTTTAAATGCTCTGGACCTTACCTTAAACATAGAAACTGTGTGAGGGGATTTTTTAACTTTCTGCCAAAAATTCTTTCAGGGATGCTACCATTGCTATCTGGGGCAAAATGTGCCTTTTCCAGCATTCTGGCTTCTTTCTTGCAGTCAGCTGAGTTGGCGGCACCTGCACCAGCAGATGACCCAATTGCCAGTTCCAGGCATCTGTCCATCCAGGGAGGCAGGGCTGGAAATGACACAAATGCAGTCCTGATGTGTGCTGAAAGTAGATGGACCTGCATCCCCGTTCCCTCAGCTCTGGGAGCAGGAAGGCTTCTTATTGTCTTCGTAACACTCTCAGCTCTTTTCTGTCTTCTCCAGATGGGATGGGATTGCCTGCTCTAACTCCTGCAGTTTGTTTGCCTTTCCTGATTTTTCTGGTGGATCTCTAAAATCTGCTGAGCAGAGTTCAGCAGTTGTTGGGTACTGATCTTAAGGAAAATAAATACAATTTTAAGAAAATACTTCTGGCTGGTGCTCCTCCCACTGAGGGAGGTAATCAAGCCATAGCCCAGTATTGTAGGATAGTCAAGCTGACCACAGGCATAGTTCCTGCTCGGGGACTTGTTTTCAGCAATTCTTAGTGTTGCCTGATTGCAGGAATTGAGAAGATATCAGGAAATGGGCAAAACTAAGCCACCAGCTAAGGAGGAGTATGGTTTTCTGCGTGGGTGTAGGTAGAAATCTCCATGGATATCCTTTTCCCTTCATGGCTGTGGGCTTCTTCAGCCACAGAAGCCATCAAAGGGGTGGTACTTCAACTTCTGTTTGTGTAACTTCTCATTGCTGTTGGAAAAGGGTGAAACCTTCAGACTGATGCTTTTGTCTGAATTTGTAAGTGGCTTCAGAAGCCTTAACAACTTATTCCTGACCTGGAAAAAATTAGGGAAAGGAGAAAGGGGCTTTCTCCAGAAGTACTGACAAGTAGTCTGGGGACATTTTTAGTACCTAGAGATTCCAGAAATAATAAGCAATTTATGATGCTTCGTCATGAAATCTGATTTTAATTATGGTTTTGGAACAACACTGGACTCGTATCTCAGCTTGTGATGGTGAAATGTAATTGCAGATGAGGATCACACTTGTGTTCTTTGTCTGCCAAAATACCTTCTCTAGAGCTCCTGCCACTTTCAGCCCATCTGTGCAGGAACCTGGTTCAGACTGTCCCTCTTCTTATTGCAACAAATTGTTTTGACACTACATATAGATAGAATTTGGACCCAGAGTAGCAATACTGAAATTAATCTGAACCATCAGTCTCAGTCTATTGTCTCAACATTATTTGCCACCATGGAAGATGCTGAAGTCAGGGATCATTTAGTACCATTTCTGTGGTTGAATGAGGAGAAGAAGCACAGTGGTCTTGCTGAATCTGTGTCTTGGATGACACAGAAAACTCACCAAGAGCCTAACCCAGTTTTTTTCTCATCAAAAAGTAGGTAAATTGCAGTTTTTTTAATGGGCAGAGTCTATGCAGAGTATTTGCTGTTACTAAAATGCCACATAGAGGAAGACATGGTATGTATTCATTTGAATATGGAAATTACTCTAAATAAAGTTTATTCTCCTTCTATCCTATTTGTCCCATAAGCCCATGCCTAGATTCTTCCTTTACCATCCCTTCTCTGCTTATTTTAGAGCATCACCCTGCATTTGGCAGAATGGATCCATGGTCTTGTAGCCTAAGGGACAGTTATCTCCCGTACTAATGAGATCTAATACAGAATAATCAACTGGGAATTTAAATGTTCTGATCTGTTAAGGTACTCAAGGCATGCTGCAGCTAAATGAAAAAGCACTGTTTGGGATTTTTTTTTAGTTTACTCTTTTAGAAGTGGATGACATGTCTATGAAGGGTTTTTGACAGACAGGGAGAAAACAGGGTTTATTACTTTTTTTATTAGGCTTTGAATTTAATTTTCAAATATATGCATTTATACTTCACCTGCTTTTATGTAAATGTGTTTGGTGTGCCCAGTTTCCATTAACACATGGTCATAAATTAAGTTTCTTATGTATTTATGTAGCATCTGAACATGAATTGCTGGTTGAATGAATGCACCTATTCAGGAATCGTATGTGCTTTGTGTCTGCACTTGTATGGGAGTGTCAGTCTATTCACAGGAATAGGTTAAAGCATTAGATGCTGATACAGGAATTTCCATATTTTCAAGCATTCATAGTTTCTTAAGAGGGAATAGTGTCTTGTTCTTTGTTGTTGGTTTTTTTTTTTGTCTTTTTTAAAAATTTATTTAACTTTTGCCCCATTTTTAACACTGTTTTTTAGATTGTAGTTCAAACTGTACTTTGACAGTTGTCTTCACAAAATGTTTTAGCTAAGACAGCACAGAAAAGCCTGTGTAAGTAGTCCCACTGTTGATAATTATAGGCATGAAGCTTGCTAATGCTGCTGTGGAATAGGTAAAATACTACATTAATTTTATGGATGGGCAAATGCTTTAATTTGTTTTTGCCTCTTAATTTTTCCAAGTAAGGCTGTAAGTCAGTAAGTACTATTATCCATCGTTCCAGAGCCTGTTAAATTTATTTCCTGCACATGTATGTAACCTCATTATTTATGTACTACCAGAACATCTATAAGTGGCAACTGGTTTGGAGGTTATATTATTGCATTATATAATTAATTTATTGCATGAATTAAAATACACTGCTGTGTCATCCAAGGCCTCCTCACTTCTCTGGATGATTGTCCACGTGGATGTCTCGTGGTCATGTGTATAGAAGATACCTGAATAGCACCCGTTTGGAATTGCTCCTGCATGTTCCCATTCCCCCCAGCAGCTCTGGGCTGTCCTTGAGCAATCCTCCCCAGCCCAATTAACAGTATCTCTCCAGAGCTGAATGAGGAGAACGTGGTCCTTCCTTATGTTTCTCTTGCTCCTCTTGGATGTTCTCAGTGGAGTGTGACTGGGGTGGGGCTGTCTTGGATGAGCTCCCTGAGAAAGAAATGACAACACACTCCCTTTGCATCAGGAAAAGCTTGATTATTCACTAGTCAAACTGAAATTCTCAAAATATTTTAGTTGAAGGTGGATGTCTTTTAGCCCTTTTATTAGGTAGATTTTGGCATATTTGTTGTCAGTAGAGGAGAGAAGTGGGACGAGGCAGAACTAGTAGGTTTTGGTTTGCCTTTAAGAGATTTCCTATGTGGTGACATACTGGGTATTTTAAAGTTGAAATTTGAAGAAAACTGATTTGGCACTTGTAGCATTTTTCCAAAGCCTGATTTTAATCAGTCAAATAACTGAAACCAACTCCTCTCAAGAATCCACCATAAAACCTAGTTTCTTACTCAACATGTTTGCTTTGTGAGCTAGCTCCTTGGCCACTGTTCCAATGGAAGATTGCCTTTTTTTCCGATGGGAGCGATTCCCTCAGCAAACATAAATGCCCAAGTGAAGTGAGACATAAGCACCAGCATCTGTCACCAGCCTGCACAGGATGGTTTAAGGAAGAAGGAAACCATCAGAGACCCCTCAGCCACTTTTGAGCACCATGTGAAAATTCCCTGGCATTGGGTTACCCAAAGCTGACATGGGCTGCATAGTGGCATGAGGCTGTAGTGGGAGAAACTGTGTGAACATTAGGTGGTGGGGAAAATTCAGTGACAGTTCAATGTTTCAGCCTTTCTCCTTCTCCTGCTCCTGTGGTCCCTTGATGAGATGTGGGCAGCCTAGAGTGCATTGAATCAGTGAACATCACCCCCTGTGCCTGAGTAGTGACAAACAACATGAGCATGGATGTGCACACTGGTTCCTAGAAGTTATAAACTAGTAAAAATCAGATTACCCTTTAAACTGCTGTGATTTAAACCAGTCTTAAAATCTGCAGTGTCACTTGATGCAGAAAGAGCATCACCCAGTGACTGAAATTTCTCTACGTTCTCCTCTAATATTTTCTTTTTCACAGTGAGGAGTTGCTTATACTTCTAAACTTTATAAGCATGACAAGTTTACATGAGATTGAGTTGAATTCTCTTCTGCCTCATGTCTCACCATGAAAGGAAAGTCTTAATTTCTGATTGCAGTATGTGATGCCAGACAGTATTTTAAGAGGCAGAAATAACAAAGCTGAGTAATCAGATCACAGTTTAACTTTCTAATCTCAGTTTGAGTTTTAGGAACAGGCCTTTGTAAGTCAGAACAATTACTCTTCTTTGTTGAGGAAACACTAGAGAGAAGTAGAAAATGTGATGCTTTCAGGATGTCAGAAAGTAGTGGTTCAGCTGCATAAGAGGAACCACCCCATTGACTTTAAGCCCTCCCCTGAGAGCATTCGGACAATTAGAGATGGTGGTCAAACTGCCTCAAATTGCCCGGAGAAGCTGTGGCTGCCCCACCCTTGGAAGTGTTCAAAGCCAGGTTGGATGGGTCTTGGAACAACCTGGTTTAATGGAAGGTGTTCCTGCCTTTCAGAGAGGGGTTGAAATAGGGTGGGCTTTAATGTCTCTCTCAACACAAGCCATTCTGTGATTGTATGGTTATGTACTGTGCCTCCAGAAGCTTCCCTTAAAGAAGCATAAAGGAAGAAACTAAGAAACAAGAATGTGCTCTCATCTCTCAGGATCACAACAAATCTTTTGAAGGTCTCACCCACATAATTTCACCCTTCCATTTTGATAAAGCCTTATATTTTAAAGGTATTTTTCTGATCCATTGGTTGGAAATGAAGGCAGCTGACAGCTGGGATCAGGACTGGCACTGAGGGCTGTCGGTGCTGCAGGGAAGCGATGTGGGGGAGAGGCAAAACAGGGTTCATGCATGGAGGAAGGCTTTACACTCCTACCCTTTGCCTTCCTGTCTGAGAAGAGATATGAAGGGCTGGTGCCTGCTCATGGTAGGTAGTGTTCATTTGGAGACACATAGATAAGTCTTCACTCCTGATTAGTAAGAAATGTGCTTGTTGCTGTAGATCAATATGTGTCTTCATTTATGTCTGTGAGCCCTGCAGGGTGGATGTAGGCAGCCCAGCCTCATAGGGTCACCCTGGTCTTTTGTCACCTCGAGAGTGAGTATTGTGTGAATCTGCTGTTTACTGTCTGACTGTATTTTATTCAACAATCAGTCGAGATAGATTTGTGTAACCAAACCCAGTCAATCTTTCACTACAGAGGGGCAACATCTACCAAGTACTCCAACATTTGTGATTGCCATTGGGAACACTGGCAGTACAGATTGTGTTTTGCTGTCTTTCTGCAAAGGAGCACCATAGGCAGCAGAACCAGAGGGCACAGCTCTGTATGGCTCCTTTCCTGAATACAGCCTCAAATTTTATGCATCTCATTGTCAGTGAAAGGCAGGGGTGTACCCTCCCTCGTCTCCTCCTGTATTGGTAACACCAGGGCTGGTAACGCTGAGCAGAAATGTACTCTGTGCACACTGTGCTACCTAAAATCTGTTGATAGTTTAGAAAAGCTGGATAAAATTACTTATAAAATTGAAGGCAGATTTATAGCATAAGATTGGCTCATTTTAGTTCTTCCAGGTATTTAGGATGTCTGTACTGTATTCATCTAATAGACAAATACCAAAATTTGACTGGTAGGATTTTTTGCTGATAAAACTCCCATAAAATTCATCCCCACCAGCAATTTTTTTTTATTTTTTTAGGAAGGTTGGAGCAGTACTTGTGACACGTATTTTAGGGTTAAGGATTTGACCAGAGGGCAGAGTGGATTGTAGAACACAAAGGCTATATGGTTTTCATTTCAACAAAGGGCATAAAGCTTAAACTCCACACAGAGACCTTCGTTGCAAGCACACTTATTTTGTTTTTATATGGATGACTGTGAGTGTGTGTAACTACATAGGTTACTAAACACAAGTAATGTAATGGCATTTTCCTCCTTTCCCGAGGTTGCCCACATGAAATTATTTCTTAGAGGCTTTTAGTTCTCTCTTCCTGTTATACCAAACACCTCAAACAGGCACATGAGAGGAGATCCCCACCTGCAGCAAACATGTTGATCTGGCACAAGGAACCACAACTAAAACTTCCTTAGGGTTGTGGCATGCCTGTCAAGTGTGGTTCAAGTAGCCAAACAAAAAATCCTTGCTCATCCTATTTTTATGTTTATTGTATAATTTATTAGCAGAAGTTTACATAGCTCCAACCACTTTCTGACAGGTTTTGAGTTTCCAACCTTCTCTGAACTCTCAGCTGATGAGCAGTAGAAATGCACAGAGATAATTTGCATCTCTGTTGTTTGCTGCTTTAGGCTAAACCTAAACCATATTCAGTTAATTTCAATCGTGCTTACAAGATAGCCAATTTTGATTCTGCTGCTAGCATTGTTTTGGTGTGCTCCCTCTGCTTAGTACAGTGCTTCATATAAATGAAGGTGTAGAACACTCCAGACTTTCTTTCAGTAAAGTCAAAGAATATTTCATTCCTATTGATGTAATTTCAAAATGATCAAATGTACTCTTTTTCTTGTAAATGCTTCCTAATTTTGTGTCTAACCCTGTTGGGTTTTGAAGAATCCGTTGCATAGCTGCAATCAGTTAAAAATCTGACAAACTGCAACCATTTTAATTTACTCTAAACTCTTGAGTACTTTTTCCAGAGATTTAAATTTACTAAAATTAAAATGAAGGAGGAAGATCTGCTGAAAGCAGCAGTTCTCCATAGGGGAGAACAGTTCTCCATTACCTGCAGAGCTTGGATTTATTTGGTGAACACAGTGATCGCAAGATTGATAATCACCTCCATTGAAGAGCTGGAGTAAGATTGTCTTAACGTTTTGGAAAAGCTTTTGTTAGGATGGGGTTCAAACAATTTAGGATGTCTGAGTAAAGCAATAACAAAAATTCAACCTTAATTTGGGGGGGGAGACCAAAGGAAAAGGATAGCAGCCATTCTCTAAGGCCAGCTCTGCTCAGCATGTGCCATGTGTCTCCCCACAGCCCCCTGCTCGCTGTCTGCTTCGCTGCCTCCTGTGGAATCCCTGGAATTGCCCTACTTACACTGGGAGTGAACCCTCTCACTGGGGCCCTGGGAGCCTTCAACATTATCCTCTACACGTGCTGTTACACACCCCTGAAGAGGATGAGCATTGTCAACACGTGGGTGGGAGCTGTTGTTGGGGCCATTCCCCCCGTCATGGGCTGGACTGCAGCTACCGGGAGTCTGGATGCTGGTGAGTATAAAACCCTTCCATTGGGGCAAGTGGCTATCAGGGTAATTAAAAAACCTACTCAAGAGGCAGTAAACTTTGTTCTTTATCCTTGTTGAGCTGACCAGGCCAGGTTGGACACAGCTTGCAGCAGCCCAGTTTAGCTGAAAGTGTCCTTGGCCATGGCAGAAGGGGGAAAGAGATGATCTTTAAGGTTCCTTCCAACCCAAACCATTCTGTAATCCTGTGGTAAGGCTTCAAAGCAGTGAATTTTGGTAACATTCTCCTTACATGGGTATTTCAGGGCAAACCTGAGCTGATAAAGCAGCATGTCCTATAGAATATGTGTTTTGACCATCTTAAAAAAAAAATCCAGAAGGAAAGTAGCATCTTTGGTGTTCACGTAAGAGAATATGTTACATAATTTCAAGATTCAAACCATGTTCAGGATTAAAACTATATCCAGTAAGATTCAACACGCAAGGAAATTTCAGAAAATTCCCAGATGTGTTTTACTGTCTTTCCACAAGCCAGAAAATATCCTGGGAAGATTAAATTATTGGTGTATTTCTTAATTACCCATTGCTAAACTCTAAGTTATAAATTCTCTTTCCTCTCTCCTTGAAAAGTAAACGAAGATTTCTATTTTAGTAACTGTGAACCATTTTTACATCCCTTGTAAAACACTGATCTCTTCAGCAGCTCAACTCTGACACAATCAGGCCTTGTTTTTCCTGCCAGCTAGAAACTTGAGAATCAAAGGGGCTCCACAGACTTACAGTCCGAAGCAATTAATAGGTCTGTTAAGAATTGGTTTAGTGCACACTCATCCCACAGGGGGGCATATTTAAGGCTTGAATAATACTTTCAACAACAAGGCTTTTAACCAGAAATTATCAGAATTTGTGCAAAATCTGTTCTTTATGCACTTTCTAATAAAAGTCAATCTGAGTTGGCTTTGTGTCCACATGTTCCTGCACAGATCTAAACCAGAGCAAGGATGGAAAGTGTAGTGGTTTTGTTTTTTTCATTGTGTGCTGCTTCTGTACAAGTATTTGCTTCTCTGAAAGTTATTTAGACCTAGAAATTTTATGTAAGAGTATGTATAGTATCTTGTGTTAAGGAGTGCATAACAGACATCATTAGCAGCTCTATACTTTAGAAGAGAATAGGGAACATGACAAAAAAGGCATTGAAGGGCTGGAGCGTGTCCAGGGAAGGAAGTGGAGCTGCCTCAGGACCAGCTGAGGGAGATGGGGAAGGGGTTCATCCCGGAAAAATTGAGGCTCAGGTGGGACCTTTGGGCTGTGCACAACTCCCTGACAGGAGGGGGCAGCCAGAATGGGGGTCAGGCTGTGCTCCCAGGGAACAAGGGACAGGGTGAGAGGAAACAACCTCAAGTTGTGCCAAGAGAAGTTTGGACTGGATATTAGGGAAAAAATTTCTTCATGGAAAGGGTGGTCAGGGATTTGAACAGACTGCCCAGGGTGGTGATGGAATCACCATTCCTGGAAGTGTTCAGAAAATGTGTGGATGTTGTACGTGAGCAAATGGTTTAATAGTGAACATGGTGGTAGTGCTGAAATGATGGATGGACTTGATCTGAAAGGATGTTTCCAACCTTAACAATTCTATGATTCTGCAGAATTAATTAAAAACAAAATGTATATTTTTAAGTCCATTATCATTCTGGCTGCAGATTGTTAGACCTTGACTCTAGCATTGTTTGGGGATTTTTTGTGGTTTTGGCACTTTATGACAGAGTTGGTGTCCGAGCATGATTCTCATGTGCCTGTGCTTCACAGTTCAGCCTGGAGGAGCTGAGTGCAGAGCTGGATGTCTCCAAAAGCCTTGGCTGAAGAGGCCAGTGAAATCCCAGCCTATTAAACTGGCACTGATTGCCATTATCTTTAATTTGTCAACTTGCTCTTCGAGACCTCTTTCTCAAAGAGCAAAGCTGTCCCTGTACTGCAGCAGTGAGGGCAGCAGGGAGCCTCACTGGTGCTCAAGTAAGCTCTTCCTCTCTAATTCGCAGCTAAAATGTGGTTATGTGTCCCTGTGCCAGCTCTGCTGGAGGGAGTGATCCCTAGCAATGATGCCACCAGTGGAAGATGATAACTAAACCACCCAAGCAGACTTTGTCAGAACACGATAATCTGGTGCATAACTACTGTGTTTTGTGTAGCTAGAACTTTTTATAATCACCTCCCAGTCTGCATCAGGGAGGCCAGACAGCTTACTTAATAGACAAAGAAATACTATTGAGCTGATACTGGTGTTTGTAATGAAGCACACCTGGGGAGAGTCCTGAAAACACGGACTGAAATGTAATATTTCAGTGCATTTCAGTATTAAATGGAAACTCAAAAAAAAAAACCCACAACACAAACCCTACAAACACTTTTACAGACGAAAGAAATAACTAGAAGAAAAGGATGGCATTGTAGACTATGATTTTCAGTGTTAAACAAACTACTTCCTTAAATAAGAGAGTTCAGCCACTGACAGCATCATGTCCATGTGAAATACCAGCGTGCATCTACAAACAACGTGGAGACCTGTGTCCCTTCCCTAACCAGCTTGGTCTCAATCATTCAACTCATTAATAATGTGTAATTAGTGTGGAGACTTAACCTAGTTTTAGGTAGAGGTGTGAAAATGTCTTTGCACCTCATATTAAAAAAAAAAAAATCATTCTACTCGATAACAAAGAGGAATGTGAAGGAAAGGAGGCAGGAAACTAATAAGAAGCAAAGTTCTCACCACTAGAGTGGTGGGTTTTTGAGTTTACATTTTCCCGTGGATTTTCTATCCCTGTAATCTTCTCACAGCAGCCACATTGTTGTACATGGTGCTGGTTATAGGGAAAACAATATTTAAGTTTAGTCCTTTCATTACCGTTTGTAGGGAGAGCTAAGTATTAAATTGTTGTGTATAGCAGTTAGAACAGCCATGTCTGCTCCCTTCCATAACATGGATGCTGTGAGATATCTTGTCCTTTGGGAGAGTTGGAGATGGTTCCTTAGAGAGTTGAAGGTGGTTCCTTGTTTCCAATTTCAGAGCTAATAACAGCATATCTCAGAGTAAAGCAAACTTGTCTTAATTTGTCCTCATTTTATTTATGACTTTCAAAGATGAATTCCTTGGCAGTTTCTTGCACAAGAAACAAATACTGTGTATTTACAGATAGAAATCTGGAACCCTCATATTTCCACTGATTGCAAACACATGCAGTAATTTATAGAATAATCATAGAATGAGTTCATAAGGAACCTTAAGGTCAGTCGTCTCCCAACCTGCTGCCATGGGCAGGGACACCTTCCACTAGATCAGGTTGCTCCAAGTCTCATACAACCTGGCCTTGGCCACTTCCAATGATAGGGTAGCCACAGTTGCTCTGGCCAGCCTGTGCAAGGGCCTCACTACTCTCTGAGCAATTTCTTACACTATACATCTTTGCAGATCTAGTGGTACTTCCCAGGAATGTTTGGTTCCATTTCTGCCCCAATAGGTAACTTTAATTATATGCTCTTAAGGCTGATTGAACCTCCCACCTCCCAACCTGGATTTTGTGCCGGGGTAATTTAGGGAAAAACTCCCATTTCAAAAGCAAAAGATAAGGTTATCTCTGGGAAGATGTGGAATTCTTTCTTGTGGGTTTGGGGAAGTTGTGTTTTTTTAATGGCAGCTGTTTGAAACTGATGAAAGATGGGGAATGTTAACATTTCCTCGCTGGGGGAGTGAGTGCAGGTGAGACGGTCAGAAGTGCATGATAAATGTGATTTATCACATGGATATCACTGCCACATGTCTGGAGGGTTTATGCAGATTTTTCCAGATTTATGCTGGATTTATGCCAGCCTATGATCTGCAGTAACACATTTGCTTCCTTGAAAGCAGATTTCATTGCTCCTTCTTGGGACTATTTGTTTCTGAAGAGATTTGTTTTTCTAGTAAATCAAGATACCTTCAAATTATTTTACAAGGGAAGGACTAGGAGGAAAATAGTGACATTCACTTAAAACCTTAAGTGATAGCAGAGAGACCAGAAGATAGGTCAAACTTGGCAGTGTTCCCTGTTCTGTGCCAGATCCCCCTCCTGCATGGGATCCACAGGCAGAAGAGTCCTGGCTGTGCCACAGTGCTGCTGAGCTCATGGACAGGGATTGTTAGAAAGAAACAGAGCTGTTTATTTTGGTGGCTAAGAGGCACAGTGTGTACATGCTTTAAATTACCCTCACACTGCTGTTTCTTCTCCCTAGACTAATGTACATTTAAACTTGTGATTTCTAGTTAACAGAAAACTGAATCTGGGGTAAATATCTCCAAATGCCACAGTCTTTTTTGCCTTGCTCATTTTCATAGACTTATAGAAAGTTTTTGATTGGAAGGGACCCTTATAGATTATCTCATTCCAACTCCCTGCCATGTGCAGGGGCACCTTCCATTAGACCAGGTTACTCCAAGCCCCATTTAATCTGGCCTTGGACACTTTCAGGGATGGGCCAGCAGCAGCTTCTCTGGGCGACCTGTGCCGGGACCTCACAACCAGTAATTTCTTCCTAATGTCAAATCTAAATTTCCCCTCTCTCAGTTGCAACCCATTCCCCGTTGTCCTGTCACTACACTTCCTGATGCAGGGTTGTTGACAGGCTTCCTTGTAGCCCCTTCAGATCCTGGAAGGTGCTGTGAGATCTTATACAACCTTCTCTTCTCCAGGGTGAACAGCTCCAATTCTCTCAGCCTGTCCCCATAGGGAAGATGTATCAGTCTCCTTATCAACTTTGTGGGCTCCTTTGGACTTGGTCCAACAGTCCCATGTCCTTTGTAGGCTGGGAGCCCAAGAACTTCTGTGCTTCCTGCACTGCTGGTACTCTGCTCAGTGCTGATGACTGGAGCCGCCGGCGACAAGGATTGGTGCCACAGAGTTCATGCAAACCACCCAGTGAGATGGACATGACAAGCAGGGCTCCTCAGCCTAATGTGCTTATCAGCTAAAGGGATTTATTCTGGGTAGGTGGTGGCAGAGTAGATAAGGGCCCTGACAGTGCGGCAGACATTGCAGAGCCACGGTGGCCCAGGAGCCATAGGTATTACTGCACCAAAGAATGTTTATCTCAAGAGACTGTTTAGTTTATAAAATGCTCCACTCCTGGTTTTATTTCCCTGAAAGACATCTTGTACTGATTTTCACTCATTTTCAGAAATTTAAATAATTCCTCAGGCTATGGAATTTATAGACTCAGTATCAATTGTAATCATGTGGAGGCTGATTTTTTAATTGCCTTTACTTTGTAATTCAAATTGTGTTGTATGGTAGACATTAATTATGTCAGCCAGCATCTATTTACAAAAGGAGATTTAAAAACGGGCAGTTCTTATCATCTAGTGACATTTGGCAGATGGATGGTTTCAGTAACAAAAAAAAAGGAGAATAGGAAAGAGGGGGGCCTGTGTCCAGCATGCCAAAGGCTGAAATCTCTCATACCTTCTCTGGTGTAGCACTTGTCTGCCTGTAGGAGGGAGACCAAAACAACAGCTTAATTGCATGCAAAATAAGCTTACAGATCTCTGTGTCCCAGTTAAGCGCTTGGAGCTTTCAAAGCCCCTTGATGTGGGAGCAGGTCTGGGAACCAGCCACCAGAGCAGGGCAACTCCAGTGTCCTGCTGCTGGAGGAGAGGAGGCTCTGGCTGTAAACTCCCACTGGTAAACTCAGTTTTTCAGGGTTTCACTTCCCAGATGAAAGAGCAGAATTTGTGGTCTGTTCCAGAGGAGACAGAGATCTTCATGTCACTGACATAAGAGACTTGGAGCAGGTGGCCCAAGAGTATGTTTTGTGGGGATAAAAACTGTAAAAAGTGAGGCAGAGGGACAGTACTAGTGAGCAGCTGGTCTGAATGTAGGACAAAAGCCAGTGGGCTATTTTTTTCTTTTCTTTTCAATCTTCATAAGAGACAAAAGAAATGGCAGCTCCGCTGCTGCGACACCTGGGGACTGACCCCACAAGTTCACAGGGAGCATCCCCTTTGCCTGGTTTTCCACCCTGTGTGTGGCTTTGGAGCAGCCCCATGCCCCTGGGATGTGAAAAACAACACAGAGAAATCAGGACAGGGGGATCTGCAGGAGGGATTTCCACCCTTGAGCTAGTGGCAGGCCTGCCAGAGCCTGAAAGAGGTGGCTGATGAGGAACCCCTGTTTGGCTCTGCAGATTTACAATCCTCTGCTGAGTCTGGTCCTTTGGTAAATACTGTCTAAATGTGTTTGCAGAAGGCTGTATTATCTTACCCAACAAGCTCTTCTTTTATAGAATCTGTTGCTGAGGTTAGCTAAGGCAAGTTATATATGGTGGTGTTGTTTTCTCAGCCTTGCCTATGTAATGAAAGGTGTTTCCCTATAAGGCTTTTGGCTGCAATAACCTGTTGTGTGTGTGTCTCACAAGAACTGTGCATGCCTATGTGTATCCATACACACGCAGCTTTTCTCCATGTGGCGAGCATACCTGAGCACATGTGGCTTCCTTCTTTTAAAGGCAGAAGCCAAGAGCACTCTCTTGAGGTGAAAAATCCCACAGCCAACTTCATTTCTTTTTCCTGGTGGATGCTGAGGATCCTTTTGTTTTGCAGACAAGCCAAACACATGGCCAACAACCCCTTCCCTTTCAGTGCTGCTGCAGAGAAGTCTATTGCAGCCCCTGCTCCACAGGCCTTTTGTGCCATCCTTCAAAAGAAAGAGCTATTGAAACCTCTGACCATGAAGCTTTTGAGTTTTCCAGTGTTTTCCTCATTGCCCTTGGTTTCCATGACGGTGTAACCTTGGCAGGATACAATGTGGGCTGGGCCATGCACCCCACACTGGCAGTCCAGACCATTGTCCCAGCCCAGGGACCTTGTGTGGAGCTTTAGAAGTGATACTGTCCCTTTTTCCTCTCAAGGCTTCACCAATCTTGTGCCATCCAGCACAAGTAATAGCATCTACTTTCGTTTTCCAATGGAAGCAGAAGTGCTGATTGTTGTCTTACTGTGGTGCTGATGTGGGTAAAGTAAAAGGGAATTACATCAGTTTGGTTAAGGTTACTGTCTAGGTAATTCCCAAATGTCTTTGTGTTTGAGAAGGCTTCACAATTGAAATTAGGATGTAAGTTTTGATGAGCTAACCCCGTTCCTAATTCTAAAGACAGTGGAAAGAATTAAGTAGCTGGTACCATTTCTCTTCAGGAGGGATGGTATCAGGACAGTATTTGAACATTTGTGATAAGAGGTCAGTTGATTTAACAATCATTTTCCATTGCCATAACAAGCTGAAGCAGAGGCAGTAATGATTGTACCTTCCAGCTCTCCTTCACAAGCAGAAAGTGCAATCATGAGCTGAGCAAACCAGCATTGTGGTTGTCGAGGCGGACACAAGTGGCACCATCACCAGTCCTTTATTATCTTAAAAACTTCTCGTGCCTTCTGTCAGCAGACTCCTCATGGGCTGCTCCACACAGCACTGACTCCTTTCTTCCTTCTCTCTGTGAGTTTCCTTCTTTCTTCTGCATGACTGGCTAACCCCTACCTGTCCCTTACCTGGCCACATGTCCCTCACACAGTATCTTACTTTGTCTGTCCCTTGCATGACCACATCCCTTCCTCCTCACAGCACAGCCAGCAAACTCCATCCAACTGCCTGATAGCCAGCTAACCCACTCCTTCATTGGACAGGCAAGAAGACTGTTTTCACTCCTCAGTAATCAGTAAAGCTGTAATTCATTGGGGAAGACTATCCTTACAAACCACCCTCCCACAAACCAGTCCTTATGGATCAGGACATCGCAGTGTTCTGGCCATGGCTTTCCAAACCACTGCGAATCTTTGTACCAATACCACCAAGTAATCCTTTAAGATTGCATTGAAACTGAAGTGGGCAACTAGGCTTTGCGAAGATTTTAAAACCTCTCTTTCTTTACCTCCAGAATTGATCATAGTTGGAAATCTCCAGGGAAGACTGCCGTGTTAAACTTGTGAATAAGCATGAAAGAAAAGACAGAAAATAAAGGTTTTGGACACGTATTCTCTACATTTCTTGTGAATGTAACATCCCATAAAACTTATGTAGGACTATGGTGAAGAGTTTGGGACTGGTTATGGTAAAATTTCATGTAGAAAAGGTGGAAAAGACATCCTGAGACAGCATGGGTGCTCACAAGCAGGTGGATACAGCTGGACCAAGTCAAATCTCTGAGCTCTAATCTACCTTGCCTGGATTAAAGAGGAGTAATTTGTTCAACATCTTTTAAGGGAAGAGAGCCAGTTGTGCACTATCAAGTAAAACGGTGTGTGGTTGTTTCCTGACTATGATACATTAAGGGCTGAGCTTACACTGCCAAAGCCTTCCCATCCCTACAGCAGCCAAACTTGTGCCGGTTTCCTAGAGACAAAAGGCCGGTGCTTTCCTCTCTTAAGTCACAGCTACCAATGTCTGGAAATAATTTTAAAATTCCTTCACATTATTCAAGACAGAAGAATTACTAAAATTGTGCTTTAAGCAAAACAGCATTCTAAGGTTGCCAAGGCAGTAAACTCCAGCTTTGGGAAATGCAGTTAAGATTTCAACATCTGTTTTGGAGTTGATATTTAACTATTCCATATTTATTTTAATGCCTGGTTGGCCACTTCCCTGTTACACATATGCAGCACCAAAGCAAAGACAGAAGGAGCGAGGCTGTTCTTGAACTGATGCTACAGGTTAGATCCCTTGCCTTTTTGGGGGGTTTTTTGTTTTTTGGTTTTTTTTTTTTGTTTTGGTTTGGTTTGGTTTGGTTTTTTTGTTTTATTGATTAAATGAATAGGTGTTTGCCCTGCAGCCTGAACATCATCTGAGAGGTTTACAGAACCCTGTGCAGTGGGAGAACACTGTGTGTCCTTTACAGAGCAATGAGAAGGGCAAGAAGAGAGCACATGTTGTTCCTCTGCAATGTGTTTTCAGGAACACAGTGTTGATACAGCAGACCCTGTAGATTATCTGGGACCTTTATGCTGACTTGTGTGGACAGGCCCATGTTCACCTGTCTGCCCAGGCTGGTCAGACTCTAGACCCTGCTCCTGATGCTGGAGCTTCCACCCACACATGCTGTGCTCCAGCCTGTGCCCTCCTGTAGCTCAAGTACTTTTCTTTATTGGAGAAACCTGAAGAAAATTTTCAGAAATTTTTTGAGAGTTTCAGTTGCACCATCCCAAACTGTTGCACCTCATTTTATGTGAATTAATTAATCTGTGGGCAAAACCATCACTGTCACTCCAACTGAACAGTTATAAAGCTCTTTGATGATGAAAGATGCCAGCATGAAAGAGGCATATTTCAAATGATTACTTATGAGAGTGCATCCTCAACACAAGTCAGGCAGAATTCAAACTATTTCTGCCCTTTAGTGGTTAAGAAGGCAGGTTTGCAGTCCTCAGGTTATTCAGTTTGCTCAGAAGGAGTTATGCTGGCACTGATAACTCAGCAGCTGCGTGGACTTACTCTTTCTTGAATAGATGTTGTATGGACCTGAACACTCTCTGTCCTTCATGGGACATGAGAACTTTGGGCAACTGGCATTTGTGTCTGGAGATTTTCATCGCTGTGTCACTGATGTTGCTATAAGACAACAAGGATAATGAGCTGTTGCTACCTGAATGCTCTGCTCTCCTCTCCAGATGTTAACCAGTGGTCAGAGCTCATGGCCTGCAAGGACTTACACCCTAAAAGCCATTTTCCAGCCTCCTGCTCTTAGGGGCTCTTCCTGCCCAAGGACTTAGTCTGGTTTCTGCACTGACGTTGCTCTCTCACCTGAGATTTGGACCATCCAGCAAATGAGATCATCATAAATTGCTCTAGAAGGAACAAACCATGAAATTTTAATCAAAATTTATGAAAAGCCACATGGCCTTCTTGACACTTTAAAGAGCAGAACTTCAGAAAGGCTTCTTGCTCTTGTAATTCTGAAAATTAGACTGTCAGCTGCTGCAGTTTGCAAACCCAAAGTCACTAGTTGCATTTGGAAGTC
Source organism: Erithacus rubecula (assembly GCF_903797595.1). Lineage (NCBI taxonomy): Eukaryota > Metazoa > Chordata > Aves > Passeriformes > Muscicapidae > Erithacus > Erithacus rubecula. The sequence continues at coordinate 236,412 of NC_136672.1, forward strand.
TCATCTCACAATGATTTCCAAATCTTACCCAAATTTATTGAACTGTAAAACGTTCAAGCATTTGCTGAATGACTGTGAAATTTAGTGTCCTGTTTGTTTTAGGAAAAGTGCAATTTATAAAGCTTCAGTATTCACTAAATAAAAATATATTTACAGAGAGAAAGAACCATTTTCTACCTTCTTCAGTGCCAGTTGTCATTTTTACTTTATCTTAGATATTAAAATAAAATAAAAATCTCAGCTTGTTCTTGTTTATTAAATCATGAAGAGGAGTTTAAGAAAAGAAATAATAGCTTAACCTTAAAATTCATGAGCAGTAATAAAACCTGTTACTTATCTTAAGCTCCATGGGTGCTTTAGGACCTACCTGGTTCTCTGCAATTCTGGAACTTTCAAGATTATTTAAGACAGGGAAAAGAGATGAAAAAATAGGAACTCAGGAAGAAGTTATTTTATTCTTATTTTGCAAACAAGAGTGAAAGAGTTCTGGAGACCTGGGCCTTGTTTTCTTAGGCTGACTTAATTTTTTTCCAAAATCAAACAAGACTATCTGACACATTATTGGGATTTCTAAGAGTCTGCTGCATCTGTCCCAGGTTCTCACACTTGGAGAGAAGAATGGGTCAATTGCTTAGTTGCAGTAATTAAAAATTTGGCCAGAAAGACTAAGGATATCCACAAGCCAGCCAGGTACTTTTGGTCCTGCAATTTATGAATTGTTGCAGAAAAGCAGAGAGATCTGAGTTCCTGTCAGTCTGCCTGTTCTCGGATTTCCACAAGCTGTGGAGGAGCCAAGAGACCTCAAGGTGCTGGGTGTCCCTGGGTGTCCCTGGGTGTCCCTGGGTGTCCCTGGGTGTCCCTGAGTGCTCGCTGTCTCCCGCTGCCCAAGCAATGACTCTTCTCCAACAACTGGCTTTGCTTTTGTGAACCGTGCCAGGTCCTTGTGTTCCAGTTGGGAACAACCTTGTCTGATGCTCATTTAGTTGTAAACTCTGTGGAGAAAAGGATTTGCAGTGATTAAGCTGAGTTCCCAAACTGTTGGGAACAGCACAAAAGCCGTAGAGTAGACTCAGCTCTGTTTGGAACCAGGTTAGTCTCCTGAGTTCATCTCACTGTAATATTGCTTATAAACACTGCTGACATAATTATGACATAGTTAACATTCATCTAGTAATTAATGAGTATTACAGTGTTTGCTCTGGGCTTGACAGGATTTCTACTGAGAGCTCATTTGATGCTGAATTGTACTGTACCATGTGCCATTCTTTGCAAGTCATCAGTCTTACATGACACTTAAAATTCTCAGACAACCCGACAATCTCTACGTAGCCCGAGGAAATTACAGGATGTCCCAGCACATGAGAAACAAACAAAAAGATTGGGTCAGTTAAAGTCCTCATAATGGGCTATTAAATTGTTTTGCTGTTCAGCTTCTCTGTAAAATATCAATTATCTTAATGGTTGTAATGTAATCAAAGCAATTAAATTCCAAAGGCTTGCATGTAAAAACCAGAGCTTTATAAATGGCAATTCAGCCTCAAGTATTTTAGCTGGTCTGTTTGTGTTTAAAAGTTTCTCCAGATGACTTTTTTTAATGGTGTCATAGTTAGGGAACTGTTAAAGGGCTTTGTATGTTTGAGGTTTAGGATGTGTTTTGAGCTTGGATGCACACATTTGAACAACTGAATCAGCAAAACCTGCGTTAGAGCTGAAACACAGGGACACAGACATGGGTCCAGAGCCGTGGGAAGCAGGGACAACCTCTACTCCACATCTTAGGCCCTGGGCTCATCTACTTGAGAGTCTTCAGCTGATTAATAACTGTAGCTTATCTGTACCTAAGTTCTGAACAATGACAAGCTAGTGTCTCTAAAGTACTTCAGATGTGATACTTGAAAATACTGCTTTCTTTGAATGTAGCACATTCAGGATTTTGCCTCCATTAATGTGTTGTACAAAAACAGGGAAAAGCTAAGGATTGACTTAGGACAAGCATATTTTCCCTGCTGTTTCTTCTGATGTAGGGAGGACTACTTCTTCAGTAAGCTTAATTTATTTCAGCACAGCTGTTCCCTCTGGTTTCAGCAGAACTGAATCAAATACTGTTCTGTTAGAGCCAAATTTTTTTTTTTGGCTATGATATTCAGAAGTTATTGGCTATTTTGGAGTACGTATTTTTCAACTGTCTTAAAAGGTTCCAACTGAGAAAAGGTGCTAACATCCACATCCAAAAATTTGACTTTAGAAGGATTGAGTAGCTGAATTTGAAGCATTTTGGGCCATAGACCAGGAAAGTGAATGACCTAATTGTGGCCTTTCAGTACCAGAAGGAGCCTAAAAGAAACATGGAGAGACTATTTACATGGGTACGGAGTCATAAGGGGGAATGGCTTCACACTGACAGAGTAGATTTAGATTAGATTTGAGGAAGAAATTCTTCCCTTTGAGGCTGGTGAGGCACAGGGTGCCCAGAGAAGCTGTGATTACCTCATTGCTGGAAATGTCCAAGGCCAGGATGGACAGGGCTTGAAGCAACCTGGTCTAGTGGAAGTTGTCCCTGCTTATGGCAGGGAGTGGAATGAGATCCCTTCCATACCATGCTGTGATTCCCATGATATCACCTGGAATTCATGGCAGACAGTGTTGTTCTGAAAGCTGCACACCCAAGGTACGTGTGTATCTCTGTGCTTCATGTAAGCAACTTCCAGAGGTACATATTCACCTCAAGGACTTTTGTTACTCATTCAAAAAAGCAGTGAGTTTGGTCCTTTACACCACCACTGGATTTATAAGCTGCTGGAAGCCTGCATGAAGTCTAATGGGGAGTTCCTTCACTGGTGATAAGGTAGGGGTGAGATTGGAAAAAAGGCAATTTTGAAAACTGAGATTATTATTATTTGCATGACAGCACCAGTTCAAGTTGTGCTCTTAGAGACAAGAACTAGGCATGCACAGCTCCAAGGGATAGATGGAGAGGAGATCTGAACCATGAAGCTCTTCAGAGGACACAGTGACTTGGACTTTATCAGAGTTGCTGGGGAAGAATTTAAATACCTTAACCTGTTTGCAGATAAGTGTTGTTGATTCTCTCATGTCTTTAAGAAAATGCTGGATGTATGGCTCCATTTGGGGAAGAAGTTTCCATAGAGAATAAGCTCCTGGAGGCAGGGGGACACAAAGAAAGTATTTTGATGTGAGAGTAGAGGCTTTGGGAGCTGGGGAAACAAAAAAAAACCCCAGGAATGCTGATAATATTGCAACAGCCTTGGGGGATTTTTTTGTGTCTTCACTAAAATTAGTGAAGGGAGTTTGGTCTGAGGGCCTCATAGAGGCTCACTGAAATTAGCATGTGAGCTCCTGCTGCTTCAATAAACCCTGTACTCTGTCTCAGGAAGAGCTGTGGAAATGTGATTCTTCCATAGCTCCTTTCTAAATGTAAAAGTAGTTAGTTGGTGTGAATAGTTACTTGATTAAACTGATTAGAAGTTTCTGCAATTGCTTTGAAGGAATAAGTTCTCCATCTCCTGTTAGTTCATTAACAAGTTCTGCCCCTTGCCCAGGTCCATGATGGAGCTTGTCCTGTGCCAGGAGCAGTTCCCTCTTTCAAGCAGCGGACAGACAGAGGATTTGGCCTTGCTGCAGCTTACCAGGGTGTGGTGTTTCCCCAGGTCTCAGAAGCAGCAGCTTGTCCTCCTTTTCCTCTGTCCCTGAGCTAGGCTCCCTGTGTCTGGTTGATACCACTGCTCTGCCCACTGGCTTTTTTCTTCTCTGGACACACCAGCTTAGGAACCTGAGAATAGAGCCTAGAGGCTCCCAGAAATACAGTCTCTTGCCTAATTTCGTTTCATTACCACCAGTCTTCCCTCAGGTAGACAGTTGGGGCAGAAAACAATTAACAGTAGTTCTTTAGAAGGAAGTGACTTGCTGAAATGCTTTTCAAATTGAGTGCTCCAAAACCAGACAAACCACCATGCTCCAATGTTGTAGGAATACCATGAAAACTGGAGGTTCCTTATCTCCTGGGGCTGTCCCTGTACAGAGCAGTGTCGTCAGTGTGCAGTATCACAGGTGTCACAGGTGGGTAGCACTTCCCTCCTGGAAACAGGATGTGACAGCTGAGGTCTGTGTGTGGCACTTCTGCAGGGATCCTCTAACACTCTTTCTCCCACTGCAGGTGCATTACTGTTAGGAGGGATCCTCTATTCCTGGCAGTTCCCTCACTTCAATGCCCTGAGCTGGGGTCTGCGGGAAGATTACTCCCGAGGAGGATACTGTATGATGTCAGTCACTCACCCAGGGCTGTGCAGGCGGGTGGCTCTGCGTCACTGCTTGTCCTTAATTGGACTCTCAACAGTGGCTCCTGTCCTCGACATCACCACGTGGACTTTCCCCATCATTTCACTCCCCATCAACCTCTACATCTCCTACCTCGGCTTTCGCTTCTACAGGGATGCCGACCGCAGCAGCTCCAGGAAGCTCTTCTTCTGCAGTTTGTGGCACTTGCCAATGCTGCTGCTTGTCATGTTCACCTGCAAGAAATCAGTCCTGAAGAAGGAAGACAAAGGTGATCCACCCGGGGGAAGTCATGAGACAGTCATGGAAATTAGATTGCCTTAAATATCAATACCTGTCATCCTCATGACACATCAGGTAGTACATTTTAGTAATTGCAAGGGGGAATCCTATGGGAATCTGTTTGAAGAAGAATCATTTGTGCCTAGCAACACTTAATGAGATAATTTTCTATTTTCTTTTGAAAGGGAATAGTCAGAAGAGCTTAAAGCATTCAGGGCCTTAGGCCCCTTAACGCATCACAGGTTATGGTTTAGCCTATGCCAGAAGCACATCACTTTGGGATGGCCTTCCCAAGTCCCTGTGAGTCATGGTCTGTGTCCTCATGGGTAGTTAAGAAGTTACATGTACGCACATACCGCCATCAATACTGGCAGCCTTGGTGAAGCCATCCAGAAGTGACCAATGGATGATTTCTCACCCTTCTCCCCAACCACCCTTTAATTTAAGTTTTGAGGCACATGAGAGGGTGACCTTTGCTTGTCTGTATCTGTGCCATCCGTGCACTGGTATTACACTAAAGCCCTCAGTTTTGGGGACTCTTTTCAGTCAGCTGCTCTTTCCAAGGTTCCCATTCACCTCAGTAGATAATTAGCTCTCACACATCTGGCACAGTGCTAAAGAAGTGAAGAAAACTGTCTTTCAGCACAACACACACAAGCATTTAAACAGCTCTCCTGTAGCATATCCCTTGGACACACTGAGCCATTTCCATCACGGGGAACTTCTGACTCCTGGGTGCTTTTATGTCGTTAGTGTTTGAGCCCTGTGTGTCAGATCTTCAGCTGGTAAAAATCACCATTTATGAGAGAGAGGCTGTGAATTGTAGAGGAGGTGAGAACTATATCCCAGAGCCATGTGGTTTTAAGGCTTTTCCATGTTCATGTGTCTTATGCCAGCCCATTGAGTCTCAGCATCCTTAGACATGCTCTGGACTGGCATAAAGAGCTTGAGCTGTGTTTAATGTCACACTGTGGGTGGTGGCTCAGAAAGGCTTCACTATGGGGGTGATTAACAGGTAAGGAAACACATTTTACAGAAAAAGGGCTGGGGATTTTAAAGTAACAGAATGTTCATTTACTAATGCAGCCAGTGCCTCTCCAAAGCGAGTACTGTGGATGGCCCCCTGAGAAAAGTGCATTAGCCCTGTTAAATGATATGCTGAAGAACATTTCTGGTCGTAGTTTAACATGCTTGTGATCCTGCTGCTCAGCTGTGGCTCACCCTCATCTTGCCTGGAGGTGACTGTGACCTCCTGATGTGCTCCCAAAAACAGCAGCATCAGGAGCAGACAGAGAAAGTGATAGTTTATTGTGGTAGTGCATGTTATGACTTGATGTATTTCCATGCCAAGATTTCTTTCCCATGTGGAGAGGGTCTGGGCAGCAGGATGAGCACTGATCCAAAGATACAGCAATATCTAAAAGGAAGACACTGTCTCAGGCTTGATCTCAAATAAGGCCCCTCAGGAAATGTCACAAATCTGCCACCACAGGTGTATCACACTGACATAAAACCTTCCCTGGGTGCTCTCATGATCCAAGCCTGGCTCTTGGTATCAGTTATACTGGTGTAAATCAGGAATGACACAGTTTAACCTCTGTTTTTTGGCAGAGGTGCTTGCAGGAGCAGGACTACCTGTTTCCATGGCTCTTAGAAATAATTGCCTGCAAGATTTGGTGACTTGAGTGATTGCAGGGGACAAGATGGAGCTCCCTTGTGATCTGACAGATTCCACTGTGCTCAAGTTACTGTGGGTGGCACTTTGTGGAACTGTATGGAAACTGCAACTTTTAATTTGTTTTAAAAATGTATCCGGTCTTCTCTGAATAAAGTACATACTGTCCAAAAAGAGATAAGTGCTTCAAATCTGTTTCAAACTGTTCACTTACTGTTGGAACTCTAGTTGGGTTCAGTTAATTGCAAAGGTATTTGGTAGTTTTATGGCACTTCTCACAGCAACAATGTTGTTGACCACTGCAAGAGTTAGGACAGTTTGTGAAATACTGATTTATTGTGCAAGCACACACTGAAAATAAATCGCATGTGAGTGGAAAGGGTTTGTATGAAACCAAAGGATTTCTTCAACTTTTAGGTGGGAGACAAACCTGAAAAGAGCAGATGCCTTATGAAAAAACATAGATTTTCCTCCCAGAGGCAGAAGGTGGTGCTGAGGCAGGAGGGTTGTGGGTTTCTCCCAAGTCATTATAGTAGAGCCAGGCTTCAGATGGCTTGCAATTCCTGGGTGCTACTGAGGAATTCTATTCTGATTAAAGATCACAAGGCCATGCCTGTGGTTGTGTTTTGAAGAGAGTCATCTTCATTTCTTGGCCCAAAATGTATAACATTCACAGGGTTTAGGGCTGGCCAGGAGCTTTGTAATCATCACTGAATGTCTGCAAAATGCAGGTCACTGGGTTGTGCCAAGTCTCCACACCCTGTGGGTCTGGCCTTGAGGGAAAGCATGGCTTTAGAATCAGTGGATCTGGGATGTAAATGTAAGATTATACCTTATTTAAATTTCTTATTTTTAAAAAATGTTTTCTTTACCTGGAAAGTTCTCTCAGCTCTGGTGCACATTGGCCATGTGTCAGGTGTGGATGAAACAATATGCTGCCATTTTACTGCCTTTAGGAAGTTTTGCTGTTATGCATATAGTTTTGCATATGCTTTGCAAATAGACACCTTGCCAAACTGAAGACTTAGCAGAAGATGGACATTGCAGTAGGTGCTCTCAGGTCTCTTTTTCAGTATTGTTGGTGCCACTATGAAAAATGAAAAATTCTGAACTGTCTGCTGTCACCCAAGGATGTTTATCCAAGGGTCCCTGTGACCCTCCAGGGAAGACTAATGCCAGTCATACTCCCCTGCAGCACTGCTGATATTGCTGCCTGAATTCTGCAGGGAAGGAGGCAGGTGAGGGGCATGAAGTGCTTTGCTGGGATGGCTTTGCACAGGAAAAAAACGTGGGCTTTCTGCATCTCTCTGCTGGATTATGCAAGCATCAGGCTTTGAGGGATTCTTGAACCTGGAACAGCAGATCCTGCATGGAAATGCAATGTTGTTTTTCTCATATCCCATTTGGATAGCTTGAACATAGTTGCTAGTCCCTCTTTATCCTGGTTACTTGGGAAGTCCCATGAACTGGTCCTGCAGAATCGCAGAATGGTTTGAGATGAAAGGAGCCTTAAAGACCATCTTGTTCCAACCCCCGACCATGGAATACCTGTTCTTTATGTGGTAGTGAAAAAATAGCAGTGGTGTGCTGTGTCCCTCCTAGGCCACAGCAGGCACCTCTACACTATCAGAATCCTGCACTGAAGCTCATGGAGGAGTCTGAACCGGTGACTCAAGAGGATGAAGCTGGGTTTTATCTATGTGGACTTCAAATTTTTGTGTGGTTTTGTGGATAAAACGGTAGCTCTGAGGCTCAGGAGATCTTCAGTCTTTCCAGACCTCTGTAGAAGAAATGCACTCCAGCTGTAAAATAGGGATGGAGATACTTCTTGTTGGAGGAAGGAACAGCTCATCTCTGGCAGTTCATGCCTGTTGTTCTGAACAGCCCTGCAAGGTGAGTGCTGGGTAAGGTTTTGAGGAGTTGCAGGGAGACTAGGTCCCCTCTTCTCTCCTTTGCCCTGACATTCAGCAGATTGCAGAGCACAGCACTGGCCTGGCAGGGTGGTGTGGGGAGCTCAGCTACGTGGCTGGAAGTTGCCCAGCTCTCAGGTTCACAAGGAGCCCTAGGCCTGGTGTGAGCTGTGTGTGGTACCCCAGCAGAGCAAGCATCCTGGTACTCCTGCCAGGGAGACATCCCAGCACAGCAGGCATCCCAGCATGGTGGGCAGTTAGTGGAACAAAACACTTTCCTTTTTATTCCAGCATGAGCAAAGAAACCCAATCCCTGTGCTCACAGCACTTTCCTTCTCATTTCTCCCACTGGGCTTTTTTTTTCCTCACTTCCTGTATCGATCTCCAATATAATCTGCCCCAGCAGACTCACACATTCACACTCTCCTGGCTCCAGCAGCATTTCCCACTCAGTCAGGCCATGGCATCTCAAGGCTTACAGACAACACACGTCCTTTTCAGTTCTGACAGTCCCAGGAGAGTAGGAATGGAAACATTGATATTGTTAGAAATCATTATAATTACAGATAGAAAGCATGTTCTCCTAGTTTCTCTCCAGAGGTGATTAGATATTCCCTGTCACGGTGTGACTAAAGGGTTTGCCAATTTTAAATATTTAATTTTCTTTACAGATAGGATTTAGGAGTAAAGACAATGCAGGCTCAAAACTTAAAAAGAAAGTACAAGAAGAAATTTATTAATAACACAAGAAAAAAAATTATTCAGAATAAGATTCCTAGATTATTCCTTCCTCCCTTCACATTTCTTACCAACCACATACAGAGAACACTTCAGTCAGTTATCCACTCAAATACTCATTTCAGTTCACTTAAGAGAGAAAAGTTCCTTTTTCTGCTTTAGACTTAGGGGGTGTCTTCACCTTCACAGTCTGCATCTGTCGGGGACTTACAGAACCATGAATTTTTCTCCCATTTTCACAGTCCTTCCAGAGCTGTGTTATGGGTTACGATGCACACATGGGGTACCACTTTTAAACGCAGGCTGCTGAAAAACAAAATCCTCTTCATCATCTTCTCTATCAAATGTGTGTTCATATTCCAGTCCCAAAAGAGAGCTCAATTTCCTGAGGCAAGGAATCAAGCACCCATCCTCCCCAAGTATATTGCACAGTTTAAAGGAATTTTAGTGAAGTCACAATCCCCTCAAAGCCCTACAAAAAGAGTTTTCAGCTACTTATCAGTTGCATCTTTTCAATCTCTTCCCATCAGGAACTTTATCTTCGTTCTGCTGACTTTTGTGGACTCCATGCTTTATTCCTTCTCATTAAGGGGGTTCAGGAGATCGAGAATCTTATCCAGGCATTAAGAAGTTAAAATTGTATCCAGATCGTTAAGAAGAAATCATAGGGCCAGTGCCAGGGGGGTCCGTGCGGCCGGTGCCAGGGCCATGCGGCCCCGCCAAGCCAAGCCGGGGCCGGACTAAGGGCTTCCCGCAGAACAGGTGCCAGGCAGGGGTGCTGAGCCGGGCCCCCTGCAGAGCTGAGGCCGGGCTGGGATGCCGGGCCGGGCCCCAGACCGAGCCCAGAGCCGGGCCAGGGCCCCAGCTGGAGCCCCCCCGCTCCTCCAGAGGCCAGAAGCCAAAAGCGCACCAGAACTTTATCCACTGTGATTTGTGAAAGCGAAATAACTTTTAATTGGTTTCCCGAGCTGTCCATCACCAAATCAGCTCTCTGATTGGTGCCAGCAGCCACAGGGGAAGCTCCCAGAGACAGGAGAGTCCCTCCCACTCCCCAGCCTCCTGGTGCTTGCCCTGAGGGGAATCCACCCTTCCCCGAGCACGTGAAACCAACACATTATCGTCCTTGGAAATGCAGGGTGTCTACAGAACACTTTGCTTATATTAAAACAGAGGTATCAGCATTGTTTCCTACAAGCAGCTTTGCTGGAGGTGGTAATGCCACATGGTCCATTGCAGGCTGTCCCCTGTGGCATTTTGAGTCATGGAATTGCTTAACCAGGCAAAGAACCAGTCCTGGTAAGGGCTCATGGGATGCAGGGTGCCACTTGTGCTTTCCATGGGACCTTGAGTCAGTTATTTGCCTCTTGGTGCTGCAATTCCTTCTTCCCATTGTGGCAAGGTCAGTGCTGCAGGGCAGGGCTTGTCCCCCAGGGGTACATGTCCAGCAGTTGGCCTTGCCCAAGGTAAGTCAGAGTCTACTTTTGATGTTCATCATCTCCCAAACAGCGTGGGGTTAGTTTGGGAGCCAAAAGTTACAGCTGTGTTGCAAGTTTAGAAGTGTCATCAGTGACAGTCCTCCTCCCTGAGATCCCTCAAACTGTACCCTTATGAATGATTTCCTCAATGTTTTTTAGTCCCCTCTGAAAGAGTGCTACAGACTTACATGGCTCCAACAGGAAGTCTAGTGAGCTTCAGAGCTGCCTTCTGAACCCTTCTGTTCACAAATCCCAGAATAGCTGGGGTTGGAAGGAACCTCTGCAGATCATTCATCCAGTGCCCTGCCAAGGCAGGGTCACCCATAGCAGGTGACACAGAAAGGTGTCTAGGTGGGATTGGAATGTCTCCAGATAGGGAGACTCCACACCCTCACTGGGAGTTCAGTGCTCTGCCACGCTCAGTGGAAATAAGTTCTTTCTTATACTGAAGTGGAACTTCCTGTGTTTTAGTTTATGGTCACTGCTCCTTGTGCTGTCAGTGGGCTTCATTGAAGTGTCTGGCACCATTGTCCATCACCTCTCCTTTTCTGCTTCCAGACTTTACCTGTTTGCATTGAAGGTTTTGCAACTTGAGTCAGCACCTCAGGCTATTTTCTAGTATTTAAAAAAAAAGTGCAGTTCATCTCTTTCACAGGGTTGGCAAAACAAGCTGCTTTTCCACAATGTGGAAATGTTTTCCTACTGTTCCTAACCAGTTCTGGCACCTCCAGGTCTTGGAGCAAGAACTCACAATTTGGCAGCAGGCTCAGGTTGGCGCATTCTGGGAAGGTGCTGGGTGTTTCTCCTGATGCCTGAAAGGTCACGGCTTAAATGCTTGTTTGAGCATTGCTGAACTTTCCTAAGAGATGCTTTGCATGTTGTGGGCATGGACTGTACTGAGGAGCTGGTGCCATGGCCCATGTGCTTTGGGAGAGCACTAGGACTCAGAAAAAGCTGCTAGAAAGAAGGGTGCCTGATGCTTTAGTGCTGGAGCAGCTCTAAATTCATGGCCTGTATTCCCATTTTTGTAGGACACCTGACTCAGTCTTGCCCACTCAGTGAGTGGGGTACCCAAAGGGAGGTTTCCATGTGTCTCCAAAGTGTGGGCAGCCCCCAGGACTGTGGCTGGTGGTTGAGGTTTTTCCCCTGGTTTTGCTGTCCCAGATACATCCCATGGTCCTTTTTGCCCCCTGCTCTCCTTTTAAAATATTTATTGTAATTACAGATTCCCTTTCATACTTTTTTTTTTTTTTTCATGGAATGTGTGCTGTAACATCCATTGTCTGTGGCCCTCAAAACTGCGGTTGTAGCCTGATTCTGTTCTTCAAGACAAAATGCAGACTTTGAGGGATTGCCCTGGGTGACTGGAAAGAGCAGGGATCTGATCTCCCACACTGACCACCAAATTGTCCCTAAATGGGATGACTGGGGACATCTTGCCTGTCTTCCTCATCCATAAAGCAAGTGGGGAGAAGAGGAAAAGAGTCATACCTGTGGGTAGGGTGCACAGAGACCAGACCATGCTTCCAGTGGATCTCCCAGCCTTGCAGGACAAGCTCCAGCACTGAACATCTGGTGCAGGATTGGGACACGGCAGTCAAAGCTTATTTACCAAGAAGTGTCTGGCCCAGAGACCCATCTTTTGATTTTTTTAACCATGGAGAAAAATCAAGATTTTTTGCTGCTGAAAAAGGCTGGGAGATATTTGGGACCTTTTTTTTTTTTTTTTTTTTTTTCCTTTTTCCATGGACAGTGGACACTGTATCAAATTGAGGTTGAAACAGAGATGCAAATGCTGTAATTAAGGCATTTCCGCAGTGCTTCCAGGGGAGCTGCTGGATGGCATCCAGACTGGGGAAAGGAACAGCCTGAGTTTATCAGCTGATTTCCAAAGTTTGGATGGATATTCGTGCTGCAGAGCTGCCAAGGCCATCCCTCCACTGAATCACTCCCAGCAGCACCGAAGGGAAATTCAGGCATGCCAGGGGGAAGCAGGATGGCTGGGGCCACATAGTCACCTAGCAGCAGAGAGGAACGTTATTTAGGTCTCTTCTCACTCATCTGATTGCTCTGGCCTGGTTGTTACACTGGCCTTGGCCTTCAGCAGGAGCAAGGACTGGCAGGAGTTGTCAGTATGTTGGGGGTGAGGCTGATTAGTCCTCCTCACTTCAAAAATTAGCATTGGGAAGAGCGTAGTGGAAGCACCTGCAGGCAGATGTTTCCATGCCACCTCTTCCCTGTGCTACTCAGAGCTCTGCACAGGGTGTAGGTCGGTCCCCACCCTGTGGGACTCCCTGAACCTTGGCCAGGCCAGGCAGTGCCTTCAGGGCGGCCAGTTGATGACAAACGCTTCTGCTTTAGGCTGGGAGGCGCTCTGTGCTCTGCGGTGTAAGTGCTGTCTGCTAGGTCGGGTCCCCGGGAGTCACCGAGCACTGCGTCCCACGCTCCTGCCGGGAGCAGCGTGGCCTGGTTCCCGCAGGGATTGCTCCGTGCGGCTGTTCGGGAGGTGCCCCGGCTGAGATGAGGAGCCATCAAGTTGGAGGGAGCACAGCTGAACGCGATACCTGCAGAACTCAGTCTGTCTCTGGAGCCCTGACCGTGCCAGAGACGCCGTCGGACTACACAGCTCAGAGCTCTGGAGCCGGTCCAGAGACGGTTCTTTCTTACAGTGGGGACTGCAGGAAGGGCGGCTGGACAGACAGACAGACGGACAGAGAGACAGGGATTGCTCCGCGCGGCTGCGGCACGTGCGGGCCGAGTCTCGCCTGGCCGCGGTGGCCCGAACTCCCTCTGTTGACTTGTCCCGAAGTTGCATCCCTTCATCCAGCAGTGTCCCCCGCTCTGGTAATAAATAGGGCCTTCCGTAATGTCTGTAGCCCTCACTAAACCGCAGACCAGACTGATTATTGCTGCTTTTGTAGCCTTTGCAGAGCTGTTTTTATTTATAATTGCACCCCCCTGGTGTGTTCACAATGATTTTCCGGGCTGCATCCAATGCGGTCCAGTGCTGCAAAGCCACATTTTCATAGTAGCTGTTGTTGGTTTTAATCACTTGTTATTTGGATGATATATTAATGGCAATATCTCTGTGAAGCTTTAGAGTGTTTTCTTTTTTGAAAGATTTACAATGAAAGCTACGTGTTAGCCCTAATAACATATGTGTTTCCTTTGGCTACCTCCTCTAGTGATGAATCCAATTAACTGATTTCTCAATAGAGAGCTAGTCTCCCCATCCTGTCCCTCCTCCTTTCCAGAGCCTGTCCTGAACCTCTGATTAAAAGGTGTTTGGGACCCCAGTGGGAATAAGGGTGCTTGAAAGGCACCGTGTGGTTGGACGGGTGTTAGTTAGCTTGTAATTGCCCATGTGCAGACTGTAGGAGGCTGTAATAATCACAGCTATACTTTGCAGATGTTCATTTGTATTTTGTGCTCTCCTAAACCAAATAACCCATGACACCTTACTTCCCAGTGAGGAAGGGTGATGAGGCTCTTGGGATGCTCTTGGGATAAGAAAGCACTAGTGAAAACAGAAATAAAACCGGAACTGTTGCCTCCTGAGCATCCTGAGTCTGTGAGTGGGGAGGAGTGGGGTGATGCTTTTTATTTTAGCTACTTATGGGGGAAACCACCCTCTCAGCAAAATCTGTCGTGTCTAGAAGTAGTTTAAATGGAACTTAACTCACTTGCCTGGTGCCTTTAATTTCATTCAGAAGGCAACTGTGAATGGACTCCTCACCCACTTCAAAAGGCCGTGGCAGCATGTCCACTGTGGTGCAGGTCATTCATGGACACTACAGGAGATGTGAAAGCATCTGCTAGGTCCATGCCTGCTCTTTTCAGTACAGTTACTCCCCTTGCTAATAATTGTCTGTGTCCTGTCATCTAGAAAGGGACCTTGTGTTCCTCCCAGGTATTCTAATGCTAATTTGTTTAGTTAAAAAGAAGAGGCTAAACAGATGTGAACCATTTGGTGAGGCTGTAGTTCATTTGTTGGGAAGTACAAAGGATTCTTGGCAGAATACTAAATATTACCTTCGCTGATCACAAACACTTCATATTTCAAGAGAGGAAGGGAGGTAGGGACTGCACTCCATAAATCAGCCTTTTCAAAGAGACAGAAAAAGGCAAACATTTGATAAATCTGTGTCATTATACTTAGAGATCAAAGGGGGTTTAACATATGTATTTATGCAACTGGCAACCTAGGAGACAATAATAACAAACATAGATCTCTGACAGCTTTACAAAAATAAAAATTAGCCCGTTCTAATCTGCAATTATTTGGGAATTGTGTGAGGTGGGAGGTTGCTCACACTAGAGCTTTGCTGAGACAGTGAGCAAATGTTAAGTCATTCATAAATACATTAGGAATTTCTGTGGGCAAGAGGTTGCCAAAGTCGCTGGGTGGTAGCAGGGCAGCACAGCCACTGCTTCTGCAGCCCTGGTCTTATCCACAAAGCCCAAATTAGGCAGGCAGGGGTTACCAGAGCCAGAGATTACCAAGGAAAGCAGCATTTCCCTACGTGCCTTGATGAAAATAATTCCTTTATGATGAAAATATAGAATGACGAAAATATATAGTGATGGAAATATGTAGTGATGAAAATCATTCCTCGATGATTTTCCAGCAAATTATCTGCAAGGAATCTACTTGAAGAAACCCTGAAGGCAGGAAAATTTCCATCTGTGGGCTCTCTCTCTCCTGCTTGCCAGTGAGTTACAGCTCAGTGTCTGGTACCTTCCATAGCCCCACATGGCATTGTTGGGCTGGATGAGCCCTCCCACTATTTCCATTTGCTGGTCCACTCTGTACAGCTCAGTTAGTACAGGACTGGAGCCAGAGCCTCGGGTAAGTCAGAGAGGATGCCTGAGAAGACCCCAGAAGGAGTCTGCAAGCAACAGAAATAAAAATAAGACTAATGGGGGCTGCAGTGGGCATTGCTTTAATCCAGGGCAGAATTTAATCCAGGAGAGAGGAATTACAATTTTTCCAAAGCAGGAAGGGCCATCGCATCACCCAAAAGAAGGAGAGATTCAGTTGCGTTAAAATAATTTCATGGACGAAACAATGCAGCCACAGAAATTAGAGACGGAGAAGTAGCATTATGTCATCTTTCCTTCTGGCTACTTACTGGACTGATTTTCTGTTTTCTTGTGCTGGTTTAAAATGACTTCAACAACTTGGTTTCTGCTCATTCCCCTGGGAAACTTCCACAGTCTATAGATTTCACTGGTAGGAAACTCTTCTTGACAGTCAGACTATATTTTCCTTTACTCAATTCCATCACATCACTCCTACTTACACCTCCTTGGAGCACCCTAAACGCTCTTCTCCATTGAAGTCAGTGCAGTTATGTGAGCAGTAAATTTGGCCCGTGGCACTTGCAGAAATAGATATTGAAACTCAAGGGACAAATTAGGGAACAAGGGGAGGGAGGGCAATGGGGGAAAGGAAATGGTTTCAGGTTAAGAGGAACAAGATCTCCTCGTATAGCAGTGCTGCCCATGGCTCTGGTGGGAGCATGCCCAGGACAACACAGTGGGACACTGTGGGGTCTCCCTAGATGGTCCTGAGATGTCCCTGGTCAGTGGTGGAATTACGTAGCCACAGCTGAAGACTCTAAGGCATTATGTGGCACTTGGACTTGGGTGCAGAATGGTTGCATAAAGCCCTGGACAGTTGCCTTTACAGTGGCTGAGCTGTTTTGAGTCCCAGTGATGGTACAGTCACCCCATGGCCTTTCTCTCCTAGCTGGGATGGCCACTGCCTGCTTGCCCAGCAATCGTGATCCAAGAACACTCACTGCAAGCTGTGCCTCTACGGTTTAAAGCACATGTGTTTTCAGGACAAAATCCCAAATGTTCTCATGTCTTTCCCCCAGTTCTTATCTCACTGTTGTGCAACGTGTGCAGTGGTGGAGAGAAGGCTGTTGACAGACACACAGAATTTATCCATCAGTGATCCTCAGCTCCTGTGTGCTCTGGAACAGCACAGGGCACACTGCACAGGATATGTGTGGCAGAGGCATGGGGGAGAGACAGCAATAAGGATTTCCTAGGGTGGGAAAAAGTGGAATAAAGTGCAGGACTTCTCTTTCTGTGATCCTGGAAGAGGGAGAGGGCTGAGATGGTTATGTAACAGAGGAACATCTCAGAGTATTGTAATAAGGACAAAATCCCATTATAGATATATATGGGTGGAACATAGAAGTCTCACACCAAAGCTCTTCACCTCAGTGTTGTGGGTGCTGTATGTTCTCAAAAAGGGGGTGGTGTTGGCTGGCCACCTCCTCTCTGGTCAGGTCACTGTACAGCAGAGCACTCTAGGGTTTCACGCTCTAAAATAACTCATTTTCCCATCATCATGCACTTGAGTAGCATAATGAAATGGTGAATTATTTTTCTCAAAACAGAACTTTAACCATGTCAGGAAAACTGAATTCTGTCTGGATTGGTATCAAGACCACACTGACTTGGTTTTTGGGTACCTGCTCCTATTTATCACCCCATCAGGGCTTGTTCCTGCAGATCTCTGAAGAGCTGTGTATGAAGCCTTCATATTTCAGAAGAGGGAACATTCCAGAGCATTTCAGAAATGGTGTCTTCAATGTCAGAAAAATAACATTTGCTGAAAGGACATACAGATTTTCTGACTGGGAAGAGATAAAGCAACAATGTGAAATTCAGCATCCAGACAGGACAGAAGAGGCATTGGAAACTGCTGCCTTTTGTCAGACTCCAGGAAAATGCTGGAAAGCACATGGCTGCATCTGTAGCACATGGCCTGGGAAGAGTCACCCAGGATGGATGTCAGGGAGGTGAGCTGACAGACCTCACCCTTCCTCTCTCCTCACTGTGGATTTGATCACAGAATCACAGAACAGTTTGGATTGGAAAGGACATTAAAGATCTTTGTGTTCCAGCCCCCTGCTATCGGCAGAGACAGCTTCCACTAGACCAGGTTGCTCCAAGCCCCATCCAACTTTGAACACTTCCAGGACTGGGACATCCACATCTTCTCTGGGAAGCCATCATCTTGGTTTGAAGGCCTGCTGGGCTCTCTGCTTTCTGTCCTGCTTTAACACGTTCATTCTGCAGAGCTGGGCACTCTGCAGGCTCATCTCAGCAGTGCTCCATTGTGCTACGGTGACCCCTTGTCAGGAGCTGCAGCTTCCCAGTGCCATCTGTCTAATCAATAATCATCAAGAAAAGGATATGGAGACTGTAGTGATGCACCTCAATTAGATATTGATTAACCAGCCAGCAAGACAACCACTGCTCTGATTCTAGGGCATGGAGCGTACCCAGCTGTGCATTTCTGGTTGTGCCCATTCCTTTCCAACTCTGTCTTTTCAAAATTTTTCTTGCCCTATGCCCCCATCCATGGCCACAGCACACATGCTTCTGCCAGAGCTGCTGCCTGGGGCATGTCAGGCAGATTCCAGGAACCAAGTGCAAATGTTGAGCCCAACTGGAGCCCTGATCTTGAGGTGGCAGCAGAAATGGAGGCAACCTGTGTTCTGCCAAGCTGCAGTGTGGACTCCCACTGCAGCCAGTGGGTCAATCTGGAGGATGGAGTCACAATTGGTTCCCAACCCAGCAGGCAAAACCTCTCTCACCCATACTCCGTGTTCCAGGGAGAGCCCAGCCCTCCTCCTGACATACCTCTGCATGGATGTTGTTTCTGATCACTTATCCATCTGCCATTCCTAGGGGGAAAACTCCTGACATCCAACTGTTGAAGATATAATTCCAGTAAAACCTGTCTTGGGGCTATTTTTCTTAAAAAGCTAATTCAATTTTTACAAGCTACAGCTGACAAATATTAAAGGCTTAAACCAAACTTTCTGTGACATTTTGTTGATGTTATCCTGGCTGGTGCTGGTGGATGTAAAGAACAAGGAGAATTATTCCATCTGAAGGGTTTCCCTGTTAGCTTGTGGCTGTAGGAACATGCAGTAGAGCAACCCATGCGTGAAAGCAGCAGATTTTCTGTTGGGAATTGTACAAAACACCAAGTGCAGAGGTGAGTAAGCCTGGATGCAGGAGAGGCACTCATGGAAGGATTGCTGCCCACAGCTGTGATTCATGCATTGCCAGGAGCTGTCCTCTTGCATTCTATTAACAATTACCCTTTTGGGCCAGCTGGCAGAGCTTTGCCAGCACACAGAGGGAAACTGGAAAGCAATTCCTATTTCCTCCTGCCACAGCTTGTCACCTCCATTTCTGCTTGGTTTGGGATCACCCTTCACAACACAGAGCCCAGTAGTGCAACCTATTTTATCTCACAGCAGAGAAACATTGGAATTGTTTGCTGTTGACTCTGCAGCTGAAGTACAAAAGTTCATGTGTCATCCCAAAATCTGCTTTGTAAGTACCTGGTCCTGGAGAGAATAGGGATGAATGACACTGGTACTAATGGAGATTTGTGTGGCCCAAGCTCTGTGTTAATCCACTGAGCAGCAGAGAAGTCATATACCTCTCAGGGTCTTATTTCCCCCCTTCACTCTGCTTGGTTTAATTAGTTTGTAAACTCCAGTTTGTAGTTTCAGATTATTTTACAAGATTCTCACACCACAGACAGTGTGACAGAAACAGTTCACTTTTGGATAACAGTTCAGGAACTGATGTACAGTTTATATATGAATAAGTCAGGATAATGCTGTTGCTTTTGACAGAAAATTAAGGCTGTTCATGGTGAAAAGATTCTCCTCTTGTTTGGGGGAAAATATATATAAGAAAAAGGACATTTCAGCAAAACCTCACCTCTCAAAGCAAAAGTTCTCTGAAAGCAGCAAATTCTGTACCAACATTTATGCATATTTTAATAAAAATATGATAGAAAAGCTGCTCAAATACACTGGACCTCTAAGTTATGTCATTACTGGGAGAATACTGGCTAGAGGACTTCCACTGAATGTGCAAAATCCCATCCCTGGAGAATGCTGGATCAATCCACAATAAAGTCTCCCTGGAAACCTTGCTATCCAAGTATTTGAGGGTCAGGAGGAGCAAAAAATGACTGAGATGCCCCCGACACCATCGTGTCCCCAGTGCCTGACTCCCAGCTGGAGAGTCCCTAAGCCGTGGGGGAACGAGGCGCGGGAGGTCCCAGCGTGGCAGTGGCTGCGCAGGACACGGCCCGGTCACTGTGCGGAGCCGGCCCGGCAGCGCCGAACGGGGAGCCGCCGCCTAGACGGTGCTGCCCCAGCCCCTGCTGCCTCAGTCAGCCAATAAGCGCCTCCGCTGCCCTCTTTCGCCCCGCCCATTCTTATTATGCGAGAACCCGCGTCTGTGATAGGCTGGGGGCGCCGCCGGCCCCCGCACCCCGCCCCCGGGCCCTGCCCCGCCGCTGCCTGCGCTGCCGGCGGCGGGAGACGGCGCTGGGCGGGCGGCAGCGCCGGGCACTCGGCGGTGATGGGGCAGTGCTGAGGTCCCGCGGGTGCCCATGAGGCGCCGGGCAGAGCCGAGCCGAGCCGGGCGGGCTCCAGCCATGCATCCCGGTGCCCCCGCGGGCATATGGGGCAGCGCCTGAACCGCTGCCTCGATGTTCCCGTCGCGTTGCCGCCTCTGAGGCGGAGGCTGCTGCTGCTCTTCATCATGCTCTTCCTCTGGCTTTATATGTTCTACTCGTGCGCCGGCTCCTGCGCCGGGCTGACGGCTCGAGGGTCACCCGCTCCACCCCGCGCCGCCCCGCCGCTGCCCCCGCTGCTGCCGGGAGAACCGAGCGAGGAGAGCAGCCTGGAGGAGCAGCGGGCAGCGGCCGACGCCGGCAGCCCCATCTCCAGCTTCTTCAACAGCTCTGGTACCAAGCGGCTGCCGCAGGCCATCATCATCGGCGTGAAGAAGGGGGGGACGCGGGCGCTGCTGGAGTTCCTGCGGGTGCACCCCGACGTGCGCGCCGTCGGCGCCGAGCCCCACTTCTTCGACCGCAACTACGAGCGGGGACTCGCCTGGTACAGGTACGGGCCGGGCCGGGGCGGGCAGTGCCCCGCGGCGGGACGGGGCTGAGCGGGGTCCCCGCCGTCCTGCGCTCCCCGCCCCGGTGCGGGGATGCGGCCGCACCGGGCTCCGGAGCAGGTTGGGGAGCGCCCGGGGTGACGAGGAAATGTTTCGCAAAATGCTTTCCCCGGATAAAACAACCCCTAAAAGTGTAATAAACCCAGAACGTAACTTCGGTCCCCGTTAGCCCAGGCGGCGGCGGGGCGTCTGTAGTTTTTCTGCGACCTAAACCGTGTTACATCTCCATATAAAGGTTAAATATTAATTTCATATTTTTAAACACTCCTATTCCGCTTCCAGGTCTTTTGCTGGAGCGTATTTTTACTCCAGCTCAGGGTGTTGCTGAGGGATGACGGGTGTGTCTCCCGTGTCTGCGCGGGCTGGCGGGCGGTGCGCTCAGCGACCGCATGTTTGCGGGGTTTTGGACCCATTTGGATTTTTCTGGTTTGGGTTGTTTTTGGTTTTTTGTTTGTTTTTGTTTTTGTTTTTGTTTTTGTGTTTTTTTTTGGTTTTTTTTTTGTTTTTTTGTTTGGTTTTTTTTTTTGGTACCCATTGAGGTGGGATTTGACTTTTTTTTTTTTTTTTTTTAATTTTTTTTTCGTGTGGGGGAGGCGCGGTGGGGAGGGTTTACCCGTTTGGGAGTTTTTTGACACATTTGGAAGGGATCCGTTCCGGGAGCGCTGCCTAGGACTGGCAGGCGACAACTCCGCGTTCCAGATAAAACTTCCTCGCTCGTTCACTGCGTTCAGCCTCCGTTAATTTTCTGCTACCCCGTAATCATCTCTGGAGCTGATTGATTGCCCGAGGTCGCGATTGCCAGCCCGGCGCTGGACTGAGGGAGCGGTGTGGGTTGTAGTGGGTAACGGGCGCGTCGGAAATGGGATGAACCCTTTGGACTGGGAGAAAATGACAAATTTCTGGCTTGCATCCTGTAAGGATGAATGCAATTCTAAGTGATTTTGCGAAGAGCAGCTCTGTCCGGGATGTCTATGTGCGGGTGGGCTCGGCTGAGCGGAGCGGGTGGCGGTGAGTGCAGAGGAGAAGCGCGATCGGACACCGAGCGAGGGGCGACCTCCGTTTCTGTGCCATTCTCGCCCTTTTCCGATTTAAGTTTCTTTATCAGGAGTATTTTGAATATGTCTTTTTACTGCGTGTTTACAGGAATGCTAAAGGAGCAGAGATGGAAACTTTGAAGCTAGATGCGAGCTGTGAAGTTACGAATTGTAACCTCTTTGTAGTCTTGAAACTCCCACCCGGCAAGTCCGATTAGGTTTATGTCTCTTTCTTTAGTGTTGCCACCCTTTAGCATTTAGTGAAATGTGTTCAGGATAAGATCTAATGAGGAGGAAGTAATTTTTGAAAGCTGTTTCGTTTTAGGAAATTCTGTCATCTCGGTGGACGATGTAGCATCTTGTCCCACAGCAGTCCAAATGAAGTCTTTGTAAATTCAGCTGAGTTTAAAAAAGTAATAATCTCGCATTTCGGAGGAGAATTTACATGTAACAGAGCAGAAAATCTGTCAGGATTTATTAGCAAAATTATACTGTATGTGTTGAACTCTGTTTTTAATTAGACACCTAAATTAGACTATAAAATGGTTGATTAATCTTTTACAAGTAGGAGGTGGAAGGAGAGAAGGAGAGAATAATGCTTATGCTTGAGTTCATCTGTTATCCCAGATGTAGTGGGTGAAAGCCACTATTTAAAGGACACACATTATTTTTAAATTTGGAAAACAGGTATTGTGTTTAACTTCCTAAAGCTTAATCTTATCAGCTGCTGAATTTTAAGCAATATGGGTCCTATCTCTGCAAATTCACTGTGGTTTTTCAGTAGTATCTTTGCAAAAGGGCTGTTTTAGCTGAAATCTGACAAATCTTGAGGTCTGAATAGTGATGCTCTCAAGCAGCAAGAGTAAGTGATGCTGGAAGTCCTGAAATCAGTCATGTGTAATTCACCCTGAAGATGGGAGTGTGTCTTGCTGTGGGACTGGGACCTGGTCAATTAGGGGGGACTAAATAATGCAAAATACTTGGGGGAGGATTAAAACCAGCAGACAAGTTGTTATATATGGTGCATTATTTCTAATTTAATTAGAATTAGATGCAGAAGTTTGTTCCTATGAATTTTATGGTTAGAAGTCAGATCCTATATGGTAGTAACTCCAAGGTCTTGCTGACTTCAGTGGATCTTAGCTTCTCAGCCTTCCTCAAGAACATGTTTATTTCTCCCAGACTTAATGAGGCCTTTTTTTTTTTTATTATATTAGTATCAATAAGAAGTGTTTATATTTTCTTATTAGTGGTTCAGTACAGTTGGATTAAAGGTGCTATAAAAGCTGCATGGTGTCAGCATCGTGCTGTGAGCTGGGCAAGCCTCATCTCTGTTTTTCAGATCTTTTGCTTACATCAACTGTACTTTGGAACTGGGGGGGTATGTGTCCTCAACAGTCAGAGTGCAGTGCAAATGCAATTGCCTGGCTTTGAAAAGACGAAGATATAATTTTTGACATGTCTCATTTGAAGGATATTTTAGCTAACTGGCTAAATATGTTTATATTTGTTTTTGTTTGTTTAAGTTGTTCCTGCTGTCTAAAATCTTCTTTTTCAGATTTTTCAAGATACAGAGGCATCAGATTTAACTGTTTAGCTTGATTAATTCTTATTTTTGGAGGTGATTTCGATTAATCATGTTTATCTACTTATTTCTGTCTGAAGTTTTCATCTATCAAAAATAACTTTAGAAGGAGGGAACACAAACTTCTTTCTTGCTCCATCTTCTGTGAAGTGAAATGAAATTTGTTTCTGTAGTGTGGAATGCAAAATACAAACAAGTGGTGCTGAGTATCGTTCCTGAAGAGCAGGAGGAAAACAGGAAAAATTAAATGCTCTTTTTTTTTTATTCTGAGATAACTAAAATTTGGTGAAAATAACTTCTGTATGCACATGGCAGTGTTTCTTCCCCCTGTAATGAATGCAGCATGTTAACTGCTTCTAGTGAAAATATGTAGCATGACAGAGAAGAAATGGGATCCAGCCACTCTTTCAAACTAGTATTTTGAAGTGCCTTGAATTTTTGGATGGTAGAAAAGTTTTCTCTTTGTGGTAGTAGGGAGTTCAGCTCCACAGCCTGTGTGCGTGTGTCTGGCAGAGCAGCCTGCAGGGATGTTGTTGTTCTCTTTGGGGTTTTCTGTAGAGCTTGGTGGGCAGGAAAGAAGCATTTCTTGCAAGCCTAGAAAATCAGTTGTTGAATTTATTTTATTTTCTTCATTTTTTTCAACGCTGATGCATTTTGAAATGTCCTAGGGACTTGAAAGCCTGTTGTCCTATAATTAATGCAACAAAAAATGATTGTCATTAGTATTACATGTGTTGGGTTTTTTCTTTTTATTATTATTATTTTCACCCCAGTGGGCTGTAATGCCCAGTCCCTCCTGCCTTGGGCTGGGCCATTGCCAGCCCTACTCAACATCACTGATTTATATTTCAAGTCTGTAGTTCTCTGCTAGGAACCCCTGTACTGTGACTGTGCTGGCTGTAACTGTGACAGCAGGACTAGCAATGCACCAGGGTGACCTCTTGTCCTTTTTTTTCTTCTTTTCTCTTATGGAAAATTCTTAAAATGCTGGTGCTTTGTCTTCTCACTATTGCTAAGTTGCCTTAATTCATTTTCCTTGCTGAGACTGGGTGATTTGGATCACCAGGATCAGGCCCTGTGGTCTGGTGGTGTGCAATAAACTGCATCAAACATGCATTTCTTGAACTCCCAAATTGCTTGGCCTTTAGTGTGCAAAGTGCTGCTTGACAGCAATTCCTAAATCAGAAGAAACTTCCTTAGTTTTATTCCCACGAGCCTCCTTTTGTTTCCCAAGAAATGTGTGGGGTACAAGCTGGTGCTTGCAATGAAACAGGCTGAGAGCAAGGGAAGAATAAGGAAATTAAGGTTAAAAGTTTAGGGTGGAATTCCTGATGAACCAAATCTTGAGCAAGGCAAGATTTTGCCCCTGTGTTTGGCCATTCTCTATAATCTCAGCTTTAGTGAAGGTTTAATAGCTGCTGCTTAATTGCCTTCACAGTGAGGCATGGACTCGGCAGCACAGACAGAACCGTGGTTGGTTTCCTTTGAGTGTCACATGGTTTATTGGCCCCAGGAAGTTTGGGAACAGTCCTGATACTCCCAACTGGACTTTGGGTACAAATGAGCAAAGACTGGTTCCTCCAGTGCATTCCCGTGAGTTGTGCTGGGTCAGAACAAGCATCTCCCAAGGGACAGTTGTGCTCTCTGGGAAAGTTTTGCCAAGCAACTTTGGTATTGAGATTTTCTTTTCTTGATGTGAAAAAGATTTTAAAACTCAACTATTGACCTTGGATTGGGTTGTGCTTAAGCAAGTGGGGAATTTTAATGGTCCCCTCAGAATGTGCATGGAGTTCAGCGCCCCCTCGGCCACTGCAGCGGCTCCCTATGATGTGTCCTGAGCTGCTGTGTAACGCTGGGAGGAAAATGGCCCCCAAAAGAAGGGCTAGGCTGCTATAACCAGTCAGCAAGGCCCTTGTGTTTGCTTGGGATCATTCCTTTAGATCTGAGGAGGGTTGAGTTGTTCAAACAGATGGCAAAGATTATTCGTGTTGCTGGGGTTTCAGTGCACTGCTCTGTTTCAAGCAAGTTGCCCGACATGACGCACGTGACAAGTTCTTCCCAGCACGACACTGGGGGGATGACATTGTCTGTTGTGATCGGGTTTCATGGCCTCACCTGTTGAGCTGCTGAACTTTTCAAAGTTGACCAAGCGTTGGGGGTGACGGATGTGGATGGTGGATCTGCCTGGCTAATTGTGTTAGCGCAGGACCGCGTGGCCTGCTGGGGGCATTGTGCTCCTTGGCATGAAAATGATGGGAATGAAAACTCATGGGTTCAGCTCTGAGTTTGGGATTTATTATTTTTTTCTTTTCAAGTGGGCCATGGCAGGTGTCTGTAACACACACCAAGTGCTGAATACCTCAAGGCACTTCCAGACAAGGCTTTGTTTTTCAAAGCATCTAGCAAGCCCTGGCTGAAGTGGCTATAGCAACTCTACCCAAACCACTGTTCTTTGGAGCTGTACTTCCAATCTGTCTGATGATAGGAATGTCTTGTATTCAGGCATCTCTTGCTGAGCTGCTCTGTTCACTTGAGCCTGACTTTGGGGGTATTTACCCATAATTTAGTGATCATTCAGCATGGGGTATTCATGTCTTCTGGTGGTGTGACCATGGGTGACCAATGGGTTCAGGTCATAATGAATGGGCCAGGGCCACGTGGGATGGGTAATATATGGGTTCAAAGAACAACAAATAGTGGGGCACATTGTCTCAGTGGTGTGATTAGTGGGTATGGGGCTATCAGCTACTAGCTGTTGTCACCACATGGGGTGTGAGGATGGGCTGGAGAGGCTTTTTCCTTGGTTTGTGGGAAATTACTAAGTACTATGCTAGGTCCTGACTTGATGCTGATGACTGTACCAGGGCTTGGCCTAACTGTTGCAATTCCAAGTCTTTCAGCAGTTTGCTGTGTGTTTACCAGCTTGCAAGAATCACCACGTGCTTTTTAAAGGTGCTCAGCCCAGCAGCAGCCGAAAGGCAAGAGAGTAAAGGGACTTTATCTTAGCTTTCTTAATGGAAACAAGGGGTCCTGTGATAAAACATTGATTATCAGCAGGCTCTAAGGAAGGCTGGGTTGAATTCAGGACAGGTGTTTGTGGTGGTGTAACTTTGCCATCAGGGAGTTACTCCCAGTCTGGAGGTGGTGGGATGGGTGCAGAGACAAGTAGGGAAGTGCATCACATTGTGCCATGAATCAGATGAGGGGAAGAAAAGGCAGTCAGGGGCACAGTCACTCTGTCTGCACCTAGGGAGAGCAGGGTCTGCTTGGCTGGGATGTGTGCTGTACCTTAGTCCATTCATAATAGTGATCCAATGGGGACAATCTCTCCTGGTGTCACAATGGATCTGAGTGTTCCCCACAGTGGTTTTCCTCTTTGGAATAGCACTGAAGGGGGAGGAAAATGAACTCAGTGATGATGATTTAGCATGTGGTGCCCTTGTGCTGGGAAGGTCCAGAGGTGAGGAGGGACTTTTTGGGAGATGTGAGCTGGCTTGCTTGGCTGCCAGAACTTTTGTTTGTGGCCCTGTGGCCTCACCAATCACTCAGAGAAGACCAGAAACTTGGGTGTTTGGGTCTTTAGGTATTGATGGGAATGTTAGAGGAAAATAGGTGTACAGGTGCTGCTGCAGTTCTCACACTGATCTCTGGTAAATGAAATTCCATTTTTTAAATCTTACTGTCAAGATATGTAAGCATGGCAGTGCCCTGCCCACGTGGTGTCTAAGGAAACTTTATTTAGAGAAAAATAATTTCAGGTTCTGCTAAATGCTTTACATCTGCATTAACCCCCTTGGAAACACCCTGGAACCAGCCTGCTTCTACAGCAGTTTTGTTTACTCCTCTTTGTACAAAAAAGGGAGGGAGGAAGAACATCTCTACAGAGGGATGGTGTGACCTAGCCCTGGCATCAAAGGAATCATGGCTCTGTTTGGCAGCAGGTCTGACCCAGAGTTTAATTTGCAGCCTGTCTGGGATGCAGAGCTGCGTGGCTGACCCTGCCCTCTTTGTGGCTTGTTTAGTGTCACACATGGAGCCCGGCTTTGTTCTCCCTGTGCTGGTAGGTGTCATCCTCCCTTGTCCTGGTCTTCTTGTGAGTCTTGTGCTGGTAAAATTCTATAAGTCAAACTTGTAATTTGGCCAATCTTCTCTGCTGGTGCTGATGGGTATTCTGTGAATTCACCAAAGTGGCTGGTTTGTAATAAAAATGAGCAGTTGTAACATTTCCCTGGAACTGGCACGGGCTTTGCATTCCTGTCAGTGCAGCAGGAAGCTCTTCCAGAAGAAAGGGAGAATTATTGTGCACATTCTTTCATTTTATATGCCAATATTAAAGGTAGATATGTGCATTTGATAGATCCTTCCTAAAAGTGAAGACAAGGCCAAATCCTGTGCTGCCACATAGTCCAACAGTACTGAGTATGATTGTATTCTGCTACACTGATTTCCTTTAAAAAGTACACTTTGTGTGGGAAGTTAGCTCTGATGAGGAGATGAGTCTTCAGCAGCGTGTGGTGACAGACTGAACCAGGTCCCCAGACATAGCTGTGTCTAATGCAGTCCAGAATTCTGCTTAGGAAAGGGCTTCAAGATCAGACCCTCAGTGTGTATCCATGTGACTGAGCAGAAAACATCCCTGCAGAAACCAAAATCTGTTACAATTATTAACTTAAATAAAGCAACTTGACAAGTTTTATATTAAACTCCTAAGTTTTTGATTATCAAATGCAAACTTGCATTAAAGCTTGAAAATCTTGAAACTTGAAAACTTAAAACTTCAACTGTGAGTGAATGGCACAGGGAGGTGTAGGACACCTTTGGAAAAGTGCTCATTTAGTGAACGGGCAATTGCACTGGGGCTAAGCTGCAGCAGTATTTTTTATTTGGAATGGGGTCCAGGGGCTGGGGCGGCTGAGCAGACTCAGAGCATAGATCCTCCTGTCACTAGGGGGAGGATGAAACCCCAGTGTCTGCCTCATAAAGTGCTTTGCTGCTTCACTGTGCTATTAAATATTTGTTTAAAAACTGGCAAGGCCTGAAGCTTTGGCATGACTTCAGTTTGTTTTTCTAAAGGTGTATTAAACTTGGAAGGAAATCAGGAGGTGTTGGAGTAAACAGGAGGTGTGTCCCAGCCCTTTGGTCCCAGAGTGGCTGTGCATGGTCCTCAACTGGTTTGTACACAGGGCTGGGAATGCTGTTGTTAAACGGGAATTGCAGAGGGGCCCCGTGACTGTGCTGTGCCCTGTTTCTCTGCATGTTGGAACAAACGTGCTGCGTGACACTGAGGTGCTGTGCCTCTGCTCTGAACCACCTGCACACACCTCTGGTGCCACATTTAGTGAATTGTGCCAGATCTCAGACTCCTGAGTGCTAGGGGGTTCCCATCTTCTGCAAGTGGGTTGGAATGGAGCAGGCTCACGAAGGTCTCACCTGGGACCAGTGGAACAGAGCCACCATGTCTGCGTGGCTCTGCGCATCCCTGGGCTCCTGCTCTTTGCTATGGCTGGACCAACCAAAGTGAGCTGCAAAAAGCCAGGCAGCCTGGGCATTGCCCCTTGTTGAGGATCTGCTTAACAAAGCCCTTCTTCCTTTTTCCCAGTGCAGTGTGCTGAACTTGTTGCAACTTAACACACAGCTTGAAAAGTCTTTTTTTTACCCCCCTTTTAATTTCCCTCTTGAGCTGGTCTGGTAACTAATGAGCCTTGGGCCATCTGCATGGCATTTAGAAAAGCAGAGGGAATAGCCAATACAGAGTGTTGAGCAGGAAAGGAATCCTTGAGAGGAGATACCAGCCTTGCCAAAGCAGAAGTGGAATAGCTGGTTAGGGTTTCAGCCTGGGTTTGCTGCAAGCCAAGGGGCTGGGAGCTGCTGTGTGCTCCCAAGCTGGTAATGACAGGCTGGTGCTGCCCGGCCAGCCAGACGTGCAGGAGGAGCCGCCAGTCCCGCGTGGGTGTGCGGGCACGCACCGGAGCCTTGGCTGGCTGCCCTGGGGGCATTGCCACTGCTGCCTCCCCCCAGAGATGATTGCAAGGTCAAACTGCTCAATGCAGTGTAATAATTAATTAGGCTATATATAAACAGAAAGCTCATGTGGTCCTAAAGTAGATTAGGAGTCTGTGAATTTCCTCTTCTCCACCTTCCTCCCCACAATCTTCCTCTCCTGGGGTTCCTCTGTGAGTGAGCCCTGCAGTTGTTGCAGGCTCGGCTGTTCCAGCAGGGCTCACCAGTTGGGTTAAGCAGCTGCACAGCTGGGTCAGAGCCTAAAAACTGTAGTGGCAGAGCAAGGCCTGTTCTGCCTCACCCAGTTCCCCCATGAAACCCACTGCTGGTGCTGGAGGACAGGGCACATGCCACGTCTCTGCCTTCCCGGAGTGAATAGTTTTACTCAGGGGTGGTGCCTGATATGGGAATAGCCCCATGCTGGGAATAAATGCTAGCATTTGCCTTCAGTAACAGGCATTCCAAAGCTCCTGTTGCTTTGAGACTCAGTACAGCAAGAGCTAAGCTGAACAGCTTGTTCCCCATCTTGGGGAACATGGGGAAGCTTCAGTGGGGGGTTCAAAACCTCCCTGAAGGCATGTCTCTGTGGTATTTGCAGAATGGAAGGGGAAGAATAAGCTGGGCTGGATTTCCCGGAAGAGCTACAGAAACTTAAGTTTGTAATGAAGCTTGAAACTAAACCCAAACAATTGCGGGACTTGTGACTCCTGGGGAGCTGAGGTTTGTATGGTATCAGAATTGATAATGCTCTTTCATTTATTTTCTCATGTATCTATCTAAAACTGGTTAAAACTCTCTCCAAAATCCAAATGTAAAAATTTAGGGATAACATTTATCTAAGCTCTGTGTTATTTTCAATGTAGCTGCAGAAACATCTTAGGGAAAATTAAAAATCAGATTTTTTAATCAAGCATAAGTAATTAAGTGCTGTCAAGGCAGTTGGAGAACGGCAGAGCAGCTTCCAACTCTTCCAGACCAGCCCAGATTTTACAGCAGGGGCATGTACATGCCCTGAACCCATCAGCAAAGTCTGATCCTTGGTTTTGCACAGGGAAATCCTTGAAAACCAGAGAGACCCCACATCCAGCTCCAGGAGCAGTGGGGGAATGAGCACGGTCACTGCCCATGTTCGCTCTGCACCTCTCCTGCTGCTTCCTGGGCTGTTTCCTCATGCACGTGCAGCTGACTGAGGGCCACCACCAGCACTGAGCACTAGTGGAGGAGATGCCCAGGGTGATGGGCTCCATGTGAGAGATTGTGTTTTGGTGGTGTAGATTATCCATCTCCAGCCCCCTTCCTCTCCAAGGCACATCTGGCTTTTCTCACTTCTCAAGCACCAGGCTGCATCTATGTCCAGGGGCTGGAGGCAGAGAGGACTTTGTGACACTCACAATGGAGTCCCAGATTGGTTCAGCCTGGGTCAGAGGGGGTTGGGCTGTCTCTTTGAGAGCCCAAGGGTGTAGAGATCAAAGGTGTGGGTGAGTCAATTACAATTCACATTTGGTTCATCCATATGTTTGAGTATTTGAAAGGCTTCAATGGTCACCCATTTTATATCTCTTATGCCCATTGATTTGTTAATCTGACACTTGGTTTAATCTGAATAATAATGGCTGTCATTCAGACTCCTCAGTGTTCAGGAAAAAGTCATTTTACTTGGGTTGTACTCTAAGGCCTTGGCAGACTGGCCCACAGTGCCCTTTATGTACAAGGGTTTGAAGGACTTGTGGATAATTCAGCCCCATGGCTGGCTCTGGAAGGAAATTGGCTCTGAATTAAAGCAGGGTGGGATGCTGGAGGTTGCTGGTGGGCTTAGGCCTGTGTAATTTTGCTCATAAGGTCCTTCCTGGTTGTCACCATAGCCATGGACCTGCCATCGCAGTGTGTGGGCTGTGAGGAGATGGCAGGTTTACACACAAAGACAACCCAAGCCATCAGAAATGGTTAGCAGGCCCTCTTAAATAGTGCCTTAGTGCTCTGGACTAGATCAAATCATTGGTATGGCCATGTGAAGTCTCTAATTATGTGAATACCTTTTTAATGAGAAGCAGTGCTTTGCATCTGTTGTACTTGCAGCAGAGCATTCCCACCAGCTGAGCCTGCTTTTTAAAGAGCTCTTGGCTGGATGTCATTGACTGTTTATGACTGTGCCATGATCCCAGGTAATGACTGGGCAGAAAGGCAGTCTGAAGACAGACCTGCTCCTTCATGTTTCCCTAATTTGCACCTGTCTCCCTCCTTCCCTCAGGAATTTCTCTCCTTCCCAAGGCTGGTTTGGTTCCTTCTGCTTTACCCAGAGTCCTGCAGTGTCATTGGAGGCCCAGTGATGTGATGGCACTACAAACCTGCAGCCTGATTGTCTCAATAAACATGCTGGGTTTTTATCCAGCATGGAAATTAATTATATTTTCTGTCTTTGATGCTTGATGTGAAGTGTCAAATGGAGGGAAGAGTCAGGAAGTACATCCTGGCCTAGAGATGTTGGTGGAAAAAACTCATTCTGGACAAATATTTCACTGCCCTGGTCTGTTTACCATGGAGAGATCTTGATTTCCAGTGCTACTCTTTTATGAGAGCAAATCACAATCCGTTAACAAATGAGTTGAGGTGGCAATCCCATTTGTGTTAAAATGCATTTAGGGATCAGTACTGAGAGGATCACTGGTGTATTAATTTGCCAGGCCTTTAGTTCCACTGGGTAGCAAAATTAGGTCATCTCAGTGAAGGTCGCACTGATCGGGCCAGTGCCCAGATTACTGATGGTTCAGGTTGTGGTTGGTGCTACCCTTCCCTTCTGGGAAGGAAGCAGGAGACTTTCAGAAGTTAATTAGGTGTCTCAGCTGGGAATAAAGTCTAAGCCAATTTTAAATTCTTGACTCATTCAATGAAATGCTGAGGGTAACAAGCAGCTGGTGAGCACAGGACATGCTTGGGTGGTTGAGCACCCTCACAGTTTTTGTCTGATGTGTTTGTTCTTCCTTGCTGTTACTGGCCATTGGGAAGGTCCTCTCATGGTCAGAGGGGCATCCCCTTCCCTTTACCACAGTTGAGGAGAAGCCTCAGTGCTGCAGAGTTTCAAGGCTGGTTTGGGTGTTGCTGAAGAGGCAGGTGGAGTTGTACAGCTGAGGTCTGGCAGCACCTTGTTGGAGTTACTTGGCCTGTGGAACGTGATCAGAAAGGGCAGATGTTCCAGGGCATGTCAGTGCATGGAGGAAAGTGCTGCTGGGTGAATAAAGTGTCCCTGCTCCCCTCCCTGCTTTGTTATGTCCATGGTGAGGAAGAGGAGCAGAAGCAGAGCTACCACGAGTCCTTTTTGGGCCTCTCCTAAGTCAGCACAGTGGTTCAAGCCTGATTTTGGCATGTCTTACCCCAAGGGTAGACAAATCACTGGGGATACTTCCCCCAGCATGGGTTATGATCCAGAGGGTGAGAGCTGGGGTATTTCTCGGGTCTCCAAAGTTTATCAGAAGGCTTTTTTCTCCAATCATGGCTGTAATGACCCAGAGCAGGAAGGCTGGGCTTAATTAGGAGGAATGTGTGTCAGGGTGGCAAACAAAGTCCTCCCTGTGCAAATGCTGGGCCACTCGTGCAGGTGTTTAATTAACAAAGGGCAACATTATCAGTGTAAGTCATTACCTGCCCTTGCAGGCACACAGATTAGGGCATTTGTTTCTGTGTTGGGGAGAACACAAAAGACCTCTCAGCAGGTCTGTGATTTACGAGTGTTGCATTAGGGGAGCATGGTCTTACTTGTATCTTGCTGGAGTGGTTTGTATTTTCCTTTTGAGGTTGGCTCTTTGTCTGAGTTTTTTTTTTCTCCAGCTTCTAGCAGAGTTGGAGCAGGTGAAATGTGGTAGCTTGGCAGTGTCCCAGAGGAGAAGCAAAGCCTGGGAAGTTTATCTCCTTGTAGTGCTCTCCTGGGTAGAAATTTATCAGGTGTTTCTGAGTGTCAGCTGTGGTGGACCAGGGTTGGCCACTCACATTCAGCTGCTTTTTGGGTGTCTGGAGAGATGCTGCTGCCATGATCACAACATGGTTACTTAACCAGAAAGTTAATTTATGAGTGTGTGCCATAAAAATCTACATCCATGTAACTGGCATGGACCCCCACCCTAGAATGCCCAAACCAGAGGTTGTTTCTCTTGAACTTTTCTGGGAAACAGGGAAACTTCCCTATTGCAGCACGGCTACAGAAACAGTGTGGCAGCATGTTGCTGCCATACAGGTGACTGAAGGGGTACACCATCTCCCCTGCATAGGTTACACAAGATGTGCCCTTTGGGCCCAAATCAAGGTGTACCCTGCTTGCTGGGCTCACCACCTCCAGCATACAGCAAAATGAGTCCCTGGAGCAGGGCCTGGAAGAGGAGGTGCTGTAGTGATGAGGCTGGCAGGATGACCTCCTGTGGACTGCCTGGATTAGGAATTCCACCTGGTGTCCTAGCCAGGGGCAGGAGTCCCAAGGTGCTCTGGTGTCACAGGTTCAAAGAGCCAGGAGGATGTTCTGCTCCATGTGCAGTGGTGGGTACTTCAACCCTTGGATGAGTTTGGTGCTGCTTGGTTTGGGCATCTAACTCCTGAAACACCTGGTGCTCCTGGAGCAGCAGCAGAACACCAACAGGCTGAACGCTTTCTGCAGTGCCACCTTGTGTGTCTCAATACTCACTTCTGCCTCCCTCAAATCCCAAATCCTCACACCTCTGGGGTTTAACTTGATTATATTGCTCTCTTTTCTGCAGAGGAAGCATTTTCTCAAAACCTAGGAGGAAGAGAGATGTCTAGGAGACCTGTGAGGAGCAGTGCCTAGGGTGATTTAACATCTCTAAGAGGATTAATGCTGTTGCTACAATTAAGAGAGCAAATTGGTGGGAGTTGTTTGGGCCTATGGACTTGATGGCTGATTGGACACTAGAACTGGCTGATGCTCCTGCCCCACTGGTTGCCTCAGCCTTGGTGGCAGGGAAGGGATGAGAGGGAAGAGGCTGTGGTGTGAGCAGTGGGCATTGGTGCCTCTTGGACATGGTCGTGTGGCTGCTGTGGGGCAAGAAAGCTGACAGCAAGATGGAGGCTTTGTTTAGGAGTGGTGGGAAGAGCCCAGTTGTTCTGATGGAGTTGAAGCCAAACCCCAGAGATCAGAGTCTCTCTGTTAGTGTGGACTATGTTAGTCGCATATCCTCTGCTGCAGGAGACCCTCTTGTCACCTGGGTACCATGGATGTGTTTGGGATATCCCACCATTATGATTCCTTTGTCTAATTTTAAGCCTCTTCAAAGCCTGGCTTCCTTTGCACAGGCCTACTCTGAGCTAGCAAAAGCCTTGCAAGAGCTGTTGGGTTTTTGTCTTTTTTATTTGTCTCCACAATTAAGCCAAAAACTCCAGACCCTGACTCTTAGGGTTTTTTTTTCTGGACAAGGGCATTCTGTATTTGCAGGTGCTGACCCAGTCCAGATGCTGGTTTCAGCTTTTCATGAGGGCAGGTTTGGTGCTACCTAAGTAAAGCTGAGTTCAAAATTTGTATTACTGGTGCAAGGATGTTTTGAACTAGCACTCTTCAAGAGCAGAGCTTTGTCTTGCAATGAATCTGTAAGTGGATCTATCAAATCTTTACATAGTAGGAGGTTAGTACACATGATATTAACTCTAGGCTATAAATTCTTGAGGGAGGAGAAGTTGCTGGTCTTTCTGGTTGCAAAAGAACAAGTGGCAGAGGCAGTCTAGAGAATTTATTTTGTACCAGGAATGAGTTGTAGGCACTGAAATCCTTCTGGATGCCTAAAATTCTTCCTCTTTCCTCCCTTTCAGGCTATTGTCCATTTAATTTATTGAGAAAAAGGTTGCTACAGGTTTGCAATAAACTCTTGCATATTGTGACAGTAATCTTGGCTTGTTACAAGCCTGCAAATGGTGCACTCTGGAGTAGTTGCTTATTTCCCAGAGCAAGCAGAGCTGAGATGCATCTTTCTGGTGGAAGTGCTGGGGACTCACACTGGTAGCCTTCAGGTGCCAGAAGAGAGGAAAGAGGTTTGCACTGGTGCAGCTGAGGCACTCCTGCAGGGATAGATTCCAGTTAAACACTCCACAGGGTGTTTGAGAGGTGTCATGGAGCAGGAATAAAACACACAGTTTGGTGTAGATGGTGCTGCGATCTGCTGATAAAGGGGCTTTAGTCCCAGTTTGCCAGTTAGCTCAGTCATATTTCCTGCTGAGTTCAGGGGATTTTTCCCCCTTAAATCATGAGTTTCACAGAACTTCCGTCTCCCTGCTCTGCTTTTAAACAAAACCACTCTTTTTGTCCTTTTTGGGGGAAATGTAGACAGATTACTCTAATCTCACATGACTTGAGCAGTGGGCAGCACAGCCCAGTGATGCTGGGCAATATTCTAAAGAACTCACCCATAAAAAGCAATTAGCTTTTAATGGTGGCGCTGCCGCCTGCCCGGGGCTGCAGGAGCAGCGTCAGGCGCCTTTTGTCACTGCAGTGGCACCAGGGGGACCCTCGGCCATGAAAGGGGAGCGGCGGTGACCGAGAGGAACAAGATGCTCATCTCAGCCCCACCCCCTTACTGCGCTCAAAAGCTCTTATTTTCAGAGCAAAGCACTATTGAAGGGTCAGGACAATGGAGCCCAAATCCTGCTGGGGGAAGGGAGATGCTGGCAATTGCATCTTTTGTTGCTGTTCCTCCTTTACTTGCCTATAGCCTCCTCCATCCCACCCCTCTGAGAAACCCACATAGATGCTCTCTAGATGATAATGCAATCACTTTCTTGGGGCCTTGCTAATAGGATTATAATTATTACTGGAGATGAACTGGAGTGAATAGAATATTTACCATTTCATCTTAAATTATTGTAAATCCCTCCAAAGCAGCCCTTTGATATGTAAAGTGCAGTCCTCTCCCCCCAGTGAAGATAACTATTTAGTGGAAGTTCAGAGCTTTTAAGTATGATGGGGAATAGAAAGAGGCTTCCATGTTTACACAGGGAGAAGAGGAGGGTGTAATGAACTAGGGACATTGATGAATATCTTGCCTGACTCCAGCAAAGGAGGAAGGAAAGTTCTTGCTTAGCAGTTGTGACATTACACTGTTATTTGGGGAAGAGGTGAAAAAATTATGGGAAATTTGGCCCTTCCTAATCCAAAGAAAGCTCCACATCCCCGCATCCTGTGTTCAGTTGATGTGTGATCAGCCCAGTGACAGTGGCAACATTCTGAGTTTGTTCTGTAGGGCTGGAGGAATTTCTTTTTGAGGAATGACTAAGTAACCTGGGAGTCCTCAGCCTGGCAAAGACATTTCCTGAGGAGGGAAGGTATGGTATTCACCAAACTTAGAGCTAGGCTGGAGATGCAGGGAGGGATGGACTGGTGTGATGGTGCAAAGCAGGGTCTGGTGAAAATGGGCAAAGCAAGGAACCTTGCCTTGGATGGGCTGTGCATGCAGAGGTTCAGGAGGAATCATGGAATGTCCTGGGTTGGAAGAGACCTTGAATATCCACTCATATCATCCCCTGCAGGGATACTACACACTAGAGCAGATTTCTCAGGGTCCCATCCAACCTGGCCTTGAAGACTTACAGGAATGGGACAGATACCAAGAGGCTGGAAGAGAGATTAACTGAGGCTTATTAGGTGGACAAAGTGCATCAGACAAAAGAAGGCCTCTGGAGCTGAATTTGGATGGAAGCTGGGAAAGCAGTAGGGGACAGCCTGCTGCTTGTCCCATTCTTGCTCTGCCCTTTCCCTCCTCTGGCCAGGGCTGGAAATCCCCAGGCCACAGAAGAGGAGAGGGCCACAAGCAGAGGAGGACTGCACCCTGTGGGCACATCCATGTGAGTGTCTGCAAGGAGGATGCTCTTCTCCCAAGTTTCCAGGGTCATCTCCTCTCCTTGAAGCCTTCCCCCAGAGGCTGCCCTGCATGGAGTATGAGCTCAGGTAGGAAGGGGGATGGCTCCAATCAGCCATCTCCAAGACCACCTTTATGCCTTTGCCTTCAGTGCCAAGGAAGGGCATGTCCCAGGAGTGATGGCAACATCACCCAGCAGCCTCCCAGGAGTCTTTGTGGAACCTGGGCTTCTCTACTGTGCTTCCTGGTGGAAGCATAAGCCTGTCCTCTGCAGACAAGATTCCCACCAAGTGTTTCTGCTGATCTAAGCTATTCCTCCCCTATAGGTTGCAGCTATATGGTACACCATATATGGCACTTACATACAGAAGGCAGCAGCCCTGTGAGAGATAGCGTGTCATATCTTGGTTATGAGACTGCTTCTAATTAACCCATTTAATCTCATGCAGCTGGGAGAGGCATTTGGGTGGGAGATATGTTTTGGTTGGCTCAGGGTGGGAGGCTGCATTTGCAGCAGAGGCTGGTGGAGCTCATTGCACCCATTGCTGTTCTCAGAGGCACAAAGCCTCCATGGATCAGGCCCTGCTTTGTCCAGGTTGGTGCTTGAATGCTGCTGCAAACTGGCTGTTCAGCTCTGTGGCTGGTTAGCTCCCCATGTCCCAGCATAAAGAGGGTCAAGACTCCATGGTGGCTCCCAGGTCTGATTTGAATGCAGTGTCTTTTGAAGAGGTGGACACAGTCTTTTATTAAAAAACCCCAAACCCTAAACCCTGGTATGTGCAGCAGTGTATTGCCCCCTCCTTGTGACACTGCTTGCTTTGATTTGCCAGGGCTGTTTGATGTGTCATGGCTGCGCTACATGGAGTGAGGCCGAAAGGGCCCATCTGCTGCTGCCCCTCATCTCCCCACTCCCCAAACCTTTGATGGGGTTTTTATCCTCATCAAAGGAGCTTAGGTTGGACTCCACAGCCATACCAAAACCTGTTCCTGTGGGGTACGTGGTGATGCCACCCAAGGCCACTGGCTCTTTTGTCCCATTGAAGTCCCAGAGCACCTTCACATAGGGTACTCTTCATGCACCATTACTGTCCTCTCTCTCCTTTAATCCCCAAAATTCCCCAACAAGTGAAAGGCACCTAGCAGATTTGGGGCCAGGGAGCAAAGAGGGTGGGAAAAACATTAATTTCAGGCCAACACATTTTTTTTTTCCTTTCCCTCCTCCTTTGCCTACTCCTTCCTCACCCCCAAAGTTCATTAATTCCCATCATCTGGTTTGTGTAATCATTGTGGCGAGTGTTTGATGGAGCCGGATATGGTTACATCCGTTTCAAAAAGGCTGAGGCTGGTTCCCAGCCATTCCCTTTTATTGTTGTATAATTTGCCAACCCAAACAACAGACTCCTGCCTGAGACAAAGGCACACATATTGCTCTTACCACTGGTCATAAAAAGAGGAGAGACGGCCTGCTACTGTACAGGTCTGTGGTGCAACAGCAGCTGAAGCCAAGGAAAATTTTGGTAAGACGATGTATCAAATAATAAAGCAGCAAGCACTCACACACCCAAAGAGAAATTTTCTATTACTTCTTCTCTCTCTATTTCTTCCTCTTCCTCCATCTCCCTCATTCCCCCATCCCATTGCTGCCACCAGAAAGCAGAATCAAAGCCAAGAAAGTAATTTTGAAGCCAGTTGACCTGTGTGCAGGTGGCCAGGTTTGTGATGCAATTAAAACACTTTATTACTTTAACATTCTTTCCCAGACATGGTCAGGTTCTTGCTCATAAGGAATATTACTGGGGTTCAATGGTTTTGTGATCAACCATGCAGGGAAAAGGGCCTAGTAGGATTGGGATGGGACCACTGTGATGGCCTCAGGAGCTGAGCTGGTGATGCTTTGGAGTTTTGACTATCAGAGCATCTCTGAGTTCTTGCTCATGGTCAGGTGCCAGTATGGGGCTACAGCTGTGTGATTTTAATCCAGCCCCTGGCTGCTCTTACCAGTACTGTACATTTTTCCTACTTTCTGACAGCAACATGCTGCCTCAGAAACTGGGTGCAACTGGGTATCACCTTGGCAGAGGGGATGAACTGTAGGGCAAAGCTGCCACCAATGGAGGTGCCCCTTCATTCTTCTCTGGGTGTCTATAGTTCTTTTTCAAGATGTTAGGATTGGCTCACATGCCTAAATTTATTTACTGAGAAGATGGGGAGGAGAGAAAAGAAAGAGAAGCAGCAGGAATCAGAGTGAGAATTGCCAGTTGCAGTAAAGCCCTCCTTAAAAATGTTCGACTTAACGTGACAGACAGACTGTGGTGTGAAATGAACCCTTTGGTTTTGGTGGGATCCTGGCTGGAGCAAAGCTGAACAGGACCGTGCTGGGATGGGAACAGAGTAACAAACTGCCCCTGGGATGGGGACAAGACAAAGGGAGATGCAGCAGACTAGAAAGCATCAACTTCTGAGGCCAAGCAGCTTTAATCTCCCTGATCTTCTGCACTTGGTTCCTCAGAGCTGTTCCAAGCAGGCACCACTGGGCCTGTTTGCTTTCCAACCTGTGAATTAAAAATGCAGCAAAAATCTTAAATTCATCATGTGCATTAAGTTGTACCATGTTCTGGGTTGTTCTGGTTCTGGCTGTACTTTAGCTTGGTGTCATCTTGGCTTTTCAAACCCTCTGTCATTACTCTGGAGGTTAAAAGATCTGTATTCCCCTAGGACGGGAGGGGAACTTTGGTGTTTATCTTCTGTATTTCTATTCACCTTCTCGCCATAACTTTTCAATCTAATTTATGTAGTTTTTTTGGACAGACTCTTAGGAGGATTGAGGGGGGGGGGACTTTCTCCAGAAAAAAAAAGTCAGATTGTCAAAATTTGGTTTTCCGAAAATGAATCACATTTTGTTCTTTTGAAACATCAGTGAGGAATGGAGTAGAAACTGGCCAGAAATAGGTTGGATGCTTTGTGTGTGTGGTGCTAGGTTGTAAAAGAAATGGTTCTGGGTTACAGACCTGAATTTTCCATGAATATGGCTGATGTTCAAAATAGTTTGACTTGCTTTTCCTCCCATTTCCCGTGTTTTCCTTGCTTCTAGGGAACAGCTGTGGAGGGCAAATCTAGAAATTCTGCACTGAAGGTGGTTCTTGCTGTATTTGCTGGCAGAGCTGCTGTGGAGATTGCTGTAAGTGCTCCTCAACCTGCATCTCATAGCTGCATCCAGGTGCTGTGGTGTTTTATCCTGACCATAGCAGCATCTCTCCTGCTTTTTCAACACCTCTTACACAGCTGTTCATTTCCTCTGAGAGAGTTTTGTCACCTTTTGCGAAGGGAAACAGAGGAAGCACAGGGGATTGAGGAAGTGTGGTGATGTGCAACAGAGAAGTTTGAGACTGGAAAGTGCCAGTGCTGTAGCTGCATTACAGGACAACCCAATTTTATGACTTACCTGTGGGACTCATTACTTGAATTTGTTGGAGCAGGGGTAACATCTCCCAGAGTGGTGCTGGGTGGCTCCAGGTGCTGGGTAGGAATATATCCGGCATGAAACCTTCCTCAGAAAGGAAAGCTCATCTGCTCAGCTTTGGGGCTTCTGTTGGGCAGCAGGACACCTGAGAGTGCTGGGGCTTGGCTGGGCAGCCTGACGGTGACCCCTGCCAGGAGCAGGCACTTGTGTCTGCAGCCCCCCAGGCTTAGTCCTGCCATGGGCTCCAGCTCCAGCAGAGTGGGAGGGTTTATCAGCAGGTGTTCGCCATGCCAGGAGGTGCATGGGGAGACCAACAGACATCCACAGGGATAAAATCAGACACCACTGCTGTGCTCTGCCCGGCATTGGTCTGTCCTACCTGGAACAAATAAAGCAGCAACAGGTTGTGGGGGTCCCCTTGCCCCCCTGGCCTTTTCCTCCTTGAGAAGTAACAGCAGATTAGCCTGCAGCCCCTCTGTGCAGACAAAAGCTGCCACAAAGGGCATTAGGCTTCAGGATTGGATTACCATGTGGCCACCTGTCATCCCCACTTTGTAAATTTATCTCACTCTCGGTCCGGTTTTCACATTGCAGACGTTTGCACTTAAAAAACCCTCATAAAATCCCCTGCCCACTGCCTCTACAAGCAACAGGCTGGCTGAGTTCATCTTAGCATCCCTTCTTATTCCAGGTTTCAGAGCTGTGTGGGGCTGGGGATTAGGGCTGTTCAAATGAAGAGAACCTTTATTACATTAGTTTAAGTGGTTAATAGGTAAAGTAGGCCAATCCATCTTTAGACTAAGCCTATCACTTTGCCTATGAAGGATGCAGGCTTCACCAAGGAAATGTTCATTAAAGGAAAAGCTTTTCCTCTGTCCCTCTTGACATGTTAATAACTCAGGGCTCGTGGCTTGCTCTTTGCCTGTGTAAAGTTCATAGCTGTGCAAAATTAATAGTTGTGCTCACATGTCAACTTCCTCCCCTCACTGGGACCCAGCTGCTGGCAGCTCTGCCCTAGTCAACAGTACTGATCCCCACTAGTACTCTGTTGGCTGTGCTGGGTGGGAATAAAGGACACTGGGAGTCTGCTGGTGCTCCTCATCCTCATTTCCTTTTTCCATGCTCAATAAGCAGACGCCTCATCCCTTTCCAAGAGGAGAAATGGGGATGGAGTTGAAATGACAAGTAGAGACAGTGCTTTGGTGCTGGGACTCTCTGCTGTGGCATGTTCTCAAGGCCAGAAGTATTTGTGGGTTTGAAAGGATTAGACAGTTCATAGTCACTATGAAATGGGATGATAGGGATGCAGATACTGTCTGCAGAGGCTTTTGAACTCCAGGTTGCCAGAAGGCAGGAGGATAACAAGGCAGGAGGGGTGGCTTGCCAAGGTTTTCATACTATATTTTCTACTACAATTTCTGCTATGGCCCTCAGTGGTGTCTCTATCCACCCCTAGGGCTCAGCTGAGCTCCCTGCTTTTCCCACAGCCCGATTCCTTCTTTCATTTCCCTTTGCTTTCCCATATGGACAGTAGTGGTAGCTGCACCTCTGCCTTTCTCACCTGGTGTCACACGGTGCTGGCAGGAGCTGCCCATGTCTCCATGGTGCCTGTGAATCCTCCATGGAAACAGAGGCTCCATAGCAGTCACAAGCTGCCCCAGGGTGATCTGTATCTACATCTGAGCTGAAAGCAGGTTTTTGCTGGATCCTACTCCTTTCTCCCACGGGGCTGCACCCTGCCAGGGCATCATGGCTTCTCATCATCACAACTCCTTGTGGGAGCCCAGGGCCTACCCCTGGCCTCCTTGGGGGTCTCAAAACCCCCCTGACAAGGGTCTCAAAGACCTCTGAGTGAGACCCTAGTGTCTCAGGCACTGAATTCTAACCCCTGGGGAAAATTACAAACCCAGAAGGAATGGAAACAAGCTACCAAAATTAGTAAAGTGTAAATTAGACCTTCAGAACATAGATAAATAGGCGTTTGGGAATGTTTATGATAAGGGACACGTGGCCAAGATGGAGAATTTGGGGGGTGGACACCTTTTCCTCCTTCTTCTCCATGTCATCCATGTTGGGTGACACATTGGCACTCTTGGATTGGATGGGGTCAGGGCTGGACCATTTAATAAAATTGTATTGTATTGGGAAAATTTTGTAAACATGTAATACATAGTACAAACTATATAAGATAAGCCTGCCTTCACCAGGCAGATTCCACCATGGATGCCAGGCTGAGCAGACCACTGCTGGCCAGGCAAAAAGTCCCAGAGATAGGAAATAATAAACAATCCTTGGAAAAAGAGAAAACCGTCTCCGGCAATCTCTCTTCATCTGCTTCAGAGAAAACCAGGGTTTGAACCACCTTTGTGTCCCTCTGGGGTGATCTCGGGGCAAAGGAGAAACCCCAGACTGAGACACCTGGTGTCCCTGGGTAGGCAGTGATATCTGGCATCCCCCTGGGTGGGCAGTGACACTCCTCTTTCCTTTCCCAAAGCAGCTGTAGTTTAGCATGGTCCTTGCTGTCTTGGAGCTCCAGGAGCAGATATGTTTGGGTCTGGATCTGGTCCTCCTTCCACCAAAACCTATGTCCAGTGTGTTGTGTTGAAGCTGCAGTGCTCTGCTGGGCCAAGTTGCCCTTCTCCAGCTGTGACTTGAATGGGAATAAATTCTTCTTGATGATTTTTCCACCCCTGTGAGTTCAGACTAGCCAATGTATCAGTTCCTTCTGTCCCTGAGGCTCTACTATCTCTGGCTGCCAGCCTGATGGATGGTGCCTCTGTGGGAGATTACAGAAACCATGGGAAGGTTCCTCCCAGTTGACCTGCCCATGCAATAAAATTTTGCTTTCCTGGATGTGGTGTTGTCAGAGGTTCAAACCACATTCATGGGCC
Source organism: Erithacus rubecula (assembly GCF_903797595.1). Taxonomy (NCBI): domain Eukaryota; kingdom Metazoa; phylum Chordata; class Aves; order Passeriformes; family Muscicapidae; genus Erithacus; species Erithacus rubecula. Next base: position 279,616 of record NC_136672.1, read on the forward strand.
ACAGTATTTGGCTTCACCTGCAGCCATCTTCCTTTCATGCAGCCACTTTACAAATAAAGCTGAGTCTGAGACAATCTTGAGGGTCTTAGTTTTGGGCTATGCTTGGCACCTGTGTGGGTACAGCGAAGGGAGGGCAGGAGCAAGGGCTCAAGGGCTGTTTTTGGTGGATCCAGGTCTTGTACATGGATTGAAGGTTCTGTTTTTGCTCACCTCAGCTTATGTTGGCTAACCTGAGTAGGTGTGCCAATGTGCCTTGTTCTCCTTTGCTTGCTCTGATGGGTCACCAGTAAAATGTTCTTAAATTGCTAAGAATTCAGGCCCTGTCCAAAAATAACAATTTGGGAGGTTTAGACTTGCCCAGAACTGAGTGCTTTCAGCCACAACTGCAGTGTGGGTCCAGGAGATGAGCTGGTCTGCAAAGGGGGTGACACCAGGCCAATGGATGCCTCTTAGGTAAAGAGTTACTCCCTGCTTTCTTCCAGTTATGCTGTGCTCCTCTGCATTTGCTGAAATGCTAATTAGGAACCTGTGTTTCCCAACCGAATCAAGTGACTTGGCACTCCATCTCCAGCAATTTCCTCCTGTTTCACAGTCCAGCCCTACCCAATGCTTTTCTTGTACAAAGAGAAGGAAAATAAACCTTGCATCATTCCCATGAGACTGATAAATACTGGTTGTAGTAGTCCTGGAGGAGAAATCAGTCCCAAAATGCAGGGCCCCTTAGAATCAGCAATCCAATGAACCTGACCCAAAGCTGAAGGGCTTCAGTGCAATGTCGGCAACCTGAGAACGTTTTGGGAAGCTTTCTCCTCTCAAGGCAGGTTCCAGGCCATCAAGAAATTCATGGGTGGAAAACAACCTCTTAAGCTGAAAAGCAGTTGGTGGCCAGTGCAGGATGTAGAACTTGAGTTTAATGTGGCCATTAAAGGAGACACCCCTTAATGAGCAAATGTTGAAATCTACATCAACCCACGAGAAATTAAAGAGTTGCTCTGAGCATTATTGCCTGGCCCTATTTTGTGACAGCATTATGAGGTTGCAGAGTCAGCCAGAAAGGTGAAGGATTAGTCAGAGTTTTATTCTGGTTGCTGTTTCTGGCACACACACTAGCTCCTGCCTTCCAGAAGCTCTCACATCCCAGGTACCTGGTAGACCAGAGTTATTTTTATCTGCATGTGAAACTCCACCTGTATGGACTTGAAATCCCAGCCTTCAGGGTTGCCACCATCTTTGGCCATTACTGGAGGTTTCCACAAGCTGATATCCTCTTCCTCCACAGTTCAGCTTGTTCATCACCACTTCTCCCACAATGCAATGAAGATCTGGCATAGGGACTGTCTCCCACCTTTGCAATATGGGGAAGGGGCTTTATGCGCAGCCTCTAGGCACAGCTCACGGGGAGGATGGAGGTGCAGCCACTGGGTGCCCCTTGCCAGTAAACACATTGCACAAAGATAATACCAGAAGCTGATGAAATAAAATATTGGGTATAGTGTAAGCTCACCAATAATTGCATAAATGACTAGCGACCAAATTTCATAGACATGGGATGATTTTCAGTGCAAACAGACCTCTCATTCTAGGATCCCCTGTTATTTGCCCTCAGAACAGATTGGTCAGTTTTCTTCCCTTGAGTTCTTAATTAGGGCAGCCATTGGCTTTAGCACAAATTATCAGTGGCTGTTTTAATTGCAAGAGCCGTGGTTATCTTTCCTGGGGAAGCAAAAAGCAATGGGGGAGGAGATGACTGTTGGGAACAGCCTCCATGCAGTGTCGTATGGCTGAGGAAAGCACAGTTTCAGGCTTGCAGATCACACACTGGCTGCTTATTTCTCTGTGCTGGGTGGATGCTTTGAAAACTTAATCAAGTTTTATAGCTTTAATTTCGTGCCTGACTCCCCTTTTGCCTTTTCAACTGTCTCGCAACCAAAAGCAAATGAGTCCATTTAGGCTATTAAGGGAAAAAACTGGCAAACAGTCTAAAATAGTTTGCCTAGTGAGCGATAGGAAAAAAAAAAACAACTCTTCCTGCTCTTCCTGCCACTTCCATCCTTTCTGTAAACTCCCTACTCTTTCCCCATGTGGTTAATTAGAAATAGCCAGGGAATAAAGTGGAATTGCTGAAAACTAAGTTTTCTAAGTACCTTGTAAAGGTATGTCCTGCCCATGCACTAAGGTTGTGTTCTCTATAGTTGTATCCTATGTCCTGACCTGCTGTAGCCTGTGGAGCGGTGCTGGGGTGGGTTGTCCTCATTGTCTCCTGGGCTGGGGTGTGCTGAAGATGCCATGGGCAGCTCTTGATGCTCTTTCTAGTTCACGTGAGGAAACAGGCGATAGGGAGTAGTAAAGCAGGGGGTGAAACTGGGTGCAAGAGGACCTGTGAGTGAAGTCCTGCTGTTGGCAAGCCAGAGAAAAAATTGCACCCTCTTGCCTGAGTTGGAAAAAGTTTTGCATTGGGGATGCTGAGGGAAAGTGAAATGGACATACTCTAGTGATCTCCTGCTTTTCTGCTGTACCATCCTTTCATTCCTATATGAAATGAGCTCTGGATTGGGGCTAAGGTCTCAGTGGGGTTGACATGAGCCAGAATGGCTGTTCTGGCTGGTGCAGCTCAGGCTCCATCCTGACCAGTCTAGAGCTGGTGTGGTACATGCAGCCATGGTTCAGGCTCAGAGCATAGCTCAGCTAATCCACTCACGGATAACTGGGGGATTATTCAACTGGATTTCTAATACAGTCTTTGTTAATAATCCTCCCCAAATCCCTAAATCAATGGAAAATTGATTTCTCTGTATGATCCAAATGGCCTGTGAAGGTATTTTAGGGATAAGAATTCTTGTATATCTATGTGCGAACATACGTGTAAATGCACATGAATATTTTTGTTCCTCTTCCTTGCCCTTGTGACCTATGTCTGTGTTCTACTGGCAGGGACCTGATGCCCAAGACACTGGAGGGACAGATCACCATGGAGAAGACCCCTAGCTACTTTGTGACCAAGGAGGCCCCAGCCCGCATCGCCTCCATGTCCAAGGGCACCAAGTTGATCGTGGTGGTGCGGGACCCCGTGACCAGAGCCATCTCGGACTACACCCAGACACTCTCCAAGAAACCTGACATCCCCACCTTCGAGAGCCTGACCTTCAAAAACAGGACTACAGGCCTGATCGACACCTCATGGAGCGCCATCCAGATTGGCATCTATGCCAAGCACCTGGAGAACTGGCTCCTTTACTTCCCCATCGGGCAGATCCTCTTTGTCAGCGGGGAGAGGCTGATCAGTGACCCTGCAGGGGAGCTGGGCAGGGTCCAGGACTTTCTGGGCCTCAAGAGGATCGTCACTGACAAACACTTCTACTTTAACAAAACCAAGGGCTTCCCATGCCTGAAGAAGGCAGAGGGCAGCAGCAAACCCCACTGCCTGGGGAAGACCAAGGGCAGGACCCACCCTGACATCGACCAGGAGGTGGTGCAGAGGCTGCGGGACTTCTACCGGCCCTTCAACATGAAGTTCTACCAGATGACAGGGCAGGACTTTGGCTGGGACTGAGCCCGGCATGGGAAAGTCCCCTTTTATTACTTGCCCAGCACGGTTTGCTTATATAAAGATATATATATGTATGTGAAATGTACAGAAATCTATTTTATAATAATTTATTTTTAATTCCTAAGCAATTAATTCACTAAGCTGCCTAACCGCACTGACTAGAATGGTAGCCTGTAACCTGTTTAACATTCCACTGTGTTTGATTCTAATGTCTCTCCTTTCCTCGTTTTTTTCCCCTTCTGCTTTCTTTTTGGTTTCATTTGTAACAGACAGTGCTTCCACTTTTCCTAAACAAAATTTGTATCTAAAAATCAAAAGAAGCAAGAGAGGGAAGGGAGGGAGGGAAAGCACAAGTTTATTTTTGTTACGGGTATCTGGCCTTTATAAACACCTGCTTTCCCTATTCCAGTGTCCCAGTCTCTGCTCCACTGTTGTGCTCCTTCATCCCACAGGTTTTCTAGTTAGTTCCACAGTGCTGGTGTGTGTTTCTCTGGGGTGAGTGGGAGGAAGGCTGGGCATCCCTGCACCCCATATACCTCTGCTGAGCAGCAGCATATTTTCCCAGTGGCTGTAAGTGTGGGAACCCCAAGCCATAGGGCTCCTGCTCAGGATTGCTGGAGGGCAAGGTGCTCTTTTTCCAGCAGAGAAACTGCAGAGCCTGTTACATGGGCAGACCTCTCAGTACAGTTTTCCTTCCTTCTTTTTGTCCAGGAGGTTCTTTCCCACAGTCTCTCTATGCATTTAAAATCTTTACTGCAGGACAAATGTAAAATGCTGTGTGGTGCTGGTCAGACTGACTTGCAGAAAAGTGTCTCTCCAAGAATACCCATGCACACCAGGCACTGCTGGAAGAATGCAATGCCTGCAGCACATGGAGCACCCTCCACCCAATAAAGACACCAGCTGAATAACTGGGAAAACCTCAGGTGTCTGCCTGGCATCCCAGTATGGAGCATGTCCTAGGACGTGACACAGGCACTGTCACCTCCTGCCACATGGCCACCGCAGCACCTCCGAGTACATGAACAAGGGGAACAACACCCTTAGCCCTCTTAATTCCCATCACTTTTCGGTCCAGTACTCTAGCCTAGTGGTCTCTCCCAAGGAGTATCATTTGCTGGCTTTACCAACAAGGGTGAATATGTAGGAAGGCATGCTGGGGTTAGAGTATTCCTGGAAGTCCCTGGTGCCCTGGCTGAGCACAGGGATAGCAGCCAGGCAGGACAGGAGGCTCCAAGCATGTAACCATTAACCTGAACTAAATCCTTCTCCTTGGGTGTAACCAGTTGCTGTGGGATTCCATGACAGGATAGATGGGCTGTCCTGAGATCTCTGCCAGTGTTTTGTTTCAGGAGGTCCTGATAAGCACTGTGTGTGTCTGATGCCTTATCATTGCTGTCAGAGGTTCTGCCAGCTTGACTGGAACACTTTCAGAGCAAGGTGGCAGTAGAAGTGATTTTCTCATTGAATTTTTAACTGAAACAGACCTATGATGTCTTTGGGCAGACAAAACTCCCCACACCTTACCTGCAGCACTGAAATGATGCACTGCACCAAGCATCTCCTGGTATTGCTGTGGGAGCACTTCCATAACCAGTGTGGGTAAAACTGGAAGTAAAAAAAGCACCAATGGGCATAGCATCTAATTTCATATGCATTGCCCATAGAAATTCATGTCCTGCATATCTCCACACTTACCTATAGCTCCCCCATGGGGGTGCCCATTTCTGAGCTGTGCCCAGCTGTGCTGGGGCCCATTCAGTGGTGTTTCCCAAATGTTTGTTTTACTTTGCAGCCTCCTCACTCTTGCCAGTCCTTTCCATCTCTCTGCTGTGGCTGTTGGGTGTTGAAAATATTCCTCGGAGCCTGGACTGCTCTGTCTGGGTCTCGATCTAGTCCTGCTACAGCAGACAGAGCAAAGAGCAGACTTGGCTCTGGGTCTACTGCAGGTGCCAGAGAGCTGCCCTTCAGAGTTTTGTTTAAACCTGAGTGCTTTTGGCTTGGCTCAGCAGTGTCACACCTCCAAAGGGATTTAAGGACTCACACTACCGTGTGTGGGTTCACACTTGGGGTGCAGTGCACATGGGTGACCTCAAGGAAAGGGAGATTTTAATCATAACATCATCAGGCTGAGGTGCCTACAAAGCTGATGTGAGCAGGTTGCAAATCCCTCCTTGGGGTTTGCCTCCAAGCACATCCTCCCACCAACAGGGAAGTTCTTTTTCCCCTGAGCCATTTCTACTGAAGAAATGGCACTTTGGGCCAATGCAGTCTGACTTCAGGGGGTACAGGTGGGATGTGGGACCTGCTGAGCTGTGCAGGCTGACACTCCCTGCTTTCCCCCTGTCCTGCAAAATCCAGCTGCAGGCCTGAGCAGCTGGGTGGATCTATGCACTTTTGAGGGGTTTGGCTTCAACTCCAGCCAGGTCCCTGGCTCTGTTTCCTGCTGCCAGGACAGGTGACGAATGCAGGAGTGTGTCTGATTTATCCCAGACCCTGCCACTGTTGGGTGACTGAGGGAAAGGAGCTGCAGGCACTGAGAAGAAAATACTTCCTAGTGGAAAAACAAGTGATTTTTGGTTCTCAAAACCTCAGTTGCCCTTCTAGCATCTTATGCAATGCGTGGAAGGAAGCTTGGCCTCTCCACTTGGCCCTTGGGTGAGCTACCAGCCATAGCTGTGCCACTTCCCAGAGCGTTTCACTGGTGGAGCCTCCAGGACCTGTGTGTTGGCATGGGCTCCTTTCCAGGTGCTTCCCTCCAGAGTGTGTGCTGGCTGCTCAGTGCTGGAAGAGTTTTGCTTCCCCTATGTCTTCCTTGCTTTCCTGGAAACAAGTTTTTAACATCCCAATGCCTTCCTCAGCTGTACAGCAGAGAGTGGGCTTAATTTGTGTAATCAAGCCCTGCTGCGAAGAACTCTCATGGAGCAATCTTGTTGGAGAGTGGAAATACAGAGAGTGAGGAATAACTCTTCAGACTATAAGCCAATTGTTAGTCCTGACTCAATATCCTTCATAATGAAGTCTGCACTAGACTTTTAATGTAAAAAAAGCCTTACCTAACAAATACGACAATGAAGGTGAATTCTCTGTGGTGTTCATCTGGTTGCTAATATTGGAATCAGTGCATTTTTTTTCAAATACTCCCCCTTATTTTTTAAATTAAGCTTGGAGGTGTGATTAGAAGTTTTGTTGGTTGATTTTTTTTTCACATTGTAACATTAATTTATGGCTCAGTTTCATTCAGTCCTGTATCCAGAAGTGCAGTATAGCTATTAGTGACGTGTTGTCTGTAACATGGTTCTATAGTGTAGTAGCCAATTTGTAAAAAAAAAAATAACAAAATAGAAAGAAAAACAAACAAAAAAAGCCACAAAAGAGAAAATCTAAAAAGAAGTATAGGGAGTATTTTGTGGTATGTACAACACAAATTAATTTTACACAGAGAAAGATGTTTCTAGGAAAATGAAATTCTGATAATTCATACTATTTGTATGAACAAATAAAAGCTCTATTTTATGAAGTTACAGGCACGGCTGTGTTCATTTGGGAGGCTGGGTGTGCTGTCCCCTGCACTGGCACCCCCAGACCCCAGTCCATGCCAGGACTGTCCTGCAGCTGCACTGGCCGGTGGCAAAGCCAGGAGCTGTGCTGAGCCCAGAGGAACTGGGTCCTGAGCAGGAGCTGCCATGCAGCCCTGGGCTGCCCTGGAGCCCGAGGCTTCCTGGGGCAGAGGTGTCTGAGTTCAGTCAGTGCTGGGGGGCTGATCCAATGCCTGCATCCAATGCCAGGTGAGGGAGAGGTCTGAGCAATTAATCTCGGCCCTGCTGCAAAACCTGGATGGGCTCAGGGATGCCTCAGGACAAACTCAGTCCTTTGCAGCTTCAGTGGAGGACCTCTCCAGTGCCCAGTTACTTTTCCAAAGCTTTGCTTTTACTGCAGTGATGCTGATCCAGCCTCTGGGGCCAGTGGTTGCTGTTGCTCCCTACACACTCAGCATTTTTTGACATAAAACTTCATTATCACTAAATTCAGAAAAGTCCTAGGTCAGTGCTGTACAAAGCAACACCTGAAGAATTATACAGATTTATATAATGTACCAAACACCACTGAAATTAATTTAAATATTTTCATTTTTCTTTGCAAGCCTTGCATCTGGTGCAGAGTAATTGATGGTACTCTTTCAGGTTGTCCATTTTTTAGAGACCTTCTAGAGAAGAAGTCATAACAGAGCACAAGATTTAATTTAGCAATTTAGGAAGAATTTAACATGGAAACCTCCAGCTGGTCAGGTCTGTAATTAGCTGCTCTGAAACTCTGGCAACACTTAAACTCTATAGGTGTCTCATTTTTAAAATATGTAGATTTTATTTAACATTCCCTTGTAATTTTCAAGCAGCACAGCTGGATGACCTCAGCTGGAGGGAGTTGAGCTGTTCCTTACCACATTCTCAGCTCTCTTTGTTCCAAACCAGGTGTGAATGCCCCAGCAGATGTCACTCCTGGAGGCAGCCTGCAACTGAGTTCACCCTGATTTTAGAGCAGCTTGTGAACCCCTGTCCCTCATTTCTGTATTTTATATGAGCTTCTCAGTTCTGGGTTGGAAGGAGTGTGGGTGCTTTTCTTTCACAGGGGAGTTGGTGCAGAGGAAAGGGAAGGGGAGTCCTTGAGTCTTTGTGGGGCTCAGCATCTTCCCTGTCCCTGAAAACTATTCCCAGTTGTACCTGGGCCTGTGGATATTGGGGATTCATTCCCCAGTTTGGTTTGGGAGCCATTCTCAGGCACTGTTTTGGCAAGAGCATCGAGAAGACAAGGATGAGGATGTCTGTGGTTCGTGGGGTCCTGGATACATAGAAGGGTTTGGTCTGAAGAAGATGGGCTGAAGGGCCTTCTTGTAGATCTGGGAACTTCAGCTGAAGGAGGAAGTTCCTGAAGTCAATGGATTGATGAAGAGGTAGGTGAGACTGGGTTGAAACATAGCTGCTAGACATGGTGATAGCCAAGATGGATTTATTTTTTCTCTTGGTTGATACAAGAAAGGTGAGAAACAATTTCTTTAACAGAAATCAAACAGGTCTCCAGGTTGTGCAAGTGAATGTGGCATTTCTAGGGGAGATGCTTGGGCTGATGGCAGCATCCCAGAGAAGCATCACTTCGCAGGGATGAGAACACACAGAGCAGGGAGGAATCCACCTGAAAGGGTGCAGGCCACTGCCAGGAACATCTATGTGTGCACTCAGTGTTGCGACCTCCCTGAGGAAGGTGAGGGAAGGTTGAAATGAGAAAGAGTAATCTGGGTAGCCTGTAAGCAGTAGGGAAAGATCTGGGTAGGATCTCTGAGGAAAAGAAGTGCTGGTAAATCTTGGAGTTGAGTCCATGCTAACAAATGCATTGAAAAAGTTGGTAGATTTCATAGGTGGAACCACATTTATTGAGTTTTGGGCCAAGATGACTCTTTAAAAAGCACCTTGAAGAAGCTTGAGAAGGTTTTCATTGGGACCAGTTTTCAGGAGGATGTCTTTATTATCTATATGTAGTTTCCTTTTGCCTGGTGTTCAAATGACTGGGAGATTGTGCTTCTGGCAGTCCCAGAGCCCCAAACACCAGGTTATTGCAGTTTTTGTTATTTTTTTCTTCCCTTCAAAAATGTTACCTATCCACCGGATCTGTATCTAAATTGCTTTATTTGAAGCTAAACTATTATCTTCCAATTTCTCTCTGTGATTAAGAATCGTGGTGTTAAAACTCTTCCTAATGCATATATTTAGAAAGGTAATAATAATGACTAATTGGTTATAAATCATTGAAACATGTCTATGCAAGGCAATTGTTCAGCACCTTGTTAAATGCCATTTTTTATTAGAGAGAGGAATTCCTGTGTTAAATGTTAGTGCTGTACCTTCAGCTGGGATAATACCTTACGGCCATTGCAAGTCCTCAGACCTTCCTGCAAAGCAGGATTCTCCCACTTTATTTACAGATTGATGTTAATTTCTTTGAAACACCTAATTGCTTGTGGGTCCTGCAGCCTCATTCACTGGGAGCAGGTGATCTCAAACACACGGTAGGTTGGCTGCTCTCACTGTCTGTGAGCTCTTCTCATCTAAGCTGTTTGCTCTCTTCTCTTGCTGCTTTCCCTTATTTTCCAGCAGACCATGATGCAGTCCTGCAGGACTTTTAGATATTTACTTCTGCTTCTGCAGTTTAGTCTTTCCCTCTGAGAAGGGGCTTACAAATAGGATTGCAACAATCAGCCACTCTCACTGGAACAATTTGCTTAAGAACTCAAGAGCATCATCCGCCAGGAATATTATTTGCAACTATTTATACAGTCAGCTCTAATTGTGAGGCTTAATTCATGCTCATTAAGTCCTCTGAGATGCTTGATCTGCAGCACTGCAGCAGTGCTAAGGGTTCCTGGCTATTTGAGCTGCTCACAGCAGTGAAGGCATCACCAATTTTCTTGCCTTGAACTTTTCCCCATCCCACCAGGGACTGGTAGGGATAATATTGGTACCAGCTGCCCTCAGGAAGAAACTAGATTTTGGCCTTTTGCCAGAAATTACCATGTGCTGGTAGCACCAAAGTCCTGAACAAAGGGATGAAGTTTTAAAATAATATGCACCAAAAATGGCTTGGCAGAGAAGATGCAACTGGTTGCTTTGACACTGAGGTTATTTAGCTGGGAATTGATGTGTCAAAACCTTAAAAGCTTCACCAAAGAAAATTTAAGTAAGCGCCATGATTTCAGCTAATTAAGTAGTGTCAGCCAAATATAATTTATTTCTCACCATCACTCATGTCTACAACAGAATTATCTCATTTTTGATTTCTAATGACTTACTCTCTCTCATTAATCTGGCTATGAACTATTTTTATATAGCTTTTTGGCATTAAAACAAAGAACTTTTTTTCTTTTTAATAAGGAGAGAATCCCTAGATAATTCTGCATCACCCTCGAAAGGGGGCAGGGAGTTTATCTTAGGTTTCATGGCACAGCTCCAGCCTCCCCTCCCAGAAACTCTGGTAGACTCTAACCCAGGTCTTAACCAGGACTTCAGCTTATCCTCTCTCCCTGAGAAATTCCTTCTAGGACCACACCGCATATTCAGGCTCTGGTTTGGGCTTTTATTCTATATAAAAAAAGAGGCCTTTTCCGGTGGTTCTCAGGGAATTTTTTCAAATGCTTTTCACTGAGCATCACTGGCTTTTCTGTTTCTCCCAGGATCCCTGGCTCTTAGATACAGGCTGTTGGTGAGGTTTAAAATTTGGTTCCTTCATTTGGATAATCCACCATTCTGTCCCAGGCATGTGTGTCCTGATTATTGGAAGTGTTCGTATTTCTGTTTAACAGTTTTGGTTCGTGTGTTGGTTTTCACGAATGGTTTGTTATCTCAGGTTCAGCTTGTTCCAAAGTCCCTGGAGCAAGTCCCAAGGATTCTCCCAAGCAGGACTGTTTTTTCATCCAGTACTCCACCTCTGATCCCAGATAGTTCTAAGGGCAAGGAGATGGACCCTTGTTTTCTGCTGCTCATGGGTGACCAGGGATGAATCTGTAATGTGGAGGTCTGTGCTCTCCTGGGGTTTCTGTAGCAGTGTAGCCCTTGAGTATAACCTAAAGACACCAGCAAATACCCTTCGTGTGAAAGGGCCAGTCCCAGCTACAGAACAAAGGAACTGGGTGATTTAGAAAGGCAAGAAAATGTTGGATGCTTTACATATTTTGGCCTGACTTCCACAAAAATCCCATTGTTTTCAAGCACTTCAGAAGCAGAGCCTGCTACCCTCAGCCACCCAGAGCTCTGTGTCTCCCATAGGAGGAACTGTCACTTCCAACCAGCCTGGGCTGCTGCAAGGTAACCTGGTGAGCAGATGACCCAGGCAGACAGTAAGAGCTGCTCGTGCACCTCCCTGGGGAGAGCAAGAGGGAGCAGAGCCAGGAAGGCCAGGCAGGCAGAGTCTCATCTGGCAGAGATCCACGCCCTTCAAAGGGCGAGCTGGGAGAGAGCTGTAGGCAGTGAACAGATAGCTGGAGGGTAGTGTGGAGAGTGGGAAAGGAAGCACTGCACAGAGACAAATATTGCTTTTCTTTGTCTTTTGCAGGAGCTGGAGCTGCTTAGAGGTACCTTGTATGCAAGGGTATTTCTGAAACTAAGAACATTCCCACCTTGGTAACAGATGTGTAATATAAGCTGAATATGGCTGACTGGCCACAGGAGTGAAATTGGGATAAGATGAATCACCTACAGTTCAGCATTTCTTAGTGCTTCATCATGGTTATAGTGGGCTTGGTTTTACCATTGTCTTCTCTGAAATGTTCAACTCCAGGCAGGATCTCAACTCCATTTGCTCACTGTCCGCTGTTGGGATGAGGGACAGAATTGGAAGAGTAAATCTGAGAAAACTTGTGGCTTGAGATAAAGACAGCTCAATATGTAAAGCAAAAGGCGTGTTAGAAAGGAGATCAAAACCAATCATACATTTCCCACTTCCCATGGCAGGCAGATGCCCCAGCCATGCCCAGGACAGCAGGGCTCCATCAGATGTAATGGTGACTTGGGAAGACAAACATCATTCCTCCAAATGTCTTCCCTTACTCCTTCTTCCTCAGCTTTATATGCTGAGCATGATGCCATACGGTCTGGAATATCCCTTGAATCAGCTGTCCTGATCGTGCCTCCTCCAAGCTCTTTGTGCCCCCTCAGCCTCCTAAGTAGTGGGATGGAGTGGGGTGGACAGCAGAAAAGGCCCTAACTTTGCGCCAGCCCTGCTCAGCAGTAGGGAAACATCCCTGGTTTATCAATGCTGTTTCCAGCACAAATCCAAATTGCAGCCCTGCAAAAGCTACTATAAAGAAAATTATAGTAACTCTATCCCAGCCCAAACCAGCATATTTTTTCACCTGTGCCCTCCTGGATGACCAGGCTCCAGTGATGAATTTCTAAAACTGAGGTTAGGGAAGAACAAGGGGAAAGGAAGCAAGTAAATCAAATTCATTGTGGGTTGCAGCCCACAAGGCTAGAGGATTCTGATTACTCCATGATCTGCTGAGGAAGAACAAGGGGAAAGGAAGCAGGTAAATCAAATTAATTGTGGGTTGCAGCCCACAAGGCTAGAGAATTCTGGTTACTCCATGATCTGCTGAGGACTGGGACAGGGTCTGACAAACCTGCTCTCAGTCCAGGATCCCACATCTCTGTGGGCAAAGGACAGACCATGTTTATATCCTGCTGTAGGACATGCAGAGCTGCTCTAATCTACATCCTCTCCCCTCCTCCTAAGCCAAAACAAAACCTGAAAATCAAAATCCAAACAAGGGAAATGCCTCTAAAGTCCAAAGGAGTTTTTGACTCATTTCTCCTTCCCAGATTTTTATAATTTCCTACGGAAAATCCACTTCACCCACAAACACCTGCTTTGCAGAAACTTCCATGTAGTTATATACTAAGAAAACATCTTTTTAGAAAACAGAGTGGCACTAAAACTTGTGCTAATTCTGGCCGAGCAGAAGGCAGGCAGATGGGACAGTGGGAGCTGGGGGGTGAGGACCTTGACTGTTGGATGTGTCTCTGCATCAGGAGGCAGGTAAAAGCCCAGAATCCCAGCTGATATCTGAGCAGATCTCATTATATTCCTTTGTGTATATTTGCTTTATGCCCCTTGGTTTAAGAGCATGTTTGGCAACTTGGATGCTCAAGTACCGTGATGGAAAATACAGTGTTTACATATCAGAGGTGAAAACAGTGAGCAGTCAGGATGTGATTCCAGCACTGTGAGGGATGCAGTGTCCTGTGCAAGACATCTTGGAGTAAGGAGGTCAAGGTGCTGGGATTTGGGACACAAGGACTGGAATACCTGTGGGACAGGAGACTATGAAACATTTGTTGAGTGTCTGCGTTGCCATTTGTAGCAGAGCCCACACCACCTGTGAAAGGATCAACCCTCGTGCTTGTGTGCAGCTCTTTAAAGATGACTGACTCTCTTTGGGTCTGCACAGACCAAACCATGGGGTCATTGCAGAAGGTCACCTCCAGAAGTCCTGACTGTCTCAAAGACTCCACTTTCTCCCCTCCCAAGGAAAGATAATGGTGGGAGACTTTGATCTTCTGGGTGTTTCTTGGCATTTTGCAGATACTCCAAAGGATTTATGATGAAGCATTTTCTTATTCTGTAAATCCTATTTTCAATAGCAACTTGATCCCTTTGCACTCGTTTTCCTATGGAATACTGATGAGGAATTTTTTTCTATGGTCTCTAACTTCAAAATATAGAAGCAATTTGCTTACAATGTTAGTTAGAAGCCTATTTAGGATCTCAGGACCAATGATTTCAGAAATTGTTACCTCAAAACACTTCAGCCCCAGGTGTTTGGGCAGTTTTGCTGATTCTTCAGAGGTTCACAACGCTTTTAGGAGGTTATCGAAAAAGCTGAAACAAAGTTCTGAGTTTTGGAAGGCTTTCTTTATGCTCTGGATTGTTTCAATGGAGGGTTTTAGGCAAGCTGCTTACCCTGCCAGAAAACCTTTTTGTTGTTTCCATCCTGAAAGCAGAGGTTCCAAATCTGCCTTACCTTACCCTGACAGAATTGTTAATTCTGAAGCAGCACTTGGATGCTACAGATGGATCCTTACATGTCTTCTTTGCTGTTCACCACCTTCACTCTCCTGTTTTGAAGTTTAAATAATGATATAACCTGGGAATAAATTCAGGAACATCTTATAGTTCAGAAAAGACTGACTAATTCTTGTTAAGGGCAAGCTGGTATAGCTGTGTTGACTTCAAGGGAGCAGAACTGATTGGTGTTTACAATGTGGCTGGCCCTGTTTCTCCAGATGTTCTGGTAAATGCCTGCAGATAATGAATCCTGTCTGGAAATCTTCAGAATTTTATGAATATTTGTGGGATGTATATGTTGTTAAATGGATTGCTGTGACCTGCTCCAGGCATGGCTCAGTGCAGGGCAAGAAGCAGCCCTCCTCTGCTTGCTGAGGCATAAATGCTGCTAGAGAGACCCTAAATTCAGCTGTGGAGGACAAAGATGTTGCAACCACTGCTGAAGGTGGATTTATCAAGTGAGTGATCATAGCACACTCTGTGTGCATGTAACATAAACATCTATTATCTTCATTTGTAAAATTTCTCCTGAGGCTCACCTCAGGGCAGATACTTCTGAGAGCTCAATTATGGGCAGTTATAGCTGCTTGACAACACTTCTGGCAGAGTGCAAGGCACTGTCAGACAGCAGATTTCTGTTTATTAATGTACTGACATCAAGCAGTGCCTAAAGTCACCTGGGGAGCTGCTGAGGTTCTCACAGGGATGGAAAGAGTGTGAGGTCCTTGTGGCTGTTGAAGGAATTTCCAAGAGGTCTTTGGATCCCTTTGGGATGGAAGGACAGCTTTCCTGTGGAATGGTCAGTCCTTGTCCCCAAAAACTTTGCCATTCAGACAGGTGAAATCTCATCCTTGCACCACGAGTGCAAATGGATTTACCCAAGGATGGGCAGGGAGCCTGTGGAAATGCTTGCAATCCAAGGTGGATTCCTGGCTGGCAGTCCACAGTTCTTTAAAGCATTTAAGCAATACAAATCCCATCTGAGGACTGGACTCCTGCTCTCCAGAAGGATTAGAGAGCAGGAACTGTCCTGGTGTCAGAGCCACCAACAGAAACTGTCCCTATGGAGGGTTTCATAGAGGGTGATCCCTGCTGTCTTTCACCAGGGTCTCCCCACCTGGTGGGGGTTTAAGATGAGGAAGGATCTCTGGAGGTTCACAGCACTCAAATGATGCCTTTGAAACAGCTGTTTAGCAACCTCCTGCTCTGCTAGCTGACACCATGAGGGTAGGGAGGGGCTAGGAGTCTCCTGAGAGTGACCTGGGATCTTTTAAGGCCTTATTTATTAAAAAGTACTTTCAATCTCCTTCTAAAAGTTGGTGGAAGGGGTCTGCATGGTCAAATGACAGCTCCAGTGACCAATCAATTCTTCCTAAGCACTGACATTCTGCAGCAGTGAAGGGTCACAATCAATCACAACCTATTATTACATGATGAAATTGTAATTATGGGAGGGAAACATGGTATAACACTTCCACATCAGTCACTCCAGATATTCACACTTTGCTGGCAACTCTCAGACAAGTTCTGAAGTATTTAATACAGATGCTCCCTTCCCCTCTTCCCTCCCTGCCAGCCCCCCTATCCTGATTCAACATAAGCAGGAACTCAGGAGAAAACCAAATGAGAGAAAAATGTGGAAAGAGTTCATTGCACCAAAACTCTTGAGAGCAAATTTTTTGTGTCCTTACTGCTCCCCTGGTGCCACAGTATGTCACACACCCATGGAAGTAGGAATGGTTTCTTTTTGCAGGAAATTCTAAATATTTTTAAATGAAAACAGCAATATATTAGCTGACCACAAAGGTTAAAAACAACAGAAGAATGAGCTCCTGGAGTTTTTGTTTGATGAATAATTGTGATAAATACAATGTAGAAGTTCAGAAGTATCTCTTTTCACCAAGACACAATTCCATTTTGAAATTACCTGAAGAAAAGTGTTTGTAGAGACTTTTTATATATAAGAGAAATGAAATCAGTATTTTGTAGTTAGCCAAAGAAAATTTTTGTTTAAAATAAAAGTCAGAAACTTCCCTCTTATTCCAAAGAAGTCAAATATCTGTCATAAATGAGCCTTTTGAGGAGTGGTAGGATGGCTTCAGATGACCTCAAGGCTCCTTCTAGCCTATCTTGTGTGACCCTCTGACTTTAATCTGTGTTTTAATGGCCTGATCTTCAATTACCACTGGATAAAGAAAAACGTAATGTGATAATGTCTCCTTGGCTGTGTTTGCTCAGGCTGCTCCCTTGCCCCTAGAATGCTGTGCTGGGAAAGGATCTGGGACACACCTGTACTGAATTTTGGTTTCCATGAGGGATTGTTCAGAAGGTGCTGCAGAGCATGGTGGATTTGATTATGTTCCTGTACTGCCCTGGAGCACAAGGAGAATAAAATGCCCATCATATCCTCACACCTAGACCTTCCCAAAGAAAGAAATGGGCATAGATAAGTCCAGTTCCTTGTTCTGGCTCAGGAGCGTGGAGAAGAGGCAGCTCAGTTATATCCCTGAATGGGCATCTTGTGGGGTTGACATGAGTCTGGACTAAAACAATCACAAGGCTGATCTCTATTCCTAGGGCAGATCTGATAAACTGGGCAGAGGGTGTTTTCTCTGCAGCAGATCAGCAGTAACATCAGCTGCTCTGATGCCTGTCATGAGCAGCCATTTCTCTGTTCAGCAGAAGACCATAACCAATGCAACATTTCCCTCTCCCTCTCATTTAGTCTCCAGCCTGCTTTTCTCCAGGGAGTGGTTCCCAAAACTGGCAGAAATCTCTCCTGCTCCCATGGATTGAAGGCTTTTTCCCTTCCCTTTTTGCCCCCAGTTGTGTTGATATTCACTGGTCAATCTCTTTGCTGAGCTGGTTTTGTGCTGATAAAGGGTACAATGATTTCTTTTATCATATATTTTTTGTCCCATGTCCCTCAACTGTAATTGAAGAAGTCTTGTTTGTGAAATCTTCTGCATAAAGGTGGTAAGGCTGGGTAAGAAACAGGGGGTTTCTATTGCAAAACATCTGAAGTGTCTTGTGGCTGTCTCTGCTTGAAGTGCCCTTGTGCAGTGCCTGGGAAACTTTCAATACTGGAGCAGTTCATCTGTTTGTAAACTTCTCTAGATCCTGGAGACTGGGCTCGCATGGAACTCTGATTTGGGGAGGATATCAGTGGGCTGGAGAAGACCCTGAGCTGTTCGTCCAATAAACTTTTGAAGTGTTTCCTACCAGAGGATAAAAAATTCTCCGTCTCAGAATCACATAATATTCTGAGCTGGAAGAGATGCACAAAGATCATCAGGTCCCTCCTCTGGCTCTGCACAGACCCCCAACAGTCCCACCCTGGGCATCCCCGGCAGTGCTGTCCAAACTCTCCTGGAGCTCAGTCAACCCCAGGGCCATGGCCATTCCCTGGGGAGCCTGGGCAGTGCCTCTGAGGGAGATCATCTTTTCCTCAGTGAACCTTTTCCTAATATCCAACCTAAACCTTCCCCGACACAGCTCCTACCATTCCCTGAGATCCTGTCCTTGACCACAGAAAGCAGAGATCAGAGCTGTCTCTCTGCTGCTCCTTAGGAGGGAGTTGTGGCTTCTCTGAGGTCTCCCCTCACCCTCCTCTTCTTCAGCCTGAACAAACACAGCACAAAACAGGACAGGGAAAAAAAAAACATCTCTGAGACAATCTTCCTCTTCAATGAAGAGGTTTTGTGTCTCCAGTAATTCTTAGATTTTGCTTACAAAAACATTAGTATAGAGTTCACAAAAACAGAACCCTAGTTGACACAGAGTGTGTATTAAATAAATAATAAATGGGAATAATAATAAATGTGATGCTGGATGGCAGAAAGGCACCTGACTCAATCCTGGCAAGCAAAGAGCATGAACACCCAAACAAATACTGATTAGTGCTATTTACAGGAAGGAACCAAAGATGTACAAGATTTCAGAACAGTTTAAATCAAAAGGAAAAAAATTTGGCATATTTTCACAGTGACAAAACAGTTTCAGATGTTGCTGACTGATGTCAGTGGGGCTTTAACAGAGTGAGAGGAGAGCAGTCCCTGAGATGACCAGATGCAGCTCTGATTCCTCTTAATTTCTGTAGCAGGAGAAGTTTTAGTTCTGAGAACTAAATTCTCCATTCTAGAGCATAGACATGAATAGACACAAAGGCATTTATTGAGGTGGAAAGGTTGGGTTTTTTCCAGTTTTACCCCCTTCCTCCTAGAAGTAGGCTGAGCTGTACCTCCAGTGCCTCTGCCCTTTAGAATTGTGGAATTACCCATTGGAGGAGACCCACAGCTGTCAGTCAAAAGCCCCTTTTCTGTGCACCTTGAGGGTAGGGCAGGCCCCTAGCCATGTGAAAAACAGTATCTGGGTTTCAGCTGGGGGATGAAACAGAATATGTCCCTCAGGCTGGAATGTCTCTCCCCTGTCCCCCATGGTGCCCACTGACTGTGCTGGCTTGGCTGTCCTGGGCTGAGCAGAGCCCATTGCTGCTGAGACACACGTCAAAGAGCTTTACCTTTCTGCCATCCTTAGTGCCATCAGCTCCTCAAATCCACAGTTTCTTTCCCACTGCAGAAGGCTACTGGGAAAACTTGCCAGAAAAGCAGTATCACCTGGGCTTAGCTCAGAAACCTGTTTTCTCTCCTTTCTAGCCCTTGGCTGGCTCTGATGAAGCTCTCTGTTTCCCACAGGATGCTTATTTTTGGATAAAACACCTGGCATAATTACACTCACTCACTCACTCTATGGAACACTCTGGTTTTGTGAAGACACAATTTTGTTTTGTCAAGCCAAGCTCAGTCCCTTGAGCTGTCCCAGCACCCAGTAGGAGGTTGGAGACCGTCCAAGGTCCCACTGTGATTTTGGGGGTTTAGTGCTGATTTCAGTGGATGATCTGCAGCCAGAGCTGCCTTCCTGACACATCACTTGAGCTGAGTAATATCTTAAGTGCTTCTCAGTCAGCTTTGCTATTGCAAATGAGGGAAAGGAGAGAGAGGCCTGTTTTGCTTTGAATTAACTTCTACTTCTGAGGCCTTAATTACAATTGGGTAATTTATAAAGCTCCCCCCCCCCCCCACCGCTTTTTTTTTTTTTTTTCTTCCAACTATAGTAGAAATTGAGTTAAATTAGAAATCAGGAAGTTGCATTGTATTAGTGTGTATCCTTGTGGCAGGGACTGAATAAAAATATCAAATACAATGGATTTCATTATAAGAACTGCAGGAAACAGTGGTTCTGTGTGATGACAGCTCCCAGAGTGAAGCAGAATTTGTGTCGATGTTATCATGTATTTAATTAGATGTTCTGAACCAGAATGCCTTCACACTGGAGATGTCATTGGCTTTATGTAGTTTTAAGAAAGGGTTCACAAGTAGTATTTGGCCTCTGGAAAAGGCCAATTAGTCTAAAGGACACTTTAGCCCAAATGACAGAACCTGGTCAATTGCCTGGGACATGGGTTGCTAATGGCACCTTTCAGTTCCAGCTTGTTTAAAGGATGATGAGAGTCTGGTGCTGAGACACACAGTTCCTTGGTTTTGCCTCCTCAGGATGATGTTGAGAAATGGCTATTCCTCTCTGGAATGTCCCTGTCCTGGGATGGAAACATAGCCAGAGCCCTCAGCCTGCAGCTGGTGAAGGGTTAGGGAAAGATCCAAGGGGCAGAGCAGCGTTAAACAAAGCCCATTCAAATTCAGGGTCTGCTCAGTAACATCAGGATTAAATACCTGACCTTTCCACTGTTTCCTACCTTCACCGAGCCCCCCTGCAGCCCAGGTGGGGAACAGCACCAGGAGACAACCTCACTGGGCATGGGGACATCCCACAGCAAAGTCACGACACACAGGGATCAAATTCCTCCTCAGGGTTTATCTTTCCTGGTTTCTCACCTCTTTCTGACCCCTTCTTACAACGAGATAATTTCACGCCTTGGGAGACATGGGTTATAGCTCATGTGTGGAGCAGGACTGGGAGAGTCCTGGGAGAGCAGGTTTCTCCCAGCTGCTGAGATGGGCAGCTCTGGAAGTTCCAGGTCTTAGGGATGGACATCTGGGGAAAACACTGATCTCGGTTTTGCCAGACTCATGGGAGGAACATCAAAGCAGCTTCAGATGCTCCATCTACACTGTGTATGGAGATATGTCAGACCAAGACGTTGTGTTTAATTCAAAATAATGAGCTGTGGAGGTTCACCAATCTATGGGGAATCCAAACATTTCTTCAGGATGCTTATCCATAGTATAGTCACCTGTTTTGGAAGAAAGATATCATACTTGTTGTCACTTTGATAGGAAATTGTAACACAGGAGAACCCAGCACCAGACAATCCTGTTTCAGCTACCAAGCACTGCAGAAGTGAGAATGAATGGGAACCTCAGGGCTGATTTCCCTCTCTTGAGGCTGATAAAACTCCTCCAAGGCTATAACCCATCAGCCAGAAATGACAGCACTGAAGGGATAAAGCTGGTGCTTCCCCAGCCTGACAGTGACAAAATGGGTTCAGGAGGGTCCTTTACCTTGGAATCATACAATCACTAAAATTGGAAATGGGCACCAAGGTAACTGAGTCCAACATCCCTGAGCCACTGTGATGAGCTCTATAACCTACCACTTCTCCAGAAACTTGCATCCAGGCCTAATTTTCCTTTAAATTTATCATAATTATTAGTGCAACACATCTGTTAGAAATCGTATCAGCTCAGAGTAATGGAAGGGATTAAGGTAGGGTTTGGGATATGCTTCAAGTGCCTGTACTTAGCATTTCTAACACTGAAATCTTTAAATGAACAGAAAGGTTTGCTCAGAGCCAAGTTATCACCTCATTGCTGAATTTAAGACACAATGTGGCTAATTAAGATTTAGGAGTTTGCATTACATATAATAGTGCTCTTCCTGTTGTTTGCACGTAGGAAGGGCCTTGACCCCAGAGATGGGTCTCACCTGCCCAGCCTGTGTGCTGCTGGGTCTGTGCCATCCCTGAGCCAGGCACAGCCACCAGGGCTGTTCTCTGGCCCTTCCTGTGGAAGGGCTGGTGGCCGCAGGAGCACACTGGAGCCCCAGTTCTGCAACTGCCCTTGGCAAATGCGTCATCATTCCCTGCCTGCAAGTAGGGTAATTTTTTAGGCTGTCACCAAGCTTTAAAGGTTCTTGCATATTCCTAGAAAATAGAGTTATATGTAAGAGTGGTCAGCACAACTGAAGAGGAATTGTACCTTCAAAATATCAATGATAGAGCCAGAAGTAAATTTCTATAGCTTTGAAATCCCAAATCCATGTGTCGGCTCCCTTAGCAGTCTGCAGAAAATGGGGAATACTTCCAAACTATGGCTGGAGTGAGCTGTCTGTGGAAGCAGAGGCGTAAATGTTGGCTCTAACACATTCAGGCCAAAGTTAATTATCTCCAAAAGAGTAATTCTCTTTTGGGAAAGTTGGATGTAAGTGATTCACTGTTTCACTCGCATTTACATGTTGTGTGAAATGATTTGTCAACAATCTTCTGTAATTAGATCTTGATTTAGGCTAAATATGTCAGATATGTCTTGCTAATTTAAAGTGTGTATTTAAATCCCCATTGGATGTAATAGGGCACAAGCACATATTAGGGAAATATGAAGTATTTTCACAAAAAGACTGAACTGAAACACTGCCTTTTTGCTGTTTCAACCATTCTTTCCACCATCAAGAAAATAAAAATCCATTATTCTAATATCATGAGATGCCTCCAATTATTTTGCCAAGCAGGAAATTTGTGAAAATTCCACTCTGGAAATGTGAAAGCAGAACACACCAATACATTAAAGTGTTTTAAAGCTACTGCTGAGAAAGTGTTGACATAATGGCTTTGTTCCAATTTTCTATATGTTTTTTGCTTTCCTTGTGTCCCTACAGAAATTTTGTAAAAGCCACTTGGATTCCAGAAGGACTTAATTTGCAGCCTTGCTAATGTAATTAACATCTATTAAGCGGGCATGTGCCCCGAGCAGCTTAATAGGAAAATCAAATAATGTTTCCTATTGGAATGTTCCCTGTTAAATCGTCAAAGTGCTTTAGTGTATGTTTTCTGTAGGCAGCAGTGTATAATGGAAATGTTACACAAATTAGTATTAGGCCCCTGGTGAAATGGGATCTTTTATTTAATTTGATTTTATAGCTAGGATGCAGAGTGATTGCTGCTTTGGCCTCACCAGCATGTGGCCAGGCAGAATTAGGTTTTGCTGGGATCACATTTGGAATAACTCCTCATAGTCCTTGCCTATGGAGTGGGTGGGGTTCATTTTTAACCTGACCTTTAAATGGCATTAGTAACGTCCTTGTGGAGCAATAGCATAGCAGGATGGGCTCCATAAAAAACAGGAATCCCATGGCTGACCAGTGTTGTGGTTTATTTTTTTTTTAAGGTGGGTAATAAAAGAAGAAAATAGAGAGCTCATGACTTTGTTTGTGTTTGGTAGCAGAGCAGCAGGTGTCTGAATAAAGCTCCCCTTGTTCTTCAGGCGTTGCTGCTGCCCCATTTGCTGGAGTCCCACTGGTTTTACTCAGGGGCTTGTGGTGGTAAATGAAGCAGGGACAGTCAGACCCTGGTGCTGTGTTTGCTCCCTGGCCTCTGGATGTGCTGGCATGGCAGAGACACCAGCTGAGTCTCCCTCTGGGAAGGGACAGAGGGCCAGGAGAGCACAGCCACTGCTCTGCTTGTGGGGTGTCAGCAGCGAGCGCCCACAGCGGGGCAATGTCTGCATCATCCCTGTTCTACTCCTGCGAGAACAGTATTGTGAGGAGGACAATGCTCCCATCCCCTTGAACCTGGAGAAAAGGTGAAATCCCAAAGGAGCTGCTTCTCTTCTCAGTAACTACATAGCAGCCTTGGTCTGTCAGCAGTAAATGCCCACATTAAACTCTTCCTCCAAAATCAGAGTGATAAACATTCATCCTGCATGAGGGAGATGCTGGTTGGCTCAGTCTGGGGTGGCGCAGCTCCGAAAATTCAGTCTCAGCAAATTATTAACTGAAAATTATCTGAGATTTGTTTCTCTTTTAGTTGTTTCTGTTCTGGAGAGGGGAAGGAATGAACATCCCCCTGGATTTTAGGGGAACAAGGAGGACAATCTGTTGAGGAAACTCTGAGATAGGCAGTGTATCTGCAGTTTATATGTAAGGGGAAAGGTTTGCCTCTCTCTTTAGGCTGCTGCTTCAACTCACCCCAGGAGGAAACCACCAGGCCAGGGGTTCTTTAATTTTTCATCAGGCAAAGTTGTTTCCTTCCCTAGAGAGGAGAATTTCTTCTTCAGAGCGGACTGATTAATTCTGTCCTATGCACCATCTTGTACTTGGGGCTTGCAGCACAGCTCCTGCAGCATAGGACACTTCTCAGATGTGTCTGAAGTCAAGATCTCCTCCAGGAGCAGCTCCGGGTAAAAACTGGGTTGTGCTTCAGAAATAACAAATTATGGAAGACTTGGCTGAGCAGCCCCCTTGAGCTCTGCCTCCCCTATAGCAGCAATGTCCATGTCAGCAGCTAGCCCTGGGCTGCCCAGCCAGTGTCCAAGTGTCCCTGAGCTTGAAATAGCCAGCTTTGGTTTGGATTTAATGGCAATTTTCCTCAAAAGCACTGGCCCAGCAATTCACACACAAATTTGAGCAACTGATCTAGTGAAAGGTGCTCCTGCCCATGGCAGAGAGTTGGAATGAGATGGTCATTAAGGTCCCTTCCAACACAAACCATTCTGGGATTCTTAGTCTGAGGTTCACTGGGCCTTTGGTCTTCCAGAAAAGCACCATGATAGTGGCAGAAGCTTCCCTGGATACAAATCCTCTCCCGAGCAGTGAAATGCTAAAATGAAACTGAGAACTCAGGAGCAGCCACAGGCTTCCTGCTTCAGTGAACTGTGAGTTACTGTCCTGATCCAAAAGAAAACAAGAAAACTGAACTTTCCAAAAACAATGACACAGGTAATTCTGACAGTTTTCCTGCTGGCTTTCAATGGCATTTAAGCAAAGCTAGAGCTGAACTGATAGTGCTAGTATACAAGTGCTGGGGAACAGGGAAGGGGGATAGGAAGGGAAATTATTTGGGCAATTTTCAATGGAAAATGGTTTTAACAACAACAAACCCATCCTGTCTGCTTGTAAAACAATTAACTTTAAATCCTTGTACCCTCTAAGTGAAAAGCCCCTAGGAAGGGACAGCTTTGACCAAAATCATTAAATAGGGAAACCTACACTTCTTCTGTGTTCCCATTACTAACTGCAAGAGTCTGTGAGTGTTTTTATACATCACTGCTGTTACAAAGGAAAAAAAATAGTTGTTGGTTCTGCATACTGATGATTCTGTAAAACCTCCACTTGACTTTTTTGGGTTTATTTTCTTTTTCATTTGGGGGAGGTTTTAATGTTGTTAGGTTTTTATTTTGTTTCCCCATGAATATTAAAGCAGTTCTCAGAAGTCAGCTGGTTCACTTTCACTTTGAATTAGAGAAACTGAGGTAAAAATGGGGCTGTATCTTGCCCAAAATCATAAAATACATAGATGACAACATTTGGGGTAGAACTCGATTCTTCCCTGGCTCAACCTGGCTGTGCAAAGACTCAAGAGGCCTTCCTGGAAGCAGGTCAGAACCATTTCCCTCACCTGTGAGCCAAGCTCTCTCCTAACAGCAGGGCCATACACCCCACTTTGTACCATGTAGTTACTGATTTATATCTTCACTGCAATACCTTACGCACAGGCAGTCTGGCAGTAATGGTATTTGATAAAATTCATCCATTTTCTTGTTTGGTAATTGATGTCAGCAGTTTCATGTCTGCATAGAGCATCAGCATGAACCATATGGAAATGATTGATGAGATGTTGGGCCCATGGCAAGAGAAGGGGCAAAACCTGCCTTTCTCTTGAAGTATCTGGCTTTTATTTGCTACTGTAAATGCAAACAGTCACATTGGGACTTCCCTGGCCAGGAACCACTTGGCTTAGGTACAGCATAGAGAGGGACCTTTCTTCATACCTGTGGTGTTGCTGCTTTGGGTCTCCACCACATTATGCTTTTCTTAGTTGAATATTGCTGCTCAGCTCAATTTAAATTAATTTCTATTTTATGGGACACTGTATTCTCTGAGAGAAAGCTCTAGTGAGTACTGGGAGAAACAGGGATGTGGTTCCAAGGACAGTGCTGTGGTTGCATGTGGGGGTGTGTGTATGTCCTCACTGGTGTCATCTGGGCCAACTTGTACAGCCTCACATCTCCTAAAGGCATGAGATAGCTACATAAATATGACTTCTGTGAGACCTTGGAGTCTAGTCCATGGTTTTGAGAGAAAAGCATTGCTGTTCAGAAGGAAAAGTAATATAAGCTGCTGTCTGGGGTGGTGGGACACAAAGTCAAAGCCACATCCTGGCCATGGCATGTGTTGTGGCTCTGGGTTGGGCTCTCCAAGGAGGTACTGGTGGTATTTGTTCTTGTAGAGCTGGTAGCTGAACTTCCTGTGATCTGGGGAAGCAAAATGAAATGTAGCAGAGTGAAAGAGGGGAATGAAAGGTGGAAGAGAAAAAGCAGAGTATTGTGCAAGGTTTTGTCTGCAACCAAACCCCAATCTGTGTGTGTGTTTGACTTTGTCAGATGCTCTTGTCACAATGACTGCTTTCTGCAGGGACAGCATCTGGGTGATGTTGATCTGAGCAGGAGTTTGGGATTGGTGATGGACTATCTGGTTTGAATCAAATAAAGAAACCCTCAGAAACCCTGCCCAAAGCACAAATTAAGCCTGCAGCGTGTCAACAAGATGAGAAAGTCTGGCCAATTCACTTAATCTATTCCAGGCTCCTCTTGGCTTCCAGGTGTTCATTCTGGATCACAAGCCAAAACATCCTGGGAGAGGCTCTTGCTGTTGTATTTCCAGCCCATCTGATAAGGCTCTTGCCTCCAAGCCGGCATGCTGCTGCAAGATTCTCACTCTGCCCTAGCCAGGGATGTCAGCTTAGGGCTTCAAGGCCAGATCCAAATTGTATATAAAAAAGAGAGGTTTTGTTGACCAGATGCCTCACCAGCTGTATGCCTTTGACCTCAGAGTTCCCTTTTGGGATGTGTGATTTTTCCACGGATGGACAACTTATTTTCTTGTCCAGTGTCCTATCAAATCCTCATGGCACTTTTCTCTATTTTAAAGGGTGGGCAAAGAACTGGGCAATGACAATTGATCTAAAGGAGGTCCAAGCTCACTTCTGTTCCCAGACAAACCTACTTGACAGCCACCTTGTTGACAAAACCATGCTAGGACATCTTGGCTGCACCTAGGCTTCCAGATGGGCTTAAGGAAGCAGGGAGAATCCTGTGTGAACGTGGGGATGAGTTTGGGGCTGGTGATGGTCATGCACTTCATACTACACTCACAATTCACAGCTATAGAACTGGACTTCCTTGTTCTTCCTTGGCTCTCTGGGCTCTGACTTGCTTTGCAAAGAAGTGAAGTTTTTGACAGGGCTCAGTAGCCCATGCTGGAAGGACAAAGCCCCTGAGCTGTGCCCATGACCAGCGTTCTCTGAGGAACCAGGTGAATGAAGGGGAAGCAGGAGAAGCAAGAAAGGGGAAAGACTCCTCACTGATGATTTTCCCAAGCATTTGATGGGGGTTGGACTGCTCGGACAAGGCTAAAACTCAACTCAAAGGACTTGTCTTTGCCACAAAACCCTGGCTTTTCCATAACTAGAAGATGCTTCAGTGTTTCAGTGAACACTTTTCAGTGTTTCTCTGAATTATCTGTGTGTTCTACCAAACATTGCAAGTTCCTGCAATTTTTTCCCCCCAAAGAGCTGAATCTAGTCACTTTTTTCCTCTAGGCTTCAGAGGAAATGGAAAGGTACTCATGTTTTATTCATCACAGTCACTATCTCTTGTTAATTTACTTACATTATTTACAGAATTTTAAAGTATTTTGTGTGTCAGGCAGCATCTCAGGTCCTATAAAATGCTAATTTGCAAACTGTATCAGAGGCAAACATATTTCCTGGGCCTCTAGGTAGACAAAGGGCCATCCCCATTCTTAATTTATATTTTATGATTCTATATTTAAATGCAATAAGGCCTGCTTGAATGGCAGATCTCAGGCAACCCACTTCTCTATGTGGTTAAATTTTGTGAAGATCCATTGTGGTTGTGCTACTGGTACAATAAATTTAATTTTTGATCTAGTACCCTTAATTGCTAAGGATGACTGAACATGGTTTAAGTACAAGAATAACTATCTTGGATCTTTGCCCTCAATGGGAATGAATATAAGGTTCTGAAAGTTCAAGTAACATTCTGAAGAGAAACTAAGTTTTATTTCCACAGTTGCTTCTTTGTACTTCTTGATTCCAGTGAGAGGGGAAGTGGGGGAAAACTCAAACCCCAGAAGGGTCTTAATGTTTTAGGTTTTAATCTCCTGTCTGTGATCTCTCGGCAAATTGGTCCAGCTCCCAACCTTGGGGTGCTGGAATCTTCTGAAGTGCTGGGACAGTTGACACCATTAAACTGAGCAACACATAGAGATTTAAGGACATTTCAAGGTAGTTTAAATCACTGATGTGCTTGAACTGTGTGTTTCCTGCTGCTCAGTTGCCTCTCAAGGTTTAAGGCCTATCAATAGGAAGTAGATTCCAGGAGCTTTTGTCCTGGCTGAGTAAGGCCAGAAGTGTGTGGCTCCACAGCACATCCTGTGAGTGTCTCTTGGTCACAGTGCTGTCAGCACTGGTGTCCTCTGCTCCTCTGCCCAGCTGAGAGGACATGCTTATCCAGGCCTCTCCCCATTGCTCTGGAGAAATCTTAGGTGAAAATCAGATGTTTTGCTGTGTAGCATCACATTCCTGCTTGCTGGATGTGGGAACAAACCACCCCATGGGTCTGGAGCTGCTCCAGGAGAAGGGAGGCTGGGGCCATGGTGCAAAGAAAACTATGAGGCTGGTGCAGGGTCAGGCATGATCCTGGTAGTGGCCAGGGCTGGATGGGCATGGAGCACCAGCTGGCTCTCCCTTGCAGGCACAGCCCTGGGCTCCTACCATGGTTTACAAGTCAGATAATTCCTCCTTGGCTTCTCCTGAGGTCTGCCTGAACCAGGATGCCTCTTTGCCATCTGTTCAGCCTCCATCAGTGCTAGTGTGTCACGTCAGTGGCTCCTCCATTCTCTATGGAGAGGTCTCATCAGGATAAGTAAAGTGACCTTGTTGGGGGTTGAGTGTTTTTCTATTACTGTGTCAATTGAAATAATTTTTCCCATTATCATGCCAATGGAGCTGCTGGGTTACACCCAGGATCTCTGATGACTCCAGACAAAAGGGGTCAGTGGGAACGGCTCCCGGAGAGGCCTCTCGGGCTTCTGGCGGGGTTGGGGGGGGGACGACTCATGTTCCCGGCGAGCTCGGAGGAGGACTGCGGATCTTCAGCCCACGCAGCAGGAGCACAGGAGAGCCAGACCCTCTGCGATCACCTGCCCTGCATCTGCCCCGTTCCAGCCTCCTGCCTCTGCGGACACAGCTGATCACCTGGACACAAACGGTGAGTGAGGAGCCACCGCTCCAGCCCGTTCCCACCGAGACCGGCATGGCCGCTGCCGCCCCCCACCCCTCCCTCCTGCCTCCGTTCCCACTTGCCCTCGGCAGCTCCGGGCTGGGACTAAGCACAGAGACAATGTGCTTGCATCTAAAGGGACTGACACCGAATTATCTATTCTGTTCTGTTAGCAATTTTAACAACTGCTGTTGTTTTCTGCTTGTACGGTTAGATATATTAGTAAAAGAGCTGTTATTCCCACCCCCCTTAACTCTGCCTCAGAGTCCTTGATTCAAACAATTATAATACTTGCGGGGAGTGAAACTAAAGTCTCTATTTCAAAGAGAAACTTCTGCTTTTACTGGCAGACACCTGTCCTTTCAAACCAGGACAGACCTAATCTCAAAATTAATGTAAAGGTGGCATTGAATGTTCTGCCATAGTGTGTCTGATCAAAACATGTTGGCAGACTTGAAGATTGCCAAATTTGTGCCTTATAGCCACTCTGAGAAGCACTGCAGTTTTATCACACCCACCACAGTTATTTTTCTGTGCCTTCTTTTTACTTTCATGAAAGTTTCAACATTTTTCTTGTGAATGCATCACAGAATTTAATGTATAATGGCGCTGTGACTGCCTCTTCCACTCAGTGCAAGGTACAGGTCTTCACTGGGAGGGTGATCCTGCTTGAGGTAGAGCACTACAACCAGCAACCTGAGCTGAGGCAGCCTCTGGATCACCTTCAACACTGGCTCCTTGGAGGCCAAAGCCAAGCTCCTGTCACCTCACAGTACAGATATTGCTTCATCTGTGAAAGGAGGTCAGTGACAAGAAGCAGTGTGAAAAATGGTGTCAGCAGAAGAAGACATGGCCCTGCTGGGACACTCATGATATGTGATGCTGTGATGTGGAAGGCTCAGCCCCAAGATAGCACTGGGGCATCCTGTGGGTATGAGCAGCTGCTCATGGAGTTCTCAGTGGAACAGCTCTGCCAGCAGCCAGGTGGTGATGATATCCTGGTCTACCCTTTTCCAGTCACAGTCACCTTTCAGGCCAAGTCTCTTCATTTCATAGAACTTTTTTCAGTCCTGAGGTAGTTTTAGGAGTAACTGGTAAAGTTCTCATAAGGCTGATTGATGCCTCAACACAGGTTTTTGGAGGGAGCAGCTGTAATGTTTCCAACTGTTATGATATCTCTTTTGGAAAAATGACAGATACTTTTTTTTTTTTTAATGATTGGGAAACCTTGCAGCTTTTTTACTGCTGGAAGCCAGGGAGGTGTTTTGTGTCTGTTACTGAGTACTTCCAGTACTCACTATGAAAAAAAACACCTAAACAAACACTGTCCAGTATACACTGTGGTCCTGGCCACTGCCTCCAAAGGAGCACAAAATTCTTTCGTAACTTTGAAGTTTGCTAGTCCATGTGCCCATGATGGACACTCATGGGACAAGCTGTTCCATTCTGCTGGACTCTAAGAGGAGTTGGGTGACATGCAAGGCCATGCAAGGCTGAGGAATCTGCTAACCACAGCTAGCTCAGGTTTTGGGTTGTGTCCCTGATGTTAGACTTTGGTTTTGGGGAAGTTCTTTTCTAAATCAACAACCTGTACACATGGCATTGTGCTCAAAATTTTCTTGTAGCCAGAAGGAATACACTTAACACACAAAAGCTGTCTTTCTACTGAGGAAAAAAGAAAAAATCCCATTTACAACACTGTTTGAAAGACTTCTTCCCCCTTCATCTTAACCAAGAAATTGGCATGTTAATAAATGCAAGCCCCAAGAATCTGAGTGCTACTCAGACACTGTGAACTATTTTCTTTGCAGCATTGTGAGGCTTCCTGGGAGCCTGAATGCTGCTCACGAAGTCCCAGAGCACACTCTGCTCTGGAGCTGGTTCTGCCACTTCCAGTCAAGTCAGGGACACAGCCCTGGCTTAGGATGTGTTAGATTTATCTGCAAAGGAGAGGTGATAGTGTATGAATTTTGATAGGAATTAAGAATACGATAATTTTGCAAGTCATTCTTTATTATGTCCTTATGAAATGGGGAAAGACATCAAAAGTTGCCATTGGAAATTACTGGCAGCTAAATTTAAATATGTTTCTCTTCCATCCACAATCTTGTCACTTTCCTGCTGCCATGTTCTAGTGGGCCCATGGATCTAGGTCACCTTTTTTCACTATCAGTAAGATCACCAATTCCTCTATGCATTCTTTTCACTGACTTGAATATGCATTGCCAAATATTTTTTCTTTTCCCAGACCTTGGTTTATCTGACTAGGAGGTGAGAAATTCTTCCTGATGGTTTCATAAATACACATGATGTGGCATTTGTCAACACTGGTTAAATCTAAATAAATAAATAAATTCATCTGTTCCTCAAAAGAACCCTGCTTCTTCTGTGATATCAAAGCCTGGCTTTGGTGACACCATTAATCATCACAGGAATTGCTGTGATGTCCTAGGAAATTGTTGGCTAAAGCATTCAGGAGCCAGTTACTGAGTGGAGGAAGAAAATTTTTCTCTTGTTAGGGGTTGGTTTTCCATTTATTTTCCCTCTCCTCTCTGTCTGGAATTTTTTCCATTGACACCCTAAGATGGCTAGTGATAGGGGGAGGCTCCCTTTTCTTTTTCTCTTTGGAGTTTCTCTCGAAGGGCCGGGGCAGGGGGAAGACTGGGAACAGTGAGATTAGGGCAGGTAAAGGAGAGTTGGGGGCAGTCGCTCCCTGTCTCGCTTGTTTTGGCTCTCGGAGAGGATGGCAGCTGGAAAACCTCACCCTGCCACCCCAATGCTGGGACCTGCCTTTCCTCGGCTGTGGGACCCTGCACCCCTGCTCGGGGGCTTTCCTGCCCCAGCCTGCCATCTCCAGCATCCTGCTTGGAGCACCAAGACTGACACTACCCTAAGGATCCATGAGCAGCGTCTCTCCTCCATCCTTCCCATCCAGGACACAGCCACCATCACTCCCAGCATCCCTGCAGCCAGGCAGGATCACCACACTGCCCCGGTACTGGGAGCTGCCCATGGGATCACCGCACTGCCCTGCTCACCAGGAGCTGCCTGTGGGATCACCGCACCTGCCCCGGTACCAGGAGCTGCCTGTGGGATCACCGCACTGCCCCGGTACTGGGAGGTGCCCGTGGGATCACCGCACCTGCCCTGCTCACCAGGAGCTGCCCGTGGGATCACCGCACCTGCCCCAGTACCGGGAGCTGCCCATGGGATCACCGCGCCTGCCCCGGTACCAGGAGCTGCCTGTGGGATCAGTGCACCTGCCCTGCTCACCAGGAGCTGCCCGTGGGATCACCGCACCTGCCCCGGTACCAGGAGCTGCCTGTGGGATCAGTGCACCTGCCCTGCTCACCAGGAGCTGCCCGTGGGATCACCGCACCTGCCCCGGTACCAGGAGCTGCCTGTGGGATCAACGCACCTGCCCTGCTCACCAGGAGCTGCCGGGCGCTGCCTGCCAGCTGGGACAGGAGCTGCACTGCAGGGAAAGTTGCCCACAACCAAAAGAACTGTTACTGGGTTCCTGTTCTGTTTGGTGCTCTTTTCATAGTAATTTGATAGTTAATTTCATAGTTTTGTTTGCTTTGTTTATATATATATATATATGTATATATAAATATATAAATATATAGATATATACATTTATATATATATGTAAAGAACTGTTATTCCTATCTCTATATCTTTGCCTAAAAGCCCCTTAATTCTAAAATTATACTAATTCAGAGGGAGGGGTTTATTAGCTCCATTTCGAGGGAAGGCACTGCTCTTCCCTAGCACATACCTGTCTTTTCAAACCAGGACTCTATTCAGATAAAAACATTTGAAAAGAAAGAATGGAAGTTTAGGACAAGTTAAAGGATCTTTTGATATGCAGAATGTAATACTCCCCTGTGTGTGGCAGAGAGGAATTCTGCTTTTGCAAGGTAAAGACCCTCCAAGGAAATACATTCTAAATAGGCTGATGTATCCAGCTACATTAGGAAGAGAATGCTACAATTATAGATCTGTATACCTGGAGATAAATGAAAGGAGCCCACTCTTTCTCTGAGGGCTACACTGCAAGTTTTCCTGATCCCAGAAACCTCCATGCACGTCATTTAAAATATTCTGAGTTGGATCTGCCATCTGATCATGTCCAGTGCACTTGCTGCAGTGTATTATACATACAGGATGTAATTCACTTTAGTGAAATTTTCATTTTTAGTCCTAAATGGCTGGTAATCACTGGGCTAAAGACAGCTCCCCAAAAGTGACCTTGAAGATCACACACCATTACCACCTCCTTATTTAAATTGCAGAGAAATGCTGAGCCTGCATAATAAGATGTTGATTGTCAGGCTGAGCAAGCAAACTGAGGTGGAGATGATGTTGGGAAGAACAGCTGCTTGGACATCTCCGCCTGCACTGTTCAAAATGCTTTTCTTGATTCTCTGTTCATCCACTATCTTCCCTCAGCAAACTTCCTGAAGATAAATTTCTGCTCTTCTTGGACAAATATTTTTCAGAATGCACAGGGAGGCAGAGGAAAGCATTTGTTTTATACCTTGATGAAGTGATAAAAAAAATCTCCATGTTCTGCAGCCCTTAAATCGTTGTTCCTTTGTGTTTTTGGCAAAAATGTTTGGGCTGTATTGATTTCTTGTGAAATGAAATGTTAACGAATATGTAGCAACAATGGAAGTTGTTTCCTTCTCTTTCTTGTGGATTTTCTGATCCTGGAGTATTTTTTGACCTTTATTGCCTAAGCTCCTGGTTGGAAATTGAATGAGGTTTGTGGGAAAACAGTGCAACAATTAGTGATATGTTCAGCTTCTCTCTCCCTGTAGTGTCTGTGTCACATGAACTTGCCTGAGCTGTCAAAAATAACAACAGTTAAATAAATATCCCTGAAACTCTGGACACAAAACAGCATAAAAATAACATTGGTAACTTTTTTCCCTTATTATTTCAAAATTTATTCATAAATATTCTCTTGGAGAGGGAAGTTCCTTGGCAAGTTAATCTTATTCCTGAGTAAGCCCTGGGTTTTCTGCAGTGTTACGAGCCCGTACAAGCTTTACAGGGCCCTACAAGCTGAGGCATCTGCTGACAACAGCCTGGGAGCAAAGCTGGTCCCACATCGTGCTCCAGATGTGCCAGTAGCTGTGAGGGAGAAAACCTGAACCTTACTGTACTGTTTTCCATCTCCTAACAGAAAAAAAGGCTACCAAGGGGAAATTAATAGGGATCAGCTCCTCTTGGTGCCCACTTACCTGTTGGTTTTAAGCTGCAGATTTTATTTAAATCTGGTGAAGGAGCATTCAACCCCTGGCTTTGTGTTGTAGCACTCAGCTCTTGAGCTGCCCTCCTGCACTGCTGGATGTTCCCTGCTCTGATGTATCAATCCCATAATATTCCACACCATACGTGACCTCCCTGCATTGTAGGGTTGTTTGAAGGGTTATCCAGGTGCACTGACTGCCTTAGGTACAAGTTCCCAACACCCTCTCCCTCATGCAGTTTATAACTCTCACTGTTCTGGCAGGGAACAAAAGTATTTGACCTTCCTGAGGGCGAGCAGGGAAGTTACTAAATAACTGAGTTCTCCTTTCCACAAAAGGCTGTGAACTGTGCTGAAATAGTGATTTCACAATATGCCTGATGAGAAGCTGCTGTGAGCCACTGAGTGATTTTTAATTGAACATGAAACAGAGGAAATATTTTACTCTGGAAAACTCCCACCTTCTCTCTCCTGCAGAGCACGTGTTGCCTGCCCCTATCTCAACCTGATGGAAGCACTGGCAGCATCCCACGGTCCGGAAAGGTTCTGGTCCACCCCAGGAAAGACACAGAGACACCATCCAGCTTTCAAATTGCTGCTGGTGTCTCCTTGGAGTGCTCAGGGACAGTTCATGGTTTTTGGACTTGCTGAAGATTTGGATATGTGCTGGGGTCGGTGAGAGCAGTGCTGGAAAGCTCACAGCACCTTGTGGGTTTGGATGGCTTTCTTTGTTTTGATGACAGCCTGGAAGGGGCATTGAGCAACCTGGTCTAGTGGGAGGCGTCCCCACCCATGGCAGAGAGATGGAACAAGGTGCTCTGCAGGTCCCTTCAAACTCAGACTTTTCTGGAATTGTGTGGTAGGTCCACTGTGACAGAGGAATGAGAAAAAAATAGAGGAAATGCCTCTGCTCTGTTGAGAAAACTTTCATTAATGGTGGCAAAACATGGTCCCAAAGTCAGAATGTGAATGAACTGGATTTGTGTCACCTGTCCTCCAGCTGCAGCTGAAGAAGGCAAGACAACAAGCGCCACAAGACACTTCTTTTTTTACCTGTGCAACACCCTAAAAATATTGCCTTCTTTAGAATTTAATCCTTCAAAAATGGCTCTTACACACTTTTTCTCCTCCTCTTGGTTATTTTCTTCTTTAATTTGGCATTATGATGTGAGGGACATTACTGAGCCCCAAAGTATGCAAGAAATAGCTCAGAGCCAAAAAAGTTCTGCTGGGAAAAAAAAAAAAAAAAAAAAAAGTATTTCCATGGCTCCTCTAAATGCAGCCAACTTGGTTTTCTGTGGCTCCAGTTTTATAGGAGAGATTTCTGAAGTCCTACCCTGAGGTCACTAACTTGTGGGAAAGTACTTGTCATTTCTCCCTGCCCAGCCAATAAGTATCAGTGCTACTTTTCACACTACTGCAGAATGACCCTAATTAGACTTATTAAAGTGAGTTCTATACTAATGTTGTGGCCATGATCCTGCAAACACCTCTGCATATGTTCAGGCATTATTGATGTTGAATTCCTGTGAAAGCCAGTGAGCCTGGATCTGTACTGAAAAGTGGATGTCAGGAATGGTGAGAACAAAAGCTGTGGCCACATATTAACTGCATTTTGTCATAAGAGAAAACTTTCTGTTCACTGCTGAAATATTTAAGATAGGATGTCTACAGATAGAAGCAAGAGTTTTACATAAAATAAGATCTGAACCAATAATTTCCTCAAAGCAGAATCCTGAGAGTTTGGGGTTTTTTTTCCTGTCAAGGAAAAGATGAGTTTAACATTTTTATACCATGTTATTGTGACTGAGCACTACACTGATGTCTTCATTTGTCCCTACCAAGCATTGCTGCTGCAGTTGCAGTTTCCTCATAAGCTTCTTCCTCTCCAAGGCAGCTCCCCAGCAGGAGCAGAACTACTCCCAGGGAGCCCCCAAGCCTTGGAAGGCTGACTACTGCCTCATGCAACTCCACCACCCAGAAATGCAGTTCCTGCTCATCCTGGTACCCCCAAAGTGAGCAGTAGCTGTAGTAGGTGATGAGAGGCTTGAAGCTGTGCCAAGCCTGGGTGCATCCAGCTGACCTGTAAGTAATACTGATCAGGGCTGGATCACTGTCTTGGCTTGGGATGCCAGTAGCCTGTTTCTGACTGGCTTCATGCTTCAGAGCACTTTTTTCTCATGCAATTTTGAGCCTTCTCCTTATCAAGTCTCTGCTGCTGGGTTGTGATTTCCTCCTGGTGTCGGCCTCTGTTCTTTGGCTAATTGGAGCCTCAGGAAGGAGATGTGCATGGTGGACATGAGTGCACCCACGTTTGATTCATTGCAGCAGATCCTATTGAGAACTTCTCAAGCTATACCACTGCTGTGACTCACCATGTGTTTTCTCCTCTGGGTTGTGGTTCATGAAGTAATTAAGTAAACTTATTGCTTCTTAGATAGAGACTACATGGGAACTTACTATTGAAGTTTCTAAAGAGTTATTAGTTTTTGTGATTCTGAGCTATTCAGAAGCCTGGTGTTGAACATGTTAGAATAGATGAAAAGATTTCAATTGATTTTGGGGGAATGTTTGCTTTAGGCCATTCATGAAGAAGAAAGGACACCACCTAAAGATGTTCCCCCAAAGTCTTTCTTCCTTCCCACTAATTTCCCAAGAGCTGAGGAAGTGGGCAGTCAATTATGCAGAAGAGCCACCACAGGTCAAGGGAAGCCCTCAGCCCTTGCCCAGATCCAGTGGGCAGCTGCATCTGAACAGTGGCTGCTCTCACAAATTCATTGCTACCCTTTGCTGTGGAGATCCCTAATTAGACAGGAGCACTGGAATCTTTCCAAAATGTCTCCCCTGCCGGCTGCCCTCCCATTTGGTCATGCTAGATGAGTAGGTAAATAGGCCTTTCAAGAAATCTAACACCGCCCTACCTAATCCCCCCTGCCTTCAGCCTGTGGGGCTAATCAGTTGTTTTGACATAACTGGGATCCAAATTCTATAAGGAACATTGCCAAGAAAAGTTCAAATCCAAGACTAAGATTAATGAGAACTTCAAATAAAGTTGCCACCAAATGTTACTAATTTAGTACACCCTCTGTTTGAAACCAATGACCTAATTGGAAACTATATTCTTTAAAAGCCTTTATGTTCCAGCTCTTTAGTATTCGAGAGGTGACTTCTGAGATCACAGTGGGTTTATGTCATTCAGTGGGACAGGACTGTTGATTTCCACTACTACCTCCCTAAAACTAGGATAAAATATCTTGGATTAGGTGATTGTGCTCTAAATGCACAATTAATAACAGGTTTGTAATCAGATAAACAATTTCCTCCTGTTCTCCAATAACTGAGTATAATATTACAAATTCCTTAAAGATGGTTAGAGAAATGAAAGGTCTGACTGACTTTGCTGCTTCACGTTGCCAAAAAATCAGCATATCAAAACAAATTGTACTTAGTTGTATAAATTGTTTTTTAGATGTTTCACAGTGCTGTTGGTACTACCTCTGCCTTCCCAGAGTTTCACCAAGGAACAAACGACTGTATGCTCTGCACTTGGCTATAGATTTGAAGGAAAACCTGAGGAGAAAATCAGATCATTGATGCCTTTAACAAAGATCAGTCAACCTGATGTGGAGATCAGGCATGCTGTCATCAACACTTCTCTGTATCTTTTGTTCTTCCTGGAACTCCACAGAGCTCCATAATTTCCTGAGAGAGTCCTGCTGTCACCTGTGAGGAGGCTGTTTGTCCTGCATCCAACTATGCTGATCCTCACCCCTAGAGCCAGAACAGAGGCAAATTCACACTGGAAACTCTGCAGGGTTTTCTCAGCAAATGAACTCAGATAGAATGAGGTTGAGGTGGTACTTGTCTTACCTGCTGCTGCAGCTGGAAGTTTTGTGTAGACATGCATTCTAAATCACTGCTTTCTTTATATTAGGAAGAGGGAAATTTCTGTACCGTGAGCCTCTACTTTAGTGTGAGCTGCACCATCCTCTGGCACTGGCAGTTTCTCTACTCTGACTGCAGGGAGACTGTGTGACAGCTCAGGGTTGTATCTTCATATCCTGAGCATCAGTGAATCACAGATTCCCTGAAGGGTTTGGGTTGAAAGGCACCTCAAAGCTCATCCAGTGGCAGCCCCTGTCACAGACAGAGATGCCTTCCACTGACCCAGGCTGCTCTAAGCCCTGTCCAGCCTGGCCTTGGACACTGCCAGGGACTCAGGGACAGCCACAACTTCTCTGGGCACCGTGGGTAAGGGCTTCCCCACCCTCACAGGGAGACATGTCTTCCCAATGCTCCATCTAAACCTACTCTCTGTGAATGCGAAGTCATTCCCACTTGTCCTGGCACTCCAGGCTCTTACAAAAAGTCTCTCTCCATCTTTTCTGCTGTTTCCCTTCAGGTACTGGAGGACCACAATTAAGTCACCTCTTCTCCAGGCTGAACAATCCCAATCCTCTCAGCCTTTCCTTACAGTAGAGCAGCTTCAAACCTCTGGTGAACAGGAGGCAGCTATGAAGCAAAATCTTCTGAAAAAAATCTTCATTGGTTTTCTGGGCAGAATAGCAGCTTTGGAAGGTTCTGTAGAGAAGATTTTGGTCCATACCCCTGAAAAACCTTAAAGTGAATTATTTGAGATGTACTACAGCTCATTTCAGACACTAGAGAACCTGGGATACCTGATACCTGATCTCCCATGAAATCTGTATCATAGTGCTGAGGTGACAAACACACTGTGGAAGAAGTAATGTCATATTTTGATATAAAGCTGAGCTTGAGCTTCTTACCTGCCACTCATAGGGGAGTGAGAAGCTTCTCTGGAGCCAGGGGACACAGGACTCAGACCTGACACACTCTGAGGATTTTCTAGTAATTTGGACATAAAAGTTAGTTTTTAATGGAGGTGTTTTCTCAGGCTGAGAGCTGGTGCTTTCCATTCCTAAATCACAGTGGAATTCCCCATTTCTGCTTAAATTAAAATGCAGAGAATAGTTATCAGTTTAAAAATAAATAAAGGACTAGCAAAAATTAAAAGGCTGCAGCACTTCAGATGCATTCAACCTTTAAGAAAGATTCCTTGTTTTTACATCAGTGATATTTTGTTAGTAACAGTTTAGTGAACATCAAGGAAAGTTTTTCTTGGGTTATTTTCAGAAAACAGTTTTTAAAAAGTTTAAAAGCCTGAACCAAATGTGGGCCTTTGCTGGCTGACAAGCTGATTCCTGCTGACTGTGTGTTACCTAATGCAGGCTGGATACTCAGCCTGGTGGTGATCAGTGAGCTTTGAGCAAGTCCAGCTCAGTTGCATGATTCACCCCCAACAAAGATGTTTCTGTGCATGTCCAGTTCTGCCAAGCTCATTTATGAGCTCAGTGAGGATCCTTCCCCTCTGTAGTGAGGGCACCATTCCCCAGTAGTGCTCAGTGCTGTGTTAGCAATCCTGCATTTGCTGAGGAGAGCTGGATATTGGAATGATTTCCTTTTTAGGCCTTACGGGC
This sequence comes from Erithacus rubecula, assembly GCF_903797595.1. Taxonomy (NCBI): domain Eukaryota; kingdom Metazoa; phylum Chordata; class Aves; order Passeriformes; family Muscicapidae; genus Erithacus; species Erithacus rubecula. The sequence continues at coordinate 319,066 of NC_136672.1, forward strand.
CTTGCGGGGTTTGTGCCACCTTAGGAGTTTGGGCAGAGTTTGTAAGGCTTAAGTGAGGGAGAGACCAAATTTCCCAGAAAAAGGAAATTTGTGTTTTATAAACTCCGCAATACCCATTTTGCTCACATCCATTTTATGATTATAATTACTTAGATCACTTTCTAGATGAAGAAAAACAATAATGAAAGAATAACTAAATAAAAAAGCTCAGAAAAAAGAAGGAAAACACTGTGGTTTCTGTTCAGAAATTTTAACCCTTCAGCAAGAAGAAAGGCTGGAATTTTAGAAGTGAGGGAGAAGGCTGGCTTGTAGCTACATATATTCCACTATTTCAACCTGCTCTTTTCTTCGTTCCTGCCCTTAAAGAAAGGTGAATCTCCCATCCTTTTTCTGTGCTTAAATGAGTTGTGACTCTCCAGATGTCTGCAAAAACAAAATGGGGCATTATAAATACATATATAATAAATATTAGATATATGCATGCACATGATAAATACATGTATGTAGTTCAAGTGAGTTTAGAGGGCAGGTCCAAGCTCCAGAAGATCCTTTGTACCTTTACCTCTGTGTGATGGGCACTAGAAAAAGCTTACCCATGGATTCTGTGCTTCTGGTTGCTCCATCATGGGTGAATTACTGGTGCACAGAGCTACATCTGGGACTTCCCAGTAAAACTGTGGAAATTCCCCGAATTTCCTGGCAATGGGAAGTCTACTTCCCACAGGAATGCCTATTGCCTATAGACACACAATGTGTCCCTCCTTGCTGCAGTGCACTGAGAGGGGAACACTGGAGCTCAGTCCAGGAGAAGGGGCATTGGGAAGGGATGGGGTGCAAATCAGCTCTGTAGGTTTATAGAGTATTAATGGACCATGCCCAAGTGATGAAGCAACTGTCTCCACCTCTGGCTCATCTTGTCTGACTTCTTGCCGGCTCACTCACCAATGTTCTTGGCATGGGGCAGCAACAAATAGCTGTGACCCCCTGCCAGAGTTCCCTGTCACGCTCTGAGTCTGAAGGTTTTCAGCCTCAAACAAGTGATTTTATGTGAGCTAGATAAATAATTAGGATATCAGGTATTTCAGGCCCTCTTTTAGATGCCAGCAGAGAGATTATAACCCTGTAAATGCTTTGGAGTGTGATAATTTCCAAAATAAGTGAAACCCTGCATTAAGAACTGATGACAGTTGGAGACCCTGTGTCCTCATAAAGACCTCTCCTTCCTTTTCTAGTTCTCTCTGTTGTGGAAGCTGCTCTTCCTCTTTGCACAATAAAGCCCGACAATGCATTAGAAGTTTGCTCTTTCCAGGGGCTTCCACTGCCCTGGGTTGTGCCTGACTGTTTCAGATGCCCAGAAGTCAGAATACTACAGGCATTGCCTGAGTTGCCTGAGTCAGGTTTGCTGAATTTTATAGATTCTCTCTGGGTGTTTAACACCAAAAAAGGACACAGCATCCTTTTCTGGATCATGAGCCCTGGGAAGCAAATACTGTGAACCTTTATACCCACTACAAAGTGCATGGCAGACTGCAAGGAAAGCAAGCGCACGTATTGGTTTCTCTGGAGTGGCAACCAGGAAGGGAATTAAAATTATGATATGTTGTCATGGTAATGAAGTCCCAGGATTTGGCTAGGAGGAAAAGTGAGGTTGTAGCTAGTTGCTCATGAATTCCTCAGTAGGCTTTTCAATACTCTGTTTCCTTTAAATGAAATTGGAGAAAGACTTGCAGTTCATAGTGGGGATAAAAATTTTATGAAGCTAAATCTAGGCAGTGTTTTAGTGTCAGTCAGCATTAACCCACAGCATGAACACATAAATAATTGAAATTTGAAATACCCCTGGATTAGAGCACTGGCAGCACTTGAGGGCCAGTGTTCCATGGGTGTCCCAGAAGCTCTCCAGCCTCTTTTGCAGCATCCTGGGATGCAAGCTCCCATTCCTGCCTCCTCCCCTGCCCCACATCTTAGAATATGTCTTAGAATAAAACAAGATAAATCCAACAGTTCTTCTGACTTGGAGCAGGTGAGTTGAACTGCTCAGGGAAATATTCACAGCTCTCCTGAAGATTGGGTTTCTCCTTATCCATAGGATCCTGGCTGCAGTCAGCAGGGTGGCTGTGGGCTGGAGTTTGTGTGTTTGACATCCACTCTGCCCCTGCCAAAGACCAAAAAAAAGGATGGTCCTGATACAGGCAAACAGAAAAATAAATATGGTTAATAAAAAAAATCATAGAAATGCAGCAGAGGGAAGAGATTGCAAAGCACTCTTTATTTGTAGTTTTGAAAAAGAATATTCTATGGAGATTTAAAAAAAATTTAAAACTTTTTTGTTTTTTGGACCATGGCCTAAGTTCTTTCCTTACATCTATGACCAATTTGAGTCAGGCAGGTTTAAGATTAATATGGACAGAGAAAAAAATTAATTATATAAACTTTGAATATTTTCAGAATAAAACCAAAGAATAAAACCAAAAAAAGGAAATTGACCCAAATATTTTCCCAAATTTTTTTTCCCTGATTTTCGTTTCCCATCTCCCTTTTTTTAGAGGCAAATGAGGAAAATAGAAGGTGAAAACAGATCGCTCATCTGCAGGGCAGGACAGAGTGCCTGTGGGAAAAGAAAGAGGACAAAACCAAACATAAGAAAGCAATTTTTCTGAGCTTCTAAGGCCCATTTTCAGGGAGAAAAAGAGACGTTTTCTGTGGCACTGAGATGTCCTACATCAAAAAAGAAGCACAAATGAAAATGCTTCACTAGAGAGTAAGAAATGCCATGTGGAGACTTGTTCCCTCTGCTGTGCCTGGGAAGACAGGGACATGGTTCCTTGCATCCCGCTGCTCTCTCCAGAGCCCCCTCCCTGGCTGCTGTCCCTCTGCTCCCCGGGGCCCTCAGAGCCACTGCCAGCTCTGGGTCTGCACAGCACCGCCCACGGAGCTGCATGGTGCAGCACACCCTGCCACGTCCAACCCTCCTCTTGCAAGCATTTCCTTTTCCATGCAAGAACTAGTGCCAGGCGGGATCAGCAGCTGCTGGGAAGGAGAAAACCCTGCTTGTTGTGCCAGCAAAAGGATGCTGGTTGGGCAGGTATCTGTGTAGAGGTAACACTCCCTCACTGATGTTGCAGGATGGTCCCATGGGAAGGGACACCTTCCACTAGCCCATGTTGCTTCAAGCTCTGTCCAACCTGGCCCTGGACACCTCCAGGGATCCAGGGGCAGCCACATCTGCTCTGGGCACCCTGTGCCAGGGCCTCAGCACCCTCACAGAGAAGAATTTCCTCCCAATACCTCATCTAATGCTGCCCTCAGGCAGTTTGAAGCCATTCCCCCACTGCCTGTAATTCCAGCCTCTCCTAAGCAGCCTCTCTCCATCATTCTCGTAGCTCCCTTGGGTCACCCCAAAGCCTTCTTTTTCCTGACTGAGCAATCCCAATTCTCTCTGCCTTTCCTCACAGTAGGGGCATTTCTTGGTGTCCCTCTCTACAGAGGGTCAGTGGGTGACAGTGTGGGGGAGGATCATGGGTATCCATGTGCAGATGTGCTGTTCCCAAGGTGTGTGGCCTGGCCTGGCTGTGTTCCCCATGCAGAAGAAGTTTTCTGCACTGCTTGGATATGCATGGGAGTCAATGGGCCTTCTCCATTTCTCCAGCCTGTCAGGTGTGTATTGTGGAGTTCCCAAGGTGGACTGGGCATTGTGATGAGTCTCACTAAAGCCTTTGCAGCCCTCCAAAATGCAGATGCTGTTCAGAGCTTTGTCTGATCAGCAGCTCTGTAATCCCCACAGAGCCTGATGATATGCCAGAGTCTGAGTCTGGGTGAAAACAGCCCATTGTGGTTCAACATCTCCAGTGCTTTTGGATACCAGGCTGGTCTCCAGAGCAGGTCACACACAAAGTGTCAGAAGATCTGGCTTTGCTGAGCAGAGCAATGAGGTTTCTTTTACCTGAAAGCATAAACTGGGCTTTTCCACACTGGGGAAAACATGAGACCTCCTAAACATCAAATCTCAGAGCGTCCCCTGCACCCCAAGCCTGGCTCATGAGCCTGAGGGATGAGTGGTTCTGCCTGGCTGTGACACTAGGGGAAAATAACAGAAGGAATTGCCCCTGGCTTCTTCCCTCTAGCTCCAGTGTGGCATTTCAATAAAGTGTCAGGTTGGCTGCTCCCAGGTGAGTAAATTTGTTTCGGGTCTTTTTTTGGAACAAAAGTTCTGAAGGAAAGACTTTTTCTCCCTCCACTGTGCTAAACCAAGCCAGACTACTGTGACTGCTCACTCCTCCTGGGAATCAGTGGTCTTCAGATGCATAGGGACGCAGAAGTGGCCAAGGGTGCTCGGTAAAAACAGCTTTTTTCTTTACTGCTACATTTGAATGACTTCTAGAGCTGGTTGGAAACAGAAAATCACTATGAAGTGATCTGTGGTGAGAATCTCCTATGTACATCTTTTTATTTTTTGTAAACCTCCAAATTTGGCTTGTTTGATTTAAATTAAAAATAAAAAATGCCTCTATGAACCTGCTTTACTTTTTCCCATTATTTTAAAATAATAATTCTCCATAATGGCTTAGTTACACTTTCCATTTTCAGTACAAACTTGAATATGAGAATAAATTTGAACCGTACAAACAGAATCAGTTGTGACAGGCAAATTGACAAGGTGCTGATCCTGGACAGAGATTTTTGAAAAGTCTTCCATTTAAAAAGTTTATCATTCAAATCTTTGCTAAGTCAAAGCTGACAATCATAAATATCTAGTAGCATGTTCAAGAAAGGTATGTTAATAAATCTGAGGTTGGGATTGCCTCTAATTTCCTGCAGAAACTAAATAAAATAAACAGGGAGAGGTTAACTCTGAGCAGGACTATGGTGCTATTTAAGAGCAATTTTTTCTTAGGCAAGAGTTTTCCAAAACTTTTAATGACCTTGTGTGATAAAAGCTCCCATTTAGGTAAGTTTCTCTTATATGTTTTTTCAAAACAGTATTATTAAACTGTTAAAACCCCAGAGGTAACAGCATGCCACTTCAAAACAATTAAAGCTTCCAATTTAAAAACAAACTGCATTTTACTGGGAGAATGAAAACTTGCAAAGGAAATATGAACTGCTTCTTCAGGAAAAGTGGGAAATGGGAATCCCCCCTCACGTACTGAATGTGTTCTTCCAGCAAAAGCACTCTAAAACAAATTCTCATTTCCCATAAGAAATGTGCACATCTCCTATGAGCTGAAGAACATTGTGTTTTGGCATTAAAATAAGTTGCTAAAAGATCTTAACCAGAAAGAGGAGATGGATTGGGTCAAGGGAAACCTCCATGGGAAGTGTGTTGCTTCCCACTTGCTGGAGTGTCAGGAAGGATCTGACTGGGGGTGGAGGTCTGTGGTGCTTGGCTTAATAAGGAAAACTGGGACACAACTGCAGGTCTCTCATGGCAAGCCTGCAAGTGTCACATCTTTATTACACCGATCTCAGGGGTGTTTATCAGTGCCTGGATGGTCCGATTAGGTTTGTTTGTTCTCTTTTGTGAAATTTCTGCAACTCAGCATTAATGCACATCTAATTTTACAATGTTATTGTTACAGAAGGTAGTACAAGCCCCAGAATACTGGCAAGGAAATAAACTTTTGAGGTCCATGGCAGTTGTCAGTTAATTTACTAGTTAATGAACTAGTTAATCTACTAACTGGTAAATGAGATCAAACAAAACTTTGACTTTCAGATCAAATGGAGCCATCACCCTTTTCCGTTAAGTCCTCCCCAATGTTTTTAATTATATTTCTGTTCTTTGCAGTTGTCTGGCAAGAGAACCCCACTGAAGGGGAAAGGCCACAGGTCCTTCTGGGACCATCTGTGCTGATTAGGAAGCAACAGAAACTTCAAAATGCCATATCTCCTGCAAGAGGACTGTAATGACCTTAAATCCAGAGCCTTGCTTTTCACTGTGCTCATTGGAGCTCTCTTTGCTTGTCTCTTGGCAGCCCCATTTTCATAGAATCATAGAAAAGCCTGGCTTGGAAGGGACCTTAAAGCTCATCTCATTCCACCCTGCCATGGGCAGGGACACCTTCCACTACCCTATGCTCTCCAAGCTCTGTCCAACCTGGCCTTGAACACTTCCAGGACTGAAGCAGTCACAGCTCCTTTGGGGAACCTGTGCCAAGTTCTTACAACCCTCCCACCACAAAATCATGTGTGATGTGACAAATCACTGTTCCAGTGCTCCTACCTCCTGCCAAGGTGTCTTTGTCTTGGCTACCCCGATCTATGTCTGGCAGTACCTGAAGATGTGTGGCGCTTCCTCCAGTCACGTCTCCATCCTACCAGGGGCACCACCACAGAGTAAATAAGAGGAAAATCTTTTTGCAGAGGGCCCTGCAAGGGTGTTCTGGTGAATGGATGAGTTGGTCTAGGCACTATTGGTGAAGGTGGGACTCAGGCAGATTGGACATCAGGATTGGTGGTAAGTTCCTGGGGCTAATGGTTGCCAGCAGTAAGTCCAAATTCCCTTTCTCTCATGGGGAGCCTGCATTAAATTAGAAAAGACTTGGCCAATACTTACTGAAAATTTTCTTCATCCTGTACTTACATCTCTTTATTTCTTCTCCAAGTCTGTCCTTATACCAAGGTGTATCCAGGCATAACATCCTGGACATCCAGTTTCTTCAGAGCCCGCTGTGTGTTTGACTTGGCTAATGTTTCCTTCTCAAGATCAATGAATGCCCATCCTGTTTGCCTTTCTCTGAAAAGAAAACAGATAAAATAACCTCCCTTCCAGTCCTTCTGGGATTAGATTCCAGATCTGAGCAGCCCAGCTGTGACAAAGGACAGGTGTGGATCTGCAGACAGGATGGGACACTGAGGCATCCCTACGGGTGCTGATCTTGCAAGATGAACCATCTTCATGACCATTCTAATTAGAAAGGGCTCCCTGGAAAGCTGAGCACAAACCCAGTGGCCTGCATAAACTGGCAGAGTTTCTTCCATGGAGCAAGCAAGACAACCATGGTTCAACAGCTACAGCCTGATGCAGATGTGGCTTTACTCCTTCACTCATCCAGGCTGAGACAAAACCCACTGCTTGTTGTGGGCTGGGGAAAAATCCAGAGCTGAGCTGGGACCAGCTCTTCTTGCAGCTATGTGGACCAGGATGCTCTCTGGCACTCTAACACCAAAAATGAGTCTCCTTTTCCAGTGTCAGCAACAGAGTCTTGCAACAAGGCTGAGCACAAACCCCATACTGAAAGATTTTGGTGAAAGAGATGTGACTTGTTTTTTCCTGCTTTGCTGCTTAGCTTATGTGTCACTATAGATGTCCCTGCTGTGGTCTAACACAGCAACGCTGTAAAGACAAAGACTTCAAAAATACCCCAAAAATGCAAATTCCCTTGTCCAGATATAGTTGGAGGAAAGCAGAGAAAGCAGAACTCAACCTAGGGTAACTAAACAGACTCTTAAAATCTGTTTCAATGTAACATTACCTGCTTGGCATGTCTCAGCCAGGGATGAACCACCACCCTGTGCACAGTTAATCTCAGAGCCAGCTGCCCCCGGATGCATGGGGACATAAAGCCTGTGAGGGAGAAAAGGGGAGTTATTTCTCTGACATCAAGACACAGGGAGAAAAATGAATAAAGGATGGGAAATCTCACATGACAAAGCAAACTTCAGTCACTGAATGGAGCTGAAGTGTAAATCCTTCTACAGAATGTCTTATGCCATAAAGCCTGGTGGGGTTTTTATCCCTTTGTTTTTTCTTCTCTGTATAGCAGTGTAAAGAGTAGCCATGAACTTAGTCCTTCAGCTTTTTCATTTTTTCCCAAAATAGATCTCACTGTCTTTTTAATGAATCAGTCTTTATTGGGAATGTGGAACTAAACCAGGCATACCCTTGTGCTATCTCTGGCACTGAGGGCAGACCACTTTAAGCTCTTGCGTCATCTCATCCTGCCCTACATTTTTCTTGCTCTTATTCCTTGGAGAGTAACTTCTTAACCACCACTTCCGACTTTTCTTTGTTAAAATGGACACTGGGAAGCAGCTCTGGGTCTGCTTTTCTCTACTTGTTTGCTCTTAGCAGTGGAGTCCAGACTTGCCAGTTTCGATCTCTGCCTTTGGATTAGCTTTGGTGAAACTTCTGCCGTTTCTGCCATATCCCTTTCAGAAACTCCTCTTAGAAACTAAGCCTCTCTGAATGTCTGCACTGATTCCTTACAGCCTTATTTTCTGGGCATCTCTGCAGGGACCTAAATGAAACACAGGAGGAAATACAGGCTTTTTTTGACAGCTTCGTGGTTAAAGACACTTGTCAGAGACTTAAGAGTGTTTTTTCCCCAGCTCTGTGTCACTGACCTCCAGCAAAGCATTTTATCTTCCCGTTTCCTATCTGTGATGATAATAGAAATGTTTCCTTTCTTTCTCCCTTTGTCTGCCTTATCTATTTATATTTTAAGGTCTTTGGGGCAAGGACTGTCTCTTGACTGTACAAAGGCTGGCAGACAAAGGCATTGACCTTGCTTGGGATCTCTAAGTGTTAATGCGATAACAGCACCAGAACAGCGGACAAATGCTAAATAGTAGCACAGTCTATTTTGGAAAAGAAAGCAAAGTATTTTCCCTTCCTTCTAATATCTTTTGAGATGCAATAATTAAGGCATCAAATAGAAAGCGCATAAGAATATTTGAAAAACTGCACGTACTACAAAACACTGTGAATGAAACTTTTGTCAAAATTGAGGATATCTTCTTCAGTTTTCTAGGAGGTTTCCTTCTTTGGGTAGTGTTTTGGGTTTTTTTTTTGTTTTCTTTTCAGTTTTGGGTGTTTGTTTGTTTGTTTAAAGAAAAACCTGTCCTCTGAGAAGAGGAACAGCATAGCTTGCTAAAGTTTTTTCGGGTCACTTTGGGTATTGCAGACTCTGAGACATCAGCTTTGTCACTGAAGAAAGCTTTTGGGAGTACCTGGTCCACAGCCCCCTAGCTGATCAGGTGCAGGGGTGTGTGTGTGTCTGGCTGTTACCTGGCATTGGAGAAATAGCTCAGACTGCTTTCAACCATATAAACATATTTTGGAGCTTACTCATAGAGGTGGTTTTTATTCCGTTGCAATGCTGAGAAAAAACTTCCAGATCTTTATAGAAAATGGAGGTCTTCCCCCCTAGAATGAAAATGTTCTCTCATCTCCACAGGTAACCTGTTTTATCACACAGCCAGGAGAAAAGTGTTAATATACTGCTCATTAGGAAACTAAAATTTCTGCTATCCTCTCCCGCATCCTAAACACATTTCATCTCTTTCTTATACAGAGATGCAAACAGAAATTAAAATGTTGGTGATAAAAGTAAGCTCAGCAGGAAATCCAGTTTCTCTCTTCAGCTGTAGATGTGGTTTTGACCTCCTAAAATGTGACTTTTTGTGTTAATTTACTACTAAATTCCCATCAGATTAAGCACAATCTGAAGACACAACAGGAGAATGGCAGAGGAGGGGAAGCCAAGCAGCACTTAACGTCATCTTTACTTGTGTTTCCTGCTGAAAGATCAGATCAGGTAGTGAATTATTAATGCTGCAGTCTGGCACAATCCTGGGTGTGCAGCCTGCCAAAATGTAAAAAGGCCATTGCAAAGGCAGGATATTGGATCCCATTGGTGCAAACAGGCATGCTTCCATGTTTGAAAGTTCACAGTGGGAGAATTCAAATCAACCTCTGAGGTTGGCTGCAGATTAAACTCCTCTATTTTTAATTAGATACCATGCAAAGGACCTCATGTCAGGAAAAACTAACACTAAACCCATGGAAATATCCATAATAATTGTCCTACAGACTCAGTCATTGTCGGTGGGGTAAAACATTAACATCCATTTATAGTGCTTAAGCATTTGCTTGGTTTGGGGTTTTTTTCTGCAGTCCAACAACTTTAAAGCCTAATGAGTTAAGAATTGCCCAGAATGATAATGGAGCTGCTCAGAGACTTTAATGATTGGCATGGTTCAGGAAGGGGAGAAACAAAACTGGAGGAGGCTCCCTGAGGAAGGGGGGCGAGGCCACAAAGGGTTGAGTGGGTCCCGTGGAGAAAAGGGCTATTTCTTTCACACTATTTGGTGCTTAAAGGAAGACAAACCCTGGCCACAGCTGGCTAATTTTGGCTAATTGGAGCCTGCTGGAAACCTTGCTCCTGTTAGGTCAGGGCAGCAACCATCTCTGGGCTCTCCTCAGAATGTGGCCCATCCATAGTCTGTGGCAGCAGTCATGAGATAGCAAATGGGTGGAAAACTATTCCGTGTGGAAGATCATGTTCTACCCCTTTGTCTTTGCTTTCCCATAGCTGTGATGGACCCAACTAATGGGCTGCCCTGGCTTTTACAGGATTATGTAGTGACAGGACAAGGGGGAATGGATTCACACCAACAGAGAGTAGGTTTAGATTGGATATTATGGAAAATTCTTCCCTCTGCGGGTGGTGAGGGTCTGGAACAGGTTGCCCAGAGAAGCTGTGGCTGCTTCATCCCTGGCAGTGCCCAAGGCCTGGCTGCATGGGGCTTGGGGCAACCTGGTTTAGTGAAAGGTGTCCCTGCCCATGGCAGAGGGTACACCAAGATGCTGTTTGAGGTCCCTTCCAAAGCCATTCAATGATTCCTTCTGCTTCAGGGACAGCAGGTCCCTGTGGAGCCTTCCTTCTCTGAAGATTAATCAGTTGCCACTCACCCACTGCTCTTCTCCTGCTGAAATCTTCATTAAAATCTTTCAGCTGATGCTAGTGGGCTTTGGTCCTTGATATGGGTGGCTCCAGTCCTTCATCTTGGGAGTGGAGCTGAGTGACTCAAAGTGCCTATTTGCTTTTGCTTCCAAACTGTGAGTAAAAGAGCCTTTCTTATGAAACAGAGCTTCTGTAAATGTGGAATCCTCGTACAAAAGGGTGGAGGCTTGTGTGGGGTCAGCTCTGGGGAGAGCTGGGTGCTGGGGATGTGCCTGCTCACTCCTGCAGTGTAAGGATTTGCCTGGTTTGGGCAGTGATTTTCACTCAAATACATCAATCCTAAAATATGTCAGGGAAAAATATAATTTTGATGACATCTCTGCTCAGTCACCTTTCACTGCCAAAAATTTATCATACTGTGCACTTATTTGGTAGCATTCATGTTTCTGGTAAACACAGTGAATTGCTTGGGCACATTAAAGCCTGTTATGTATTATAATTAATAATCATGATTAATAATAATATTTTAACTGAGTGCAGAACAGAGAAGGAAGGACTGTTCAGGTATTTCTAATATAAATCTCATGGTAACCTGAGAATTATGGTTAACAAAGAGTTTCACTCTGTCTTTTTAAAATTCTAATAAAGTATTAGTTTAAGGGGATTTTGTCATTGTTAGTAGGGGTTTCTTACTTGTTTTGTTTTTTAAAGGGAAGTACCAGATGAACCTGTGAATTTCTCTAACAAACTTCAAATCCACTTCTGTGCTCCATTTTTCATATAACTCAAGAAAAAGGGGGAAGCTGTCAGATAGACTGGGGTGTTGAAAAAGTAGACTTTAAAAAACTCTCAATGTAAAGATTTCCACTCAATATAAAGATTTTTCTCTATGTAAAGATATTCAGTACTTCAAGGGATTGGATGGTGATACTAAATCAGAGCTTTTCTTCAAAATAGCCATGAACATGAAGTAAACTAGAAGAATTTGGATGAGGAATATAGAATCATTTCAGATGTTTTTGGTCCCTGCTGTTTCCCTTTTCAACACTTGGTTTCTGCTACAATGATGTTGCCCTTTGACATTTGGAGGAAATGACACCATGGTATTTATTAACCTGCAGAGCGGATGTTAAACAGAGGAGGTTTCCCTGAGAGCAGGATAGAGCTACTCTGTGAGAAACAGTCCTTCAGAGCATACTGGATGAAAAATACAATGAAATAGCCTTATAATGAAAATAATACTGGGCTGCAGTGGAATTGTGATTACAACATTTAGCACTTCTATCAGACATTGCTCTTGTTATAATTTCAGCGAAGATCAAAGCAGCAAAATTGAAGGAAGAAATGGCTTTGGGCTTCAGTTATGCTTTTTATAATAAAAGAAAATATTCACTTTTCTTTCGGGAGTTGAGTCAAAGGTCTCATTAAAAACAAGGAAGGTGTAAGCTGTCTTTTGTGTACCAAATATTTGGAAATCCAAGACAAAATGCATCAAGTTGGACTTTTCTCCTGTTCCTTTCTCCAAGGAGGAGGAGGAGGTCAGAGATAAATATGTTCTCAAGGGATGAGCTACAGGACAGGGATGGGTTGGAGTAATATGTTCATGTCTCAACATGTCTAGCAAGGCCCCATCCTGAGGAGAGTCTTAGTGCCAAATTATCCCTGTGTCTGAGCACCTTCTGGGCAGGATTTAGGCCACAGGATGAACACCTATCAAATGTGTTCATGTCCCCTCCTAGTGCGAGGCTCTGAGGTGATTGCTATTTGCAATTGTACTAAGCCAAAAAAATGCACCTCATGCTTGTAGGTACAAGAGCTCCAGGAAATTCTGCTCAGCCAGGATGGAATCCCCTAATATAAGGATAGGAGGATCCTGGCCAATGTCAGAGTAGTGTTGCATGGGAGAATGATGTATGCTCTTCTCTTGTCTCCCTTTCCAGCGTGGCAGAGACCTGCAGGGTGCCTGCTGGAGGAGGAAATGGGAGGGTGTGGGAGTCCAGGGTTTTTCCCTGGCTCCTTTGGGGGTGCAAAAACCCCCCTGGCAGACCCCTCAGAGACCCCCAAGTGCTGCCCAGGAGCTGCAGGGGCTGGATTTGGCTCCTTGGGAAAATCTGCCCACGCTGAGAGAAGAGACACAGAAAATAATGATGAGTAGAGTGTAAATTAGATTGTTAGAATGTAGTATAAGTAGTTTTTTAGATTGTTTATATTAAGGGCCATGTGGCCAAGATGGAGGACCCTGGGTGTGGTGGACTTCTTCCTCCTTCTTCTTCATGTCATCCATGCTGAAGTTGCACCCTGGGAACCACAGATTGGATGGGAAAGAACTGGACATTGCAAAGAGGTTACATGGCATTGGGGAAAATTTGTAAATATTGTATATGTAGTTTAGGGTATAAAGACCTTGGCTCAGCCCTCTCAGGAGACTTTTCTGCTATGGTCGACCTGCAGAGCGGACCTGTGCCGGGCTGCCAGAAACTTTTTTAAGATAAGATAAATAAACAGCCCCAAAACAACACAAGGTTGTCTCGAGCTGCTTTCTTGTCAGCGCCTCCAAGAGAACCAGACTTTTTACCATCTCCATGCCCTCTCTGGGGAGGTCTCAAGCCTGAAGAGACCCTCAGGGATGGGACAGGAGGGAACATGACTTTGCTTCCTGGTGTTTCTCTTAAAAGAGACCTTTCTGCAGAAATTTTTTCCTTGGCATGGCTCCCTGCTATCTTGCAGGCAGAGGTGGCCTTACTGTCCACACTGCTGAGACACTGAAACCCAGAAGGATTCCTGAGGAACCTCAGCAGTTCCTGTTGGCTTTACAAAGGAATATTTGTGCAGTACCATGAGTTAATCTGGTTAATAAAAGGAGAGGAGCCTTTTCCACACAGCCAGAGGTTATTGGAACAGTACCCAGCAGGAATGAAGGGCTCCGCTCTTCAGAACTGCAGTTTGTGTTCCACCCTTTCTCCCAGGCCAAAACATTAGTTTTAGTTTGCAGTTTGGTGTATTTACACACTTCCTCCTCTTAACCTAAATTGTCTTTTTCTTTGTTTTCAAGACGCTTTCTGCACACAACATTTAATAAAGTTTTACATTTTTTTCTTCTGTGAAGCCTACCGTTTTATTATTAATTTTGTATACATGCAAGTGGAACACAAAAAATATTTCATATTATTGAGTGTGTAGACACCCATACGGAATACAGATATATTACCACTGCCTATGACATTGATATATGTGAGCCCACAGAGCAAATAGAAGAGGAGCTTCCTGGAGCTTCACTCCCGGAGGTGTGATCACTTAAAATGAAATTTGAACCATTTCAACTTCCCTTAGGATTTAAAAATATGTCAACTAGCTCTAAAGCTGCCAGTTGTTTGTGACACGGCACTTTTCCTCTTTGAATGGAGTACAACTGGATGCTCCAGCTTTTGTGGGTGGGCACATCCACATGGTGCAACCCAGCAGGGAGTTGGGATTGATGAGCAGGGTCACACTGCTTCTGGGATTGGAAATAACTTGGTAGCAGGAGGATCATCCTGTGTCTAGAGAACTTCATGGTGCAGAGAAAAAAAGCAACATTGAGATTAGGAAACTTTACAGCCTTTGAGACCTGAACTTGCCCCCTGGAGCTCCTCACTCAGCACTGAGGATGTGCCAGCACAGTCCTTGCGGTCCCCTTGGCAGCACATGTGGCCAAATTGCACTTTGACCACTCATCTTTTAAAGCTAGTTCCACAATGAAGTAAAATTAATCCTGTGAAGACCATGGTGTACTTGGAGAAGGTGTTGTAGTAAAATGGGAATGGAAAACCTGTTTCCTGTGTCTATGACTTCAGTTTGGAGTTGAGAATGCTGAAATGCAGTATATGGGAGAGGGAGAGGTTTGCAAGGTAATGAAGGTGGCAAATCAGCAGATTCAAAGAGGAATTTTTAGAAGTCATGCACAACAGCTTAATAAATGGACATGACAATGACTGAGCAGGAATATGATGTTAGAATCCCACATTCAGCAGCCAGGGATGCCTGCTGTACAAAGGGAAGGAGCTGCAGGAGTGGTCAGGCTCAGCATCCTCTGCTGCTACTGTCAGATCAAAGATTGTCCATGGCAAAGGAACTTGAGGAGATAGAGCATTTTTATGTGATATAAAGCCGCTTTAGGAACTGTGGAAGAATGAAACAAATCTGTGTTTAGGACCTGTGCTAAAGGCAAAGACTTTGCTGGCAAATCTAGTTTAGCTCAGTTCAAACTCCTTTGCTACAGAGAAGCTCAGAGATAGCAAGTAGATCTCTTTTCCATATGGAAAGCTGGAGGGAAAGGGCAGATGTCAGGCTAGTGTCAAGTGTTTTATTCATTTGGAAACATTCAGGTTTTATATTGAATCACAACTTTAATTGCTTGGTTCTTAATCATGCTGAACACTTGGAAAGAAATGTCTTTTTCTTAGATTGGCCTTTGTAATTTCTCAGCCGTACTTGAAGCAGGGAAACCTGCATCACTGCTTTAGTCTTTCAAACCCACCAGCTCTCCTTAAACAGCCAGAATATCTGTGCAGTGCATTTACTGATTTAGGAGAGGAAGTAGCTAAAAGAGGAAAAGAGTGAAGCATAACTTTAAGGTTTGTCATTTATTTGAGGGGATGCACATTCATCTGCTCTCGAAGTGCAGCAGTATTTTGAATTACTCTAAGCATGAAATGATTAATCAAACAGAAAGAAAAGGGTGTTTCAGAGAATTTTGGCAAGACATACTTGAGATACCATTTTCCATCCATTGAAATGTAAATACTCAGGAACACAGTCCCTTTAAAAGCCCAGCTTTGTTTCCTGGGGATCCTTGTTATCTGGTTATTACCCTTTTTCCTGTGATCACAAGCTAGGTAGGGAGTGTTTCTGTCTATGCATGGCAGTAAGAGAATTAAATTAACGTCACACCACCAGAGACACTATGGCTTAATGTACAAATTATTTGTTTCCTTTGCATGTTATGTCTCTTTTTGCAGATGCAGCCTTCTGACACCGAAGTGGTAATATCCATTTCAGATGTGACAGCTGTAAATAGCCTGGAGTCAAAATGATTTCTTTTTGTAGACACATTAAAAGAAGAAAAAAGCCTTAGACTGTGCTATGATACTTTCACTCCTTGATCACCCTCTGTGTAGTGATCCCTGAGCACTGGGATCCCCTGGGTTAGACCAGGTTCAGCAGTATGGGCTTTGGCAGGACCTATGGTGGCTTTCAGGGAAGCTCAGCAGTTGGCACCTCTGCAGGTCGTTACATTGCTGGTTTAGGGAGGTGGAAAAGCAGGGAGAGGGGGATCAACATCAACACTGATGAGCCAGAAAGTTTTGTAGAATGAATTCATTCTGAACATTCACCCCTTTTGAGTCTTTGTGTAAATTAACTCAGAGTGAAATCCTGGGTCCCCAAAACCTTTGGGTAAAATCTGTTGTGGACCAAATAGTTCCAAGGAGAATGGAATAGGGCCAATTACATCTCTCCTATTGCACTACAGTCTGTACCCCATAATCTGGGTTTTGGTTTTTGTGGGACTTGCTAAAGCTGAATTTGGTTGATGTGAACTGTTTTGGGCATGAAAAAAGGGAAATTATTGCAATGAGTTTGATTGGGGTCTTTTTTCATTTGACCATCTGATCCCAAGAAACCCAGAAAATACTCTGTTGGAGTTAAGTTTTCCATTCTTTCAAATTCTTTCTATAAATAAATATTGTTCTCTCTTCAAAAACAAGGACACAATTTAAAAAGAAAATGGAAGTATTTTGCTTTGCAAATACCAATAATTTTATTTTATAATTTTTTCCCCCCAAACAAGATACATTTCAAATAAACAATTTAAGTTTGCAGAAAAATATGCTTTTTGATTGATAATATATCCATTGGGAATCTTACCCAGCTCCAGATGGCAAATAACACCTCTGGGAGGTGGCTGGGATGTTATACCTTGAAATCACCCCCAGAGCTGGCAAGAGGGAGCTGAGGACACTCAGGGCTGAGGCTCCCTGGTAGCCAGCACTGAGGGCTGACATATGGACAGGAGACCAGAGGGGCCAGATGTGGGCACACATAATTTACTGCCTTGCCTGGGGACATGGGCCTAAGAGGCTGTGCTTGTACAGCAGGGGCCAAATTAAAATCTTTTGTCATGAGGACTCTGAATTTGATCCTGGGCAGCAGCAGATCCCCATTTTTGCCTCTGGCTCTGAGCTGCCTTTTCTCCCCCACTACTGAATTTTGTAACCTTTCTACAAAAGGGTAGGCTTTAGCCTCAAACAAGCTTTTATTTCTCTGGGTAAAAGGCCCAGATTAATATAGTTTTGTAATAATTTACAGTGGCCCAGGGAGGTCTATCATGCCAAAGGCAGAATTCACCCACCAGGCAACCTCAGGTGAAACTCTGGTCCCACTGATGGGAATGGCTGTGGTCCTGCAACTTTGTGGGATCGGGTGTTCACCCTACTGCTCCATGAATGGAACTTGGGCTCAGCAAAGGAGCTAATTCTGGGATTAGCAGTTGGACTTTTAGTACTCTTCCCTGCACTATTTAGGAAACTTTTAATAGTAAGTTTCTCAACAACTGTTCTTAGCACAATCACAAACTGTGTTTTATTGTCATTTAAAATTGTAGTTGGCTCATTTTTTCTTTTTTTTTTTCCTTTTCTTTTTATTTTCTTTTTTTTTCTTTTTTTCTTTTTTTTCCTTTTCCTTTTCCTTTTCCTTTTCCTTTTCCTTTTCCTTTTCCTTTTCCTTTTCCTTTTCCTTTTCCTTTTCATTTTCATTTTCCTTTTCCCTTTTCCTTTCTTCATAGAAAAAATGCAATTGTGTAAACTCTGCTTGGTTAGAAATCTTCCTGTGAGCAAAACCCTGCGATGGACTGTATGGTTTTGATCAAGAATAAATTGCATATTAAAAGGCTGGTAATCCAAAGATCTGGGTGATAATCCTAATTCTCTTGTATGATTCCTGTGTGATATTAGATAAAGCACTTAATGACTCTCTCCCTCTCTTTCCCCAGCTAAGAAACAGTGATGGATAATGCTCAGCCTATCCACACAATGGTTCTGAGGCTTAATTTTATAATATTTACAAAGCTTCTGGAAATCCTCAGGTGTGGACTGGTCCATGGTGCTCCTGTACCAGTGTGCCTGTACCAGAGCTGGGATGGGGATGTTGGCCAAGCCAGATATTCATACTGAGCTGACTGCAAGGAGGAGGAGAAGGATGGGGAAGAGGAGAAGGAGGCCAGGGCTTCTCTGGCAGCATGGGGCTATGAAATTGCAATTTGAGGAATTGTTTCAATGGGCTTGTGTTTAGCTTTGTCTGGAGGGCTCCTCTACCTCTTGTCCTGCCTGGGAGCAGTGAGTGCTGTCTTCCTCTGGAGGGAAATGCTCAGAGGAGAGATGACACTGGCAAATTCTGTGCCTGGTCCTGCTGTGCTGGCAGGGAGCTCATGTCCATAGTCTCACTTTCACAGCAATGCTGAGTCCTTGCAAACAGAGCTGGGAATGCAATAACAGCAAAACATGCTCCTTTAACCTACTCGGCACTGGCGTGTAAAATAATACCCCAGATAGGTACCCTGAATGCTTTTATAATTTATTCATTCAACAATGTCTTCTGATGTAGTTAATGTTGTATTTCCCTGGCCAGGGCTGGCATATGAAGCGCAAAAAATCCTTCTGGACAGATTGCTTTGCCTTTCTGAAAACAAACTCGTGTTATCTGCTGAGTGGCCTAAATGAGCCAGTTCCTCCGGGAGGTGCTGCCAGGCCACGGGGGATGCATGGGCTGGCTGCTGGAGTGTTCAGGTTCACTTTTAACCAGGGAAGGGGCAAAAGAGACCAGCACCCAGGGAATTCTGATCCATTCTATCCACTCTGGTCAGCACCTGAACTGTTCCTTCTCTTCTGCAGAATTTTAAATTTATGTTAACACCAATAATTGGGAAAAAAAAGCACAATCGATGTCCCCAGTGCACAAGTCTACACCAGCTTGTATCCATGAAAACTTTCTCCCATTTCTTTTCCTCCTAAGAGACTTCCCTGTACAGAATTTCACTTTTATCCTTGTTTCATCCTTATCCATCTGTTGTGTTTTGTGCTGCCTTGGTCCTCCTGCAGCAGTGGAGAGCAGCAGTGAGTGTTTTTCTCCAGTTGAATTGGAGGAAGTAGATTTCCATGACTTAATCCTTAAAATGCCAAGCCAGAGGAATCAGAGGATGAATGTATGTCAGTGGTCTTCTTTTGGAGAGAGATTTTATTTTTTCTTTTACTTTTCTCAGCCTGTCCATCCAAGTCCATTGAAGAAACTAGGGTGTTTTTAAACAGAGGGGTGTCTGAAGCTATATTTTATCCTCAGAGTGAGAACTCCAAGGGTAAGTGTTAATTTCAATCTATTTTTCATGTGCAAAACAGCTGCTTGTATCTCTTGCCCTGCATCTGTCTCAGATGGGGCTGGTTTCAACCACTATGGTTAATGCAGCCGGAAAGTTAATTTAGTGCATACTGGGAAATTCCTCAAACACCATGAGACTTAACACCATTTTTTCCATCAAACCCTTGAAGTTTGTGTTGATATTTAGAGGTGTGAGACTGCAGGGCTGGGGAGTGGAATGTTTCACTAATTTATTGGAGGGAGTTGATCTGGGGTGTTATCTCCATAGACCAAGCTGTTATTGTTTCATTTACAGGCTAAGTGCAATATAACTCAAAGTTACAAAGCATTCCCTGTAATGCAAGTCCCGTAACACTCTCCTGTGGCTGACACCTGAGGTAAAGAATGTGTCTGCCAGCCTCCTTGAATAACTTGCCAGTGTATTCTAATTGGGTTTACACAAGACCCAAGTTTATTTATAGATGTGCTTTTGAGTGCATTTTCCGGCGGTGAGGTACTTTGGGAACTGTGAGATGGGAGCTCTTGGGTTGACTTTGCTCCTGCCTCTGCTGTGATTTTTGTGACTGTTTGGTGGCAGATGTGCCTGTGGGTCCTTCCTGAATGTCACAGCTTGAGCAGCTTAGCATGACCCAGCACAGTCCCCAATGCAGCCAGTGGGAAATGCCAGCAACATAATTAGAGTTACAGAAACATCAGTGTTGCTTCAAGGAAAAGGTCTGAGAAGTCTGAGAGAATCACTCTCTTTGGCTCAGAAGAGGAAACGAGGGTCAAAAAGCACAGAGCTGTTGCTTCGGAGTTCCCAGGGCTCTGTGCAGGGGAGGTTTCCAGGAGGAAAGTGGGAGCTTGGCAGAAGGGAGAGAGGACCCATCTGGCTCTGTGTGAAAACAAGGGCTTGTTTGGAGAACCTGGTAACAGTTCAGTTCAGCACAAGAGCAGGAGCTGTGTCACTTTTGCCCCCAACCAACTCTTTCAGGGAGACAGAATCCAAGCTCAGGTCACTTCTGCCAGTCCTGGGGCTCCCTATCTGCATCAGTTTTAAGGCACTGGCTGGGTCCATGTGAGGAAGTGCTGCAGAGAATGAGCAACAGTCAATTGAGGGGTGGAGGACACCAGCACTTGTTGCACATTGGTGTCCATGCACAGCTGATCCATAAAAACCATGGTTACTGCAGAGAGGAAGAAAACTGGGCAGGAGGTGGCCCAGAGGGGACAGCAGACAGGAAAGCAGCAGAAGGAGCAGCCTGCAAGGGTTCAGATATGCACCATGAGGGGCTGCAGGACAGGGTCCAGACTCTGCTACTTACAGCAATTCAGGGTCCTCTACAGTGGGTCCACATGGATTGAGAAATGTTCCTGTGATAAGTAGGTGCATCAGGTCCCTAAAGAGGGCTGTGCTTGGGGGATGGCAGAGGGCAGGGATAGGCTGGCAGGTTATGTACACCTTCCCACTATGCAGCTGGCCCAGCCACCAACTGCACAGTGCCTCATTATCACTGGATCATTGAACCCATCCAACCACCATGTGCTGGGAGAAGGCTGAGCTCTGACCTCAGGGTTGTTTGAATATCTTGTGCCAGCAGCAGCATGACTGCATGTATACATGTGTTGTTATTTTCTTCTTCCCTCTCCACTTCTCTCTCTTCAGGATGGTTCTGCTTTTTTTGGAGAAAACCCAAACCCATCCCTGACTTGTTTTCCCATTTTCCAGGCAGCACTGAGTAAGTTTGGCACACCCAAAGATGGGTGGGCTTAGGAGTCTCAGGGTCACTTTTGCTCCTGTCCTATACAGCACAATCTCAGCCCCCTTGGTCTTGGGACCCAACAGCTGTTTTAGAGCTTATTCCTACCAAAGCCTTTCTCTGAGGATAGCTGATGGACTGAGAGCAAGGCAAGCAAGCTGTGGAGACACAAAAAGGAGCCTCAAGATCCTGATTTGCATATAAAACAGATTAAAAGAAAAAAAAAAAACAAAAAAAAAAACCTCAATCCCACTCACTTTTTATGGTGATGGAGGAGGTTATTCAGTAACCTGCATGTTCACAAAGGCACTTTTGTTCCTAATAGGGCCTGAAATGTTACGACCTAATGTGTAACTTCCCCATTTACTCATGTAGCAGCATCGAGGTTACTCTGTAAGGACATGAAATAGCTGCTGATTAATGACACTGCAGAGCAGCAGCCCCGGCACCTGGAAGGAGGGATGTGCCAACCTGGGCATGCGAACTGCAGCTCCTCTGAGCTGGGGCACAGCCATGGCATCCTCCTCATCAACAGGGCTGGTTGGCTCTCAAAAACCTGCTCTCTGCATGGGCTGGGACAGAGGAGCTCAGCATGCAAAAAGCTGGGATGTGAAGCCATGGAACCATGCCTAGGAGTTGTGGGCAGATGATATGTGGGAACTGGCCTCTCCCTGCAGCCAGAGGTGGTGGCTTGTTCAGGAAAATGCAAGCTCCTTACACTTCTAAGGTGCTTTAGATTGTTCTGCAGCTGGCTTTAAGGAAAGGTGAGGCATCCCCATTAGAGACAGGCTTCCTCCACTATGTGGAAAATTAGTCTGGGATAACTGAAGCAGTCCATTGGAGAAGTGAGTGCAAAACTAATGCTTTATCTTCTTCCCCACCCCACACCTGAGCCCTCTTTTTACCTGAAGTTGTGACTGTCACTGAAACAGAAATACTGTTTGCTTTTCTAGTCCCAGCAGGGGATTAGTTTGAAGCACAGGGACCAGGAGCTTCATAACATGAGACCTAGGCAGTGAAACTGCAGCTGATGCTGTTATTCAACTCAGTAACCGAGTCTTTGAGGAATTATTCTGCATTATTTGCTTCTCTTGTATCGCATGGCAGGAAGCACCACGGGATAATTACTCACATTAGAAATGCTTCCTTTGGTCTGTTTTGAACATTTCACGTTTCATCTTTCCGGGTGCCCTGTGTCAGAGAAGGGTTCCAGGGCTGCAGGGCTCTTTTGGAGTGTTACCATGGAGGGGCCTCCTGGAAAGAGCTGAGAGAGACCTGAAACACTGGTGACAGCAGGGCAAGGATCGGGGGAGGTGGGGACAAGATGATGCCGCCTGGTCTCCTGCCAGATTTTGTACTTGCTGGTATTTTACTGGTAATGTCTAATAATAGACACAGCTTTTCACAACTTTATAGGGAAAATTTACTTTGTCAAAGAAGGTGAACTGGATAATGAAATGGGGCAGGGGGGCACAAAAATGCAGAAAAGTTATTTTTGGGGGCTTTGATTTCTTTATTTTCCTGGGCATACTTTCAGTGCCTCTTCTCAGGATTCCTCATCCCTGGAAGTGTCCAAGGCCAGGTTGGATGGGGGTTGGAGCATCCTGGCCTAGTGGAAGGTGTCCTTGCCCAAGCAGGAGCTAGAACTGGATGAGCTTTAAAATCTTTTCCTCTAAATGTTCTGTGATTCTATGATGGTTTCATTTTATCAAATCCAAATTTAGAGGAAAAATAAATTATTTTAGGTTATTTCTACTGCCCAAGCGCCTGTCAAGGACCTATGGGGCACCATCTGCAGTGTCTGGGCCTGTCCATTCTGTGTCCCTGATTGTCTGGAGATGTGTCATCAGTTCCACAAACTCCTTCATCCCTAAGGCTCCTGAATAGCAGCAAGCATCAATTTACCCCCAAGTGCCAACTACAGGCATGGGGATGAGGTGAACATCCCCTTCCTGGCAGCAGCAGCAGTGGTTTTCCAGCTGCACATCCATGGATTTACTTCATACAGACACTCCTGACCTCGTCTACTTTTTCCTTTATTTGCCTGGCCTTTCTGCAAATATTATTGCATTTGTTGGAACAGACCAATGAAGTGGCCAGAGCTCTTAATGAAAACCTTGACTTTTCTTTAACCTTCATGAGGAATTGTGGGAATAGTGGGAAATGTTGCTGCTTTTTTGTACACACAGGCAGAGAATTCTCCAAACCCTTTTCCAGGTGGGATGATGCCAGCTCCCAGCAGTGGGAATCCCAGCTGTCCCATTCTTATGAATGTTGATAGCTTAGAAATGGCAAAAATAGACCTTTGGTGCCTGCCATTGATATACACCTGTAGGATCTTTTAAAGAACCAGCTGAAGTGAGTTGCAGAATGATGGCATCTCTGGTCTCAGGTCTTTCACCATAACGGGATCCCACTTTTGCACAGGGTGGGGAAAAACTATTCTTCTCCTCCCTATTCGTACTCCTTTGCACCTCAGGGAGAAAATAGGTCATTTTGTCCTGTGCCAAAAGCAAAATGATAAAATAAGCTTTTTTTTTTTCCTGCCTAATTTTAGACTACCGAGTGCTCTGAGATGTTGGACTCCAAATGGAGAGCACAAGTTTCCTTTGCTCACTGCCTCTCCAGCTGCTCTGATTTCTCATGCAAGCAGAGGACTCCTGCTCTCTACCCAATCCCCAAACAAAGAATTAACCCCACATATGCATATTTCACCAGAGTCCAAGCACCTGCGTAGATCCTGAAATACTTCTGATAGAGAACTGTTCATAATAGTGGATTTTAAAAATTAATCTTTTTTTTAAAAAACCATCATTAATCCTTGGGAAAATATTTCTCATCTTCCAACTTTTCTGCATATAATCTGGAAACAAATAGTTTATCAAAACTATTAGAGACAGATCTTGGAATAATTAGAATCAATGCAACCAAAACACAATTTCTCGAGGCTGATGTTTTTCCCTTCTTTTCTCCCCTATGTTCCACAAAACAATTGTTCCAGTGGGAAACAGGTGTAAGAGAAATTGAAGTTTCATTGCATCCATTTCTAATTATTGCTTTTTATCTCTAATGGGTGTGGAATGCTTAATTTTTGAACTGCAATCTCAAAACATATTGCTAGATAGAGCAAATTAAACTAGACCCTCCCCCTAATTCTTCCAGCATAGTAATCGCTCTGTTTTATTTGTACATCATTGACAGATTAACATTTAATGACTCACATTGTGTTCATATCCCAAATGACCCTGCTCTGGCTAGGAGAGGATGAAGTGGCAGCATGTGTGTTCCAGTTCTGGGATTGGTGATGTTCTCCTGTACTGCAATACCTGTGACTGAGTGACACTGGGTCAGATAACCTGTGAGGAGGTGTAAGAATCACAGAGTGATGAAAGATCATCTCCTTCTGCCTTCCTGCCATGGGCAGGGACACCTTCCACTGTCCCAGACTGATCCAAGCTCTGTCCAGCCTGGTCTTGGGCACTGCCAGGGATCCAGGGGCAGCCACAGCTGCTCTGGGCACCCTGTGCCAGGGCCTGCCCACCTCACAGGGAAAAATGTCTTCCCAATTGTGCTGGTTTCACGCGCAATGGGTGGCTCCGCCCGGGGGAAGGCACCGCACCAGGAAAAAGAGGGACTGTCCTGTCTCTGGGGGCTTCCCCTGTGAGCTGTAGGGACCAATTAGAGAGCTGATTTGGTGATGGACAGCTCAGGAAACCAATTAAAAGTTATTTCGCTTTCATAAATCACATTGCGAAGGCTAATTTGTCCTATTTGGCCTTCCAGCCTCCAGGCCGATAGCAATCCGGCTGGGGGCGGTCCTGGCCCTGGCCTGGTGGCCCCCGGCCCCGGCTCTGCGGGCTCGGCTCGGCCCGGCACCCCGGCCCTGCACCGGCTCTGTGGGGAGCCCCTGGCCCGGCCCTGGCCTGGAGGCCCCGGCTCCACATGGCACTGCAGGCCCCCAGCGGCTCAGCTCGGCTCAGCTCTCCACGTGCCAGAAGAGGCCTCCAGCTGCCCCTGTGGCTTCTTCACGATCTGGATACAATTTTCACTCTTTTTAATGCCTGGATAAGGTTCTCGATCTCCTGAGCTCCCCTGAAGAGAAGAAATGAAACATGGAGACTACAGAGGTCAGCGAAATGAAGATAAAGTTCCTGGTGGGAAGAGATTGAAAAGATGCAACTGATGAGTAGCTGAAAACCTTTTTTGTGGGCTAAGGGGACGATGACTACACTAAAATTCCTTTAAACTGTGAAATATGCTTGGGGAGGTTTGGGTGCTTGAGAAGACTTTTTGCCTCAGGGAAATTGAGCTCTCTCTATTCTGGAACTGGAATATGAACAGAGACATTTGATAGAGAAGAAGATGAAGAGAATTTTGTCTTTCAGCAGCTTGTCTTTAAAAGAGGTATCCCAAGTGTGTAACATAACCCATAGCACAGCTCTGGAAGGACTGTGGAGATGAGAGGAGAGTCATAATCTGCAATGTTTTCCTGGGCGGATGTAGATCGTGAAGGTGAAGAGACCTCCTGAGCCTAAACACTAAAAGGGACTTTTCTCTCTAGAGTGAACTGAAATGATTATTTAAGTAGATAACTGACTGAAGTGTTTTCTGTATGTTGTTGTTAAGAAATGTGAAATGAAGGAAGGGGGAGGCAATAATCTAGAAATCTTATTCTGAATTCTTTTTGTGTTATTAATAAATTTCTTCTTGTATCTTTTTAAGTTTTAAGCCTGCGTTGTCTTTACTCCTAAATCCTATCTCTAAAAGAAATTAAATATATTAAAACTGGCAAAACCCAAGTCACACCGTGACACCAGTACTCCTAAACCTACTCTGTCAGTGTGAGGCCATTCCCCCTCATCCTGGCACTCCAGGCCCTTATAAACTGTCTGTCTTCCCCTTTCCTGTTGGTTCCCTTCAGATGCTGGAAGGCCACACTGAGGTTACCCCAAAGCCTTCTCTTCTCCAGGTGAACGATCCCAGCTCTCTCAGCCTTTCCTTCTAGCAGAGCTGCTCCATCCTCTGCTCATCCTAGTGCCTCCTCTTGATCTCTCCAGCAGCTCCAGTTCCTCCCTGTGCTGGACCCCCCAGATGGAGGCAGCTTTGCTGGTGAGGTGTCCTGAGATCAAGCTACTCTCTTGTACTGAGGGATGGAACTGAAATCAGTATATGTTAACCTCTGCAGTTGGTTTCATTTGCATGCATGTCTGGGATTTTGGTTCAGATTTTATCATAGTAAACCAAAGCCAAATCTAGGTGTGGTCTTGAGTTGGTTAGACCAAAGTTAGAGACAAGTGTCTGGATGGGCAACCTGGTCTAGTAGAATGTGTCCCTGCCCAGGGCAGGGGTTTGGAATGAGATGAGCTCTAAGATCCCTTCAAACCCAACCTATCCCCTGAGGGCACAGTGCTTCTAGTGAAGGGTGGAGGTTTGAGAGGTTTCTAAGACAGACACAATCCTGGTCTGACCATGTGCCCTTCCTAAGAGCCCTGTGGCCAAGGCAGGACACTGCGGTAGAAATCAAAATATTTTTCCATGCAAGATGAAGTCTCTGCCAAGGGATAGTAGACATCTTTTGACCTTTATTTTCTATCTGTACATGTGAAGAGCCCCTTTTCCAATTCTGCTTCCTGGAACTTTTTGGGTTTTTGTTTCTACATCCCTGACCTGGAGCTTTGCGACTGCATTTGGGAAGTCTCCTAGGTGTTTCTCTGAAATGATTTCTGTTTCCTGATCTAGCCCAAGAGGGAGCATTTTGTCAGTGCACCCAAGCAGTGTCCACCCTTTGTTACTTTTGCCCTCCAAGGCCCCTCAGTAACCACTGCCAGAGAAAGTTGGCCCCTAAGGCTTGAATTACAGTGAAGCCATGGATAGAAAATACACCATGAAATTTTATGGCTCCTGCAAAGGGGCTGCCATCTGCTTTTTCTTCCCCCCCCGTCTTTCTTTTTTATAGGCATTCCACAGTCTATTAAACCATTACTGTCTGCTCCCCCACTTCCCGCCAAGATCTGTGTCCATTTCAAAATACAACACTTCGAATTTCAAAGTAGCCCTTGGGAATTCGCACTGAATAGATCTTTACTGATCATGTTTTAAAACTGGAATCTATTTGTTCCCATGCATGAAAACATATTGCTCTGAGCCCCTTGCCCATCCCCTCTACCTCCTCTTTCTTCACACGAACCAGAAAAAAGTCTTGCTGCGATGAGCCTGAGCAAGAATTTTTGTGTCTGCTTGTGCTTTACTGCTTCTGAATAGAGGGATACTCTGCATTTCCAGCCTGAATGATGCTTGTTAGGCTCTTCCTGTGATGGGAGGCAAAGGCTACAGGTTTGGCTGCCTTGCATAATTATCCATAGTCAAGTTGCAGGGAGATGAGTACTTTCTTCCTGAGGACATACCTGTCTCCAAACATCCAGCATGATCCCAAGTACTCTGTCTCCTCTTGCTTTCCTGTGCTGTTACTGTTCCATCTCTTTCTTCACTGTTTTTTTATGAAAAGGGAACTGGATTCCACTTGTTTCTGAAAATCATTTTTGCACGTGGTGAGCTAAGCTATTTCTTATGATGGGAGGATTTTCCTTTCCTATAAATATTTGGGTAAGTTTCATCTCCTTACCCCGAGTTTTTCATTCTGTAAGGTAGAACAAAACCTCTTCAGCCCAGGGTGGAACACACAGACCCTGCTGGCATCACTCTGTAGGGAACTCCTGAGATTGGATACTTGTGCAAGGCATTCCTGCCAGTTCCCTCCTTGAACTGATCCAGCTCTAAAGCAAACAAAATTTCCATAGCAAATGTGTCTCTGCAACTATATTGGAAGGGGATTGGAGGTGCCAGGGGTGTGATTTGTTTTTGATTACATAACAGCTCCCTTGTGGTCCCTGTGTAAAAAGCACACATTTCTGTGAAGGTGGTTTTCCACCCCATCCTTGACTTCTTTTCCTGCTGGTTCGGCACTCCACAAGTAGCCACAGGGATCCAGGCAGCCTGGAAAAGCCCAGGGCAGAGCTGCTGCTGTGGTTACACCCTGGCAATGCTGCTGACTCCTCTGAAGCAGCAGATGGCTCAGATGTACTCAGTGATTTATGCTCTGTAGTAATTTTGAGATGCTGTGTGATGGTTTAGGGCCACCTGCAGCATCCTGGGGAGGAGGAGAATCTCACTGCTTCGCCAGCCAAATGGATATGCTTTTTTAAATCTCCAAGCTGTGCAAACAGGGCTCTGGACAAGCAGCTTGGTGCAAACTCTGCCTCCCCTGTGGCTGCTGCTTTCCATGACAATCCTGCTCCACAGGCACAGCTGTCTGTCTGTCTGTCTGCAGCACAGATCCCGTGCCTGGCTCTGGGGAGCTGGGGGACCACTAGAGGGAGATGGGAATGACTCCCAATATCTGTAATTCTCATGTTTTCTCTAACAAATAACAATTAACGTTTGTAGCTGCACTGCTGAAACAAGGCTTCAGTTGCTCTCCAGGACCTTCTGTATCTGGAAGGAGTAGCTCAGACAGGTCTGCTGGGCCCTTATTTTGGTAAACGTCTTTGGGTTTTTTCTTAATATAAATCACACAGCCTCACTCTGCTTGAATTCTGAACCCAAAACTTTGTTGGATGCTTCTATTTATGGTGACTGTCATTCATGTTCTCTGAGAAGTTCTATATGGGACTAATTTGGTCTTCTTCAATTTTTTTACCTGGGATAAAAAGGTATTTAGGGGCATCTTTAACTGCAGGCAGAGTACAAGGGTGCCTGCATTTCCCCATCCCTGATTTAACTCAGAATGCAGGGTTTGTCTTTAGGATAAATGCTTATCTGTACTAACAGAGGTTAACCAGCAATTTCACAAATGAAACTAGAATGCCAAATACTTTCCATCCCAAAATGTAGATCTTTCTTTTGGTAAGACATGGAAGCACACGAAAACACGGGTTTGAAGTAAGTTTGTATGACCAAAATGAAGAAAATAATTGTTTTCAGTGTGTTTCTCTCAAACATGGATTTTCATTTCTTCTCTCTTTTTCATCTTTCTACTGTGATTAAAAAAATTAAAAGAGACAGGGAAAAAGCTAAAAGCAGCAGTGTGTGAGTGTGTGTGAGAGAAAGATTGTTGAAAACTGAGACACAGTTTCTTGGATTTAAACAATGTGAGAATTTTTATTACTTGCATTTGGAAAAAGAACCAACCAGACTCCGAGCAAAGTAAAACCTCATGTGCAAACTGTCATATTCTTTCAGAAGCTATTTTTGACTTGAAAGCACTTGCTCATAGAAAGCATCTTGCCCAGCCTTATTATGAATACAAAAGCTGCACCTAATTGGTTTATATGTTGACAGGCATCTTATTACTGAGAGTACTGAGTGTGTGTGTTTCCTCCCTCGCTGTGCGGGATGGCCCCGGCCGGACCCTGCCATCCACCAGCCACTGCTACAAGAGGAGGCAGCAGCTCGGTGCCTTCATTTCTCCCTTTTCCATTGTAAATCCGCTCTTTGCAAATGCAACCCAAGTGTGGCAATCTCACCTGTCTGATGTGTTTGGTGTCTGCACCTTCATGGTTCATTGTGCTCCAGCTGGGAAAGCCTGTGTATTAGTTAATGGCTTCAAAAAGCCATTGAAGAGCTGAGAGGTGGATGAGAAATATGTTTGTGCCATTGCACAGTTCTCCTTCTTGGGCCATATATACAGGATCACAGGAGCTACTGCATTTGTAATATTTATTTGGAATCAGAAAACAGAGACAGTTCCAGGAGTTCCAGATATACTGGGGCCTTCTTTGCACTGGGGATTCACTCCAAACCCAATTCCTGGCATGTGAAACCATGTGGTAGCAGAGGACAAGTAATTCTTACAAGAAGCTTGTTCTGCAGTCTAAACCATACAACAGGTAAAACTAATTTCAAAGTGATACAAAGAGAAATTCAGAGACTCTTCAATAGCTACAGGCTAATCAAAAATCGCAGGTTACAGTGTTCATTACCTCTCAGGCATCATAGTAAGAATCTTGGGGGTGTGATGTGCAGTGGCAGGAGCTGGATGAAATGATCCTTTTGGGACCTTCCAACTCAGGATATTTTGTGAAGCCAGGAATTGAGTGTTTTTAATTCAAATCTGCTGCCTGATGTGACCAAGTCTTTGCTTGGTTGGAGAGGTCAGTGCCTGGCACTGGTGGTGAGGGAGGGTGAGTTAGTCACCAGCTGTGCCTGTGCTGCCCATGGAATGGCCACCAAACCCCCATGGCTGGGACAGAGCCAGTGGAAGGGCTGCCAAGACATGTACGAGTTTCTGCACCTCAGTGAAGACTGGCACTGCCCCAAAAACCAAAACCTATCCAGGGTAGCTTGAACCTTCAACCACTTTGACTGACTGCAACAGAGACTCTTTTTGTTTAAAAAACATGTCTTTTTTGTAAAATAGGTATATTTGCTAGCATATGCTCAACTGCACAATGAGGATGCATTGTGCTAGTTCTGTCTCTTCTTTGATCCCCTGAGCGTGTCCACTGCCAGGCAGCAGCAACCCTGAGCAGGAGTGAACATGGGCTGGCAGACACATTTAATAAAACAATGATTTTCACACTGGGCTCACAGGCTCTTGTGAGCCTTTCCACAGTGCTGGAGAACGGGTGGTGCTGTGAATACCATGGGATGTTCTCAAGGCTGTGGCATCTTTTAAAATCAGTCAAATGTGGCCTTGATGTAACAGCAGCGGGGCTTGCCAAGGCTTTACTGCTGAAGTGGTTTCAGTAGAAAAAAACAAGCTTCCCACAAAAGCAGAACTTTGACTAAAAACCAAATTCCCATCAGGAAAAATGTGCCAGTGTCTTCCACTCAGGGTTAGCTGAAATGTTTCATTTCTCAAATGGAACAGAAAAATTTCAGTTCAAGAGAAACTCATGTTTACTGCCTGTGAGCTGCCTCCTGACCTGAAATATGTCCCTGAGGACATGTCTAGGCTTTGCTGGTGTGAGAGCAGCTGGCCCACAGCCTGGGCAGGACACCTGATTGCAAGAGGACATGGGCAGGAGACATCATTATCTGTCTGGGTGCAATTTGGGATTGAACTGACCTAAACAAGCAGTGAAACAGAAATTCTAATTTTTGAACAGACTTGGGTATTGGTAAAGCCACAAACACATTTACAGAATAGTCATCATTTCAACCTCTCAGGCAGAGAAACTGGGCTTTAAATGGAGTTATTTGTTCGCAGAGATAGGAGTGATGGATGAGTTTCTAGTGAGAGATCCTCACATAAGGACCTCATGTCTGTGGTAGGATTTCTCATCTAATGCCAGCCTCCAGGACTGAAATAAGAGGATGTTTTCCTTCAGGCTGCTAAGGCAAATGCTACCCTGGAAAAATTTTAATTTTAAGTGTTGAAATTCAGCTATTTCCTGTGCTATACATTTGTGTGACACATACATGACTTAATTGTAACTTCTGGAAACTCTTAGAAAATTAACCCCCTGTCTCGACGTCATAAACTGGAAAGCTGTTTGGAAAGTTGAAAGAGTGAGTGGGATGTGAAATTAATGCATGTGTGTAGAAAATCCTCATTGGTGAAGGTGAAGGGTTTGGTTTTCCTCAGCCTGGCTATTTCTTGTGGTAGCCAAACACTGGTTTAGGCCAAGGCTCTGTACGCAGGGCTGAGATCTTATGTAGAATTCAGTGATAAAACTCGGGTGTGAACAACAATCCTTCTTTGCTCACTCCACTGATAAAATATTCTTGCCTGAGTACATGCCTAACCATGGTCTCCAATTAGCCTCCTAATTAGACCCTTGGTATCTGTTTAGATTATTAATGGAGCTGAAAGACTTTTTAAAGCAACATTAGATATAGCTGAAGAGATTGCTTTAGGGGGTGGGAGATACTGCAAGTCTGGGTCATGTTTTTTCTGCTTTGTTGTGCTGAATTTGGGAGATGCTTGTTCAAACATTGTGGGGTGAAAGGGCTCCCCAGGTCCATGGTACTGGTGCTGCTGGGAAAGGTTTTTGATGGGAGAAGTAGTTTTTCAAAGGGATCAGTCCTGAGTTGAAAATAGGTGCATGCGGGTGAAGGAACTTTCCATTATGTTTTTAGAATGCCATTTTAAAATAGAGTACTTCAAGTAACTCCAACAAAATGAAATATTCCTTCTTGACTTAAACTTGTCCAAAAGGAAATGTTTTGTTTTGATTTGCCCAGTGAAATATTTGTTTGCGGGGGGGGGGGGGGGGGGGGGGGGGGGGGAGGAAGTATTTCTCATTACATAATTTTACTTTGTAATATTGTAATTTTCTATCAGAAGAAAACAATTCCAGTAGAAAGTTCTCTGCTAACTCCTGGTGCAACCTGTCCTGGCTGCTAAGAGGAGCTGGGGCTGACTTTTACAGCCTTCAAGACTGACCCTTTACCTTTGATCAGTGCTGATTCAGTTCCTAGCAGTGGGTGCTCCGCTGCCCGGAGTGCACCATTCTCATTGCTGCTCCTTGTTTGGGAGAGTCATTACAAGCTCTTAGCACCCCAGTGGGCATGGAGAAAGGATCTTTATACAAGTTCCCACTTGGCCTGAAACAAGCCTGGCTCTTCTTTAACACGTGCTCACCCCGAAGGAAAAACCAGCTTTTTGTGCCCTGCTGTCCCCAGAGGTAGCTTTGTTTAGACTGCACAGTGTCTTTATCAGTCTGGGCACACTGGGCCACCTTTGCTGGGGCAGCAGGAGGCACGGCCTGTGCTGAGCAAGGACAAGCTGCCTGTTCATTACCAGCACAAAAAGGGCCTTCCTTTCTCAGTGACCCTCAAAGCCAAGCATGGCTGGGGCATGGCTCCACCCTGGGACAGCTGCCTGGTGGAATGCCAGGGTGGCATTCCTGGGGCTGCCCTGGGTTCATAGAAAAATAGAATCATGGAATGATTTGAGTTGGAAGGGAGTCTAAATTCTCTCAATCTCTAGCTGGGATACCTTCCCTAGGATGCACATCCCAGGCTGCTCCAAGCCCCATCTAATGTGGCCTTGGACATTTTCAGGGATTCAGGGGCAGTCACAGCTTCTCTGGGCAGCCTGAGCCAGGACCCCCCACCCTCCCAGGGAAGAATTTCTTTCTCACATCTAATCTCACTCTCTGTCAGTTTGGAGCCATTCCCCCATGTCATGACACTCTAGTTCCTGACGAGGAGTCCAGCTCCATCTTCCTTGTAATCCCTTCAGACACTGGAAGGTGCTGTGAGATCTCCAGGTGGGAGACACCAAGGGTGTGGTGGACACCACACTCACAAGCAGTAGAAGAAAGGTGTTGAACATCAACAGAAATCGTTGGAAAGTTTTACATTTGTTACTCCCTTGTCTTATTCTTGTCTCCATGTGCTTAAGCTTGAGATGGATGAGAGCACCTCTACCTCAGGCCCCATACATGCAGACAAAGTTAGCCTCATCATCAGGTTTATTGTCTATTTAGACATCAATTATTATAATTTTTAAAATAAACCTACATATTTATACACAGACTCTAAATAGACATATTTAAGACCTGTAGGGTGCACGGGACAGAGATAATGGGGGAGGGACTTGGGCACAGCTCTAGGCCACCCTCAGCAAACAACCTGTGGCTTTTTAAACTGAGGGTTCCAAACTGTGTGGATGAAATCTGAAGTTTAGCAGCAGAGGAAAATACAAAGTAGGCTGGAAAGTTTCGATCCAGCCTTGTTGGTTTGTTTTATTACAAAAAACCCCAAACAAATCTTACCAGCAGGCAACACATTTTCTTCCCAAACTTACATTTTTCATCTACAATGATGAGGTTTTGTTAAAACAGAAATAATCCATTTTTGGTTTGAGGCAATGAGGAACTGGGATTTTGAGGGTTTGCTTCCTTCCTTTGTTTAAAATTTGAATATTCTAGGCCTTGTTGCAAAGCAAGACCCACCCAAATAACACCAGATCTTGGCAAGGTTTGGAGAGCTCTAAGATCCCTGAGGGAGAATGAAATACTTTAGTGTTCAGACCTGAAGACCATTCCTGCCTTTCTTCCTCAGCCTTTACTTTTATCAGTCTTTTTTTTGTGCTTATAATGAAGAGAAATTGAGCTGGTTTTGGGGGAGGGAGGGCCTGAAGATATTAACAGAAATATGGTTTGGTCTGGAAGAATGTGCTGGAGTCCACTGGCATATTGTGAGCTGTCTTAAGATTTAAAAAGAAATAAATTGGTTCTGGGGTACTGCTGAGGACTCACAGGAGGTCTGGCTGTTTAGGAGATCGATGGGACTGTCCCAAGGGCAGCTTTTATCATGAAGGGGTGGCTGTTCCAGCAAACACTGGGTTTCTTGTCAGTCCAGAGTGCACATCTCTTGCAGCAAAATTAAAAGTACAAATTGTCCTGGTCATGAATTGAAGGACACTGACCTGGGAGGTGGCATTTACAGCACCCGGCGTCTCTCCAAGGTCTCCCTGATAGGGACACTGGGGCTCATTTTGTTGGTGACCAACAGGCTCCCTCCTCTCTGACCCTTTATCTGAGTCCAGCAATGTCATCCTGAAGTCTTCTCTTTGGTTTAGTTTTTTTCAGTTCAGAAATTCATCCCTCTGACCCCGTTTTATTAGACATAATTTTTCCTCTGTTGTTCTCGGTTGGGCAAGAACTGCACAACTCAGTTCTGAATCATCATGATAGCCAAAACACTGATTTAGACACATTTCCAAAACAGCCTTTTTGTTTATCTCACTGCTGTGTTTGCCTGTGTTGCCCTCCTGTGCACAACTGGACGTGTTCGTGCCAAAATACCTCAAGCAACTTGCTTTACAAAATGTTGCCTTTCAGAAGTCTTTCTTAAGTGAACAAAAGCCAGACCTTGGGAAACATTTAGGCTTTTACTCTAAGTAGCATGAATAACATGTTGTAATAATAATCACTAATAAATAGTGTATTTACTATAAATAACATAATTTTAAATTAAAATCAGTTTTGATAAAAGGTTATTAGTAGCAAGTTGAAAGAGATTAAGTTGAGTATGAAAAAAATCCCTGCAGCTGTGTTTGGCAGTGTCTAATCAAACCTTCCCTTTGTCCCAGCTCTGCCAAGGCAGCCTGTGGATGGATTTCAACCTGCAAAGAAAATCCTGTGGGCATCACTTTTAGTTCCTATTTTTTAAATTTGCAAAATAGTTTTGATTTACAGAAAACCTGCCAACATTCCAATAATTTCATCACTTGAAGGTGTGAAAGGTGTTGCTTTAGTCAGCCTTTGGGAGAATACAGGCAATGAATCGCAGTTTCAGTTGATCTCATTGAATCACAGAGTCTCAGAGAGGTTTAGGTTGGAGGGGACTTAAAGATCATCTCATTCCATCCCCCTGCCATGGGCAGGAACACCTTCCACCATTCCAGGTTGCTCCAACCCCATCCAGCCTAGCCTTAGGCACTGCCAGGGATCCAGGGGCAGCCACAGCTGCTCTGGGCACCCTGTGCCAGGGCCTGCCCACCCTCTGAGTGAATCTAAATCTCTTCTCTTTTCATTTTAAATCATCCTCCCTTGTCCTATCTGCTTGTGTAAAAAATAATTCCTTTGACGTGACCATGGCTGTGGTGTGATGTGTCACCTTCACAGGACTTGTGTCTCCAGGAGCATATGTGGAGCAGGAGGAAGCAGGGCTGCTGTGGCTGATCCCATAGTCTGAAGAAGTGCTCAGATCTTTGTCCTCACTGTTGCTGGTGCACAGGAGCCTCAGAAGGAGCCACTGGGCTGTGCTGGGGGGAGCTGCCATCTGTGAGCCACGAGCACATCAATCAGCCCTGGAAATGCCATAGAAACCAGACAAGATTTATCTGGGATCTTCTAGCATCACTGGGCAAGGGCACTTGCTCCAAGCTGCCATTTCCATGCTGGATAGAGGGTTTGCAGCTCTTGGTGTCCACGATCAGATGGAGACCTGTTGGAAAAGTGCAGAGCTGCTGTGGTGAGAGCTCTGTTTACTCTGAGCATCAATTCATCCCCCAGCTGCTTGCTCCTCCCATTGAACAGGATTGCAAAGCTCTCCCCAAACACCACAACTAGGTCAGTTTGAGGAAAGGGCTTTGTTCAGCCCTCCAGATGTCTATCTATTTTTTTCCCTTGCTGTTTTCAGTTTTTCCAAAGCAGAATCCTTTATTTAAGATCTCCCCTGAAACCAGGCAAAAACAAAGACCTAGAAGTTTTATAAACCTTTGTTTTTTGCCTAAACACCTTTCAGGTACACAGTATAAATAGATCACCTCAGTGGTTAAGCAGAGGTGTCTCTTTTCAGCATTGCCTTGAGCACAGACATTCATCAGGTGCTGTGGGTCCAGGCCATGAGCCTGTAGTCTCATACGAGGGGACTGGCATGGGAAGCAATTTCTTGCTAATCACTTTGGAAGCAAATGCTCCCCTTTAGATGGTTCTTGAGTTCTGAATCTGGGGATGGTCCTCCCATTCCTGCTCTTTTGTCTTCCCTGGAGCTATGGTTGCTGCTTGGTGTGTAAGAAGGAAATAATTGGAGTGTAAGAAGAGAACTTCAGTTCAAAACCTGACTTTGAATATGTCTTTAAAGGTAACTTCTCTGCCTATCCCAAACTCCAAGTGCCTCTGGCTGAGTGTTCTATGGATGAGAAAATCCCAAATCCCAGAGCAGGGGCTGACAAAGCTGGAGGTCAGGGATGGGAACTGGGTGGAGGATGAGCAAGGTTGTTATGAAGCAAATTCTCAAAATATAATCAGGGCAGTGAGAGGGAGAATGAATCAATGTCACCTTGAGTAAGCATGGAGATCAGCCTGGCCACATTCCTGAGATAGCTGTGTGGAGATCTGACACTGGTATTCATGGGAGACTTAAAACAGAGTCCTGAACTAAGGGTGTAACCTAACCTTGGGAGCAGTGGGAACATGAAGAAGATCAAGGTAATCTCAGGAGGTTGCAAAAGAGAAGGTCAGATGTGGTTCAGCAAGTGCAGAGGGGCTCAGGTTTAATTCCTCTGTAATATCCATGGCTGTGAAAGGAACTGCCATGCTCAGCCTGTCCTGCAGAGCGGTGTCCTGTTTTCCCCAGAGACCATCAGCTGGAAGATGGATATGAGAAAAGTAGGGTCTGCAGTAACTCTGGGAAAAAGGAATTATCTTTGTACTCTTTGCAGAGTGCCCAGCACTTCCTTCCCAGCAGTTAAACCTTCATGTTTTGGAGAGCACTTTCTGCTTTAGTAAAGGGGACAGGGAGCAAAGGTTGGTACCTTCTTTTGGGAATTGTGTATTAGATAGCTTTGAACTGAAGCTCTCATGGCTTTAAAAGGATCAGGATTCACCTTGTCTCTAACAGGTGTCTAGGAAAGCACCAGCTGAATGGCCGTGGGACCAATATCTCAAATCTTGAATCTTTCTACCAAGATGTGTCTGGAGGGAGCTCCATAACCAAGATCCTGCGAGCTACAAGGCCATTGATCCTGCTTAAGACAGGAAGACTTGGGCAAGATCCTCCACATGGGTCCCTCACACCTTCTCCTAGGAGGGCAATCAGTTAAAGCTGCTGGTTGAGCTCCAGTTTACCTTTAGTTCTGGTAATACAGCAAAATCCTCCCAGCACTACTAAAGGCTTCCAGGCTTCTTTGCTGCTTGTGGGGCCTGGGGGGAAATCCATCCCATTTCTAATTGTCACGTTCAAGTCTTGTGCAGGCAGATTCATTCCATATGGCAAAGGGATCCAAGCTGCTCAGCTTGGCACAGCCAAGTTGATGGGAAAATGATACATTTAATTGTATGGAGTCAAAGGACTGGAGTTGTTTGCTTAATCCTGCAGTTGGAAATAAATACAGAAAATATTGAATATACAGTTGGCTGGGGATGATTGAGATCATTCCAACTTTCCTTGTAGTGAGGATTTGGAGGGCATAATGAAAAGGAGATTCACGTTTTCAAGCTGCACAAGACATATCTGAGCTAGTTATAAGTTTTCTGGGTTGGGCTTGTTGACATTTCAGCCAGCTGTAAATGTGGTCCCATGTTATGAAATTAGTCAGATGAGAGTCTCCTGATTTTCAAGGAAGCATTTTTTTATGTGTTGAACTGGACTGTAAAACCCAAGTGATGGAGAACTTCCCTGGACCACGAACTGATCCCTTCTGC
Organism: Erithacus rubecula; assembly: GCF_903797595.1. Taxonomy (NCBI): domain Eukaryota; kingdom Metazoa; phylum Chordata; class Aves; order Passeriformes; family Muscicapidae; genus Erithacus; species Erithacus rubecula. Next base: position 357,001 of record NC_136672.1, read on the forward strand.
TCATGATCAACACAATGGCATTGCTTTTCCCTGAAAATCCAATGTGTTGATCAGCTCCTCTGTCTGCTGGAAAGCACAGTCTGACATAAGAACCAAAATCTCCCTGTTTTACAACCTTCTCCTCCTATATATCTGTATTTGCTCCTCTCCCTTTTCTTATTTGCTGCTGGTGACAATTCTTAGAGGCAGAGAATGGCAGGGCATGGAGTATCCCAGTGTACAGGCAGAAACCAAAGTCCATAAGGTAGGATGGGAATTTCTGTACCATGAAGCAGAACTTTGTGAGACTATAGAGAGGAGTTTAGGTATGGGAACACAAGTGTCAAACCTGGTGTTTTCCCTCTGGCTGCCAGTACCCAGCACTGCTGTTCATTTGCTGAGGGTTTCCCAGGCATATGTGAGCTGTGGGGCTCCTGACCAGCCCTTCTGGAGGCTGACAAGCTCTTGTGGTGAGGCCAGCACTTACCAGAAATGTTGGACCTACCATACAACACAGCATTTGTGTCTTGCTAGTCATCATCCTGGCTGGTAACACAGCACATCTGCTCAAATCGGGGTACCTGGAAAAGCAAAACCACAGGTGTATCTCCCCCAGAAAATCTCAGGAGGAATGTCCAAGAAAACCTGAAGAAACTAATCTTCCTGCAACTTCTGCTTCTGCCAGACAAAGATATAAAATGCCTGGAGGAGAGAACGTGGTTATCTGTAACCCATAGTAATTTCATAGTTTCTAATAGCCATTAGTTTGAGCTCTGGAGTGTGAAGTTTAACTTCACTTCCAAACTGTTTATTCCACTTAATACTCCTGATAGCCATATCCACATCCTACCTGGGCTGCCTTAGTCTTGACACAACTAATAAGCCCAGCTCTTGCCAGCAGTAGTAAGAGAAATGCTTCTTCTGATCTAATGCTGCATACTCTCAAGTCACTCCAAAGCATCCTCTCCATCCAGGAGTGGACCAGGATGACCTGAAGGGATGGGAAGGAAGACTGAAAATACTTCTCAGTCTCGGCTGTTATTGCCATGAATTGTATTTTTCATTATTCATGTTCAGCTGCAGACCTTGTGGCTCAGAAGGTGCTCTGCTGTGCCTCAATGAAATTTGGGCTGAATTTGGCACAGGGAGCAAGGCAGTCACTGCTGGAAGGGATTTATCTCCCCGCTTTGTGAGGGGTCAGGGCTGCTGACAATAATATCAGACACCTACCCTCGCTTCTACTCCCAAGCATTTCATATTCACCCACCTGGATTCATTCTGCTCCAGATCCTTGGGGCTGTTTCCTGGGAATAGTGAATGACATGGCTCTCATTCGTCCCCTTTCTGAAGCCCTTCCATTTGGTACCAGATCTGTTTAATATTTAATTTTGAATGTTCATAGCTAGGCACTTATAGACATTAATTATTTAATGGCCACATTTCTTGTATTAAATGTATAGATCAAGACAGCTGCTGGTGTTTTCTAAAGGGGGTGTTCACTAATCGGGATATGCTGCTCCTCCAGCTTTCAAATAAAAATCTCAAAGGTCCCTTTTTTGTTCAGTGTTTTCAAAGACTCACTTTCTTGTTCATTGCTGGATAGCACTTTCAAAAGCACTTGGTGTTGATCTAGCCTTGTTCTCACCGCAAGCCCTAAGAAAATAAGGCTGAGCCATTTCAAAACCCTCTCCTCTCCCCCACCAAATCCAGCATTGTCACAGTATTCCCAAGCTTTTATCTGCAGTTACATCAGGGGTAAGCAAGCAGGAAAGGCTGGCTTTTTTAGCCTAATTTCTGTTCTTTGGAGCAATTTCATAGCCCCAGAGTAGTTGCTCTGAAGGCACAAAATGTATGAGGCAAAGTGTGGTTTTTCCATCTAACTAAAGATTTTTTGCCCCTGTCCCATCAGCTGGCCTGGGTCAGGCTCAGATGACTGGAGCAGGAGAGGGTGGTGGAACAAGCCATGAAGGTGTGTGAGGGTCTGGTTTTCACGTAAATGGAAGTTAAAGAATGGAAGATATTTGCCAGTGGGATGGGAAATCTCAGCGTGCCAAGATCAAAAGGCAGCTGTTCTGAATATTGCTCTCCAACACAAATTCCCCATAATGCTTGTGACTATGTGGTGCCTCTGTCTAGGGGGTTGGGTGACATTTGAGGCTCTGTATTGTCCAAGTAGCTGGGCCCTGCATCTCTCACAGTGGGAACTGCCTGGCTGGGCACAGCTCTGGTCTGAAAAGTCCCACAGCCCAGCTTAGCTGGAAATGCCACATTGAATCAGTTTTTCTTTGGAGAAAGGCAGCTTCACTTCCTCTTGATAACTGATTTTACTCAGACCTTTGTGGCTGAGAGAAAGTAAAGGAGCCTTGTGAACCTGCCTCCTCTCCAAACTCGGTCTCCTGCTGGTGATGTTTCTTCTCCCTTCTCCATCCACCCCCACTGGGTTTTGGCTTTAGAGCTGTGGAGACCATGTAACTTAGAGTTGGAAAGAATGTTCATCTTTTGGGGGAGTAACCCAGTCAGATCCTGGGTAGGGAAGGCATCTCCAAAGCTTTCCTGGAATGCCAAGCTCACCATGAGCAACCTCCCTTCATTAGTCCCAACATGATGGAGCAGGATGGATTTGCTCATGGGTGGAGCTGGAAGAGAGTAATAAACTCCTCTTAATGAAGGAAGCACTTTGGTTTGCTGTGTCTGGCAGGCTGTTTTCATCTTTTGTACTTCTGGTAGTTGGCATCTCAGGCAAGATGGAGGGATTGGGCTTTGGGAGTGGTAGGCATGCACTCAATTTGCTGCCTATCCCTGGGAGAAGATCAAAGCTGGAATTTTCATTACACTTGCTTTGCCTGCCAGAAAGAAGCACTTTGATTTCATTCTGGTGTCTTCTTGCTCAATGCCAAGCTTGGAATGTGATGCACTGATGTCTTCCAGCTTCTTAAAGGAACCACAATGTCCCACCAAGGAAATATATATTTATGTATCAGAGGACCTGCATTGGAGTGTGGAATCACTTTATTAAGAGTGAGCCATATTAGAGGTGGACCTTGTAGTTTGGAATAGGAGACTGGCTCCTTTTGTAATCCTGTGTACCAAGCTCTGATACAATCAGAAATTCCTGATTCCTCAGTAACTATTCTTGGAATGCTCACCTTGTTAAAAGCAGTCACCATGTCACTCTCCCTGGGAGAGGGATGGAATATTTTCTGGCATGAATGTCCTTTGAGAAGGGAGATTGTGCTTTTGACAAGATGACATTTTTCAACAGAAAGCATCTTCTCAACTTGAAATATTGCTTTCATGTCTAAAGAACACCTCAAAACTCAATTGTATTATTTTCTGAAGAAAAATCCAAAAGCTTCAGGGTTTTGGCAACAGATTTCAAGGATTCAAATGGGAAAAAAAACAATTTGTTTTTGGAAAACCAAGTGGCCAAAATATTGTTTTTTCCCTTTGTAGTTCTATTTAAAAATTTAGGAAAAATGGAACTTATTTTCTATGTGATGGAAGGGACCCTCTTTCAAACCAGCTCTAGATATTCATACAAAATAAGTGTTAGTGGGTGCTTTATTACAGCCAAATTCTGTCAGTAATCATGATATGAGAGGACATGTGGGAACCACTACAACCTGCAAAATTTTTATTCCGTGCAGCTCTCTCTGAGGTAGTTTAAGCTGACCCAAAGTGGGAAGAACAGATGAACTAAGAGGCTGAAACAAATTTTGAAAATGTTTGAGGCCATGAGAAGATTCAGTTTCTTTTGGACTCAGACATCTGGTACATGCACTGTTATTTCTATTCATTTTGCATTGACTGTTACATTATCTCACAATATTAATATATTAATATATTAATAGAATGTCAACATTTATATGTAATACAATTAGTATTTAAATATAAGAGTTGAAATGAATCAACATGACATGTGAAACAAAATCTTTTAAAATCCCATCTATTGAAATAAAATGGAAAAAATACGGTACCTTGCACCCTATGGTACAAATTCTCACTTTGGAATTTCAGCAGCTGTGAAATCCCATGCCCCAGGCAACCTTTTACCCCTACTCTGTCATTCCTTTCTTTTCCTTTCTACCCTATTTGGACCATGACCTGAAGTTTGTATTAATTTGTTCTGGTTAATACAAAATTGCATGCAATCCAAACATGATGTTATTTTCAAATGGTTCTTTCTGGGAAAAACAGGAAAAGATAAAAACCCTTTTTTTTTTTTCTTTCCACCAAGAAGCCAGTATGGGATCTGTTACAATCTAGTCGTTCTGGATGGGAGGCTAGAGAAGACAGGAAAGTAATTAAATAATATACAGTTATCAACATATTTATATACATAAGTTTATGTGTATTTATGAAGACCCCAACTCTCTTTTCATTTGCACTGCCTTTGTTCCCCCACAAGAGCCCATGGAATGAATCCAGAGGTACCATGGTGTACAAGAAAAATTCTTGGCACTTATTTATGCTGCCCATCTTGTAATTTCAACCATTCTTCAGGTTTCCCTCATCTTACTTAGGGATTTGGGAACTGCAGCCCTGTTTGGGACATACCAAAGTACATTTGGAGTTATCCATTTCCACATTACAGCAAAGAGCCCCAATTGTCCCCACACAAGTAGCAGCTAAGGGAGCGCTTGAGAACCAGAGCACTGCTCTCACCACTGCTCTCTTAGTCACTGTCAACTTTATTTCCACCAAATCCCAACTCAGCTGGGCCCACACCTCGACTGTCCATTGTACCCTGTCTGGCACTGGAGGAGACGTGCAGTGTGAGGGGCAGGCACAGAGCTCCTAGCTCTGCACAGAGCTGTGGCCATCCTGCCCAGGCAGCTCTGAAGCCAGGCTGGGAATGCAGGGCTTGTACCAGCCTCAGGGAGCCCTGAGTTTTGGGAACTGCATTCAACAGCACCCAACACATGGCAGGAAATTGTGTGTCCAAGTATTCCACTGCATGCAGGAAGCACTTAATTTAATCCTTATTTCTTGATGGAGAGGCCGCTGGCCCCAGCCAGGTTTCCTGAACAGGTCTGTTCTCTCTGTCTGGGAACATCAGACCTTCAGAGCATTGGATTTTGAGGTTGACAGTTCCTGAGCAAAAGAGCCACACAGCATGAACACCCAGAGAATCCCAGAATGCTTGGGGTTAGATAGAACCTTAAAACCTTCACTCCACCCTCTTGCCATGGGCAGGGACACTTTCCACCATTCCAGGCTGCTCCAAGCCCATCCAGCCTGGCCTTGGACAATTCCAGGGATCCAGAAACAGCCACAGCTGCTCTGTGCACCCTGTGCCAGGGCCTGCCCACCCTCCCAGGGAACGACTCCTTCCCAATATCCCATCTAAACCTACTCTCTGTCAGTCCGAAGCCATTCTCTGTTTTCCTGTCACTCCAAGCTCTTGTAAATAGTCTCTCTCCATGTTTCAAGCAGTCTTCTTCCAGCACTGAAAAGCCTCGATGAGGTCACCCCAAAAGCTTCTCTTGTCCCTACTGAACAATCCAAAAATTCTCCCAGGCTTTCCTCCCAGCAAAGCTGCTCCATCCCTCTGCTCATCCACTGGGATCCCTCCAGCATGCCCAGGTGTTTCCTGTGCTGGGCCCCAGAGCTGTGTGCACAGCCCATCCCATGGAGGTGGGGCTGCGGCACTCACTGCCTGCCAGCTGCACCTTCAAGCACAGGCATTTCCAGCTAGGGAATCCCAGATAACATTAGCATAAAAGTGCTTGGGAGTAGCCCTTTTCTGCTCTGCACCAGGAGCAAAATCCCCTTGGCATGAGCAGTTTTCACTGATCTGTCCTGTGTATTTGTAACAGGAGCACCATTTCTTTTAAGTCAAAGGTGCATAAGTGAGTCCCCAAATTTCTACTGTTAACCTCCCCCAAGTGATAGTAATTACATTTGCATGTATGAGATATAAAGAGATTTAATCAAAATGTAGCTGCCAAGGGGAGACCCAGTGAGTATATGTTCATCAGAAAATCATTATTAAAGGCTTTCCAGGTTGCCAAACTTCAGTTCAAAATTAAAAGTGAGGCTTTTTTATTACTCTTTTGAATATTTTCAGTTATTTCAAATGCAAGAGCCAAAAAAATAAATTAATGCCAGCTTGCAGAAATATGAGTTGATAGAATGGTTATTATTATTATTTATTGGCTTACAGGGAAGGATCTTGGGGGGGATTTCTTGATGGGTAAGTTACAGGAGTATTAACTCTGTAATGGGAGGTGGAGGGAAAGACATTTACATTCAAGACACTGCTCTGCTTTGCCCACATCAGATTTAATTTCTGTAGCAGAAACAGAGGAAAAACCCTAACAGATCTTTGAAACTGCAGCTGTAAACACAGACTTTTTGTTCAAATCACTGGGGGAAGGATAGGAGAAGGACACTGGCACCTCGACATAATTACAAAGAGAAAAAGGCACCTTGCTTTTGGTTCTGCTATGTTGTAAAAGCTGTGAAAGTATTTCATGTCCTCATAGCTGGGGGACATTTAGGGCACAGAAGATATGGTGGTATGGGAGACATTTGGTGAGACTAAATCAAGACAAATCAAATTTATGGTTCTACTTAAACACTTGTCTGCAAAATCTGTCTTACCAGGGCTACATTCAAAGAAAGATGGGAAAGAAACCCAGCAAAATGAGTACAGTTCTCCATGAAGAAGGAGACAAATGGGTGAGTTTTGTTCACACTCTGATGTAGGTAAACACATTTGCTAGAGCTCATTGTGCCACTACAACTGAGGCCACAGTGGTGACATGAGAGGTGGACAGCTGGATGGATGGATATTTGTGCCTGCCTGAGCATGTTGACAATACATTCTGCACCCACAAACATGACAGTGAAATTCTGCTGTGGGAATGTTTAAACAGTAACAAATGCTATTTCCCAGATGAGATAGGGATGGAGAGTCTGGAGGTTGTTGATCCCCTTTGCAGAAGATAATGAAGGTCACAAGCACAGAAACAGTAGTATAAACAACAAATGTGTGCAGTTGACTCAAAATGAAGTTGAGATAAAGTTCTTTTCGTACAACAGAACTCAAACAACCATCTGAAATGTCTGAGAAGCAAATATCTCTGCCCAGCAGTGGTGACTCTTGCAGCACCAGATATTATGGATATAAGAGGTCCATTACAAGCAGCTCAGAAAATACCTCTCTGTAGGAAATATTTCAGTGGCACCTTTTATTGAGTGAGATCCAGGAGGAGTTAGAGAGGAACAAGAGATGTTTACCCTTGATTAAGAAGTCCTGGGAGCCAAAAGTCATGAAACCCCTGATTCTCAGTGCTGGAGGCTCTGGAGGGGGTGCTTCACTTTGCTTCTCCCTCTTTGTTTTCCATTCTTTTATAATTCTTCCAGGGCCCTGCCTGGCCAACCTGAGATTATCTTTCTTTACTGATCTTAACAGTTGATCTTTAATTAAGTCATGTACTGTTTTGGTCATTAATTTAATGTATCAGGCAGGGAATTAAACCTGATAAAAACTCCATCCTAGCTCTGATAGATCACGCTGAACCTCAGGGGAGCATCAGGGAAAACGGGTGCTCCATGGGAGCACCCATGGGAACAAAATTTCTCTGGAACCTGATCCACTGCCACACTGTAGGTTTCCCACATCCCTCCTCAGGGAAGGTTTTCCTAGAGCTGGAGACCAGCTAGTTTGGTGAATTTGTGATTATTGAAGTAGGAGCTTTGTTGGGTACTGGCCAAAAGCTGATTGAACAAGAACTGCCTCAGAGGATTGTGGGGTAGACACAAAGCTGAATGTAATTACCAGCTTAATTCTAAATTAATATTTTGTTAGGGAGTAGGATAGACTTTACTTTCCCCCACCCTCCCTCACAGCACACACGACTGATCAGAGTTTGTTGAGCCTTGCAAGGTGCTTCAGGTTATAGTGCCTGTGTCTGAGATTGTTAAAACCTGTGAGAATTGGGACCGATTAAAATCAGAGTGAAAAAATAAGGGAGGAAAATGGCTGGGAATGGGTGAACGTCATATAAATAGCAGTAAAACTGTTAAATCTATTTGCATTTCACACCCAATAATTTTCAACTCCACCTCGAGAGCACTGCTTGAAAGTCAGCACTTTTAATTGCCCAGTAAATTTCCTTTCAGCCAGCTGCTGCACAAACTGCCTCTGCCTACAGTGAGGAAAAGCAGAAAACTCATTTTTCTGAGGATGGAGACAAACGTGGCCATTTGTGTGCCTCTAGTTCCCCCTCTGTTTCACTTAATTCAGTGCCTGAGGGCACTTGGTTGTGTCTCTGCAATTTGTCCTCAGGCAGCAGCAGCACCAACCTGCACACCTGAGATATCACTTGGCCAACACAGCCTGCAACAGCCCCTGGAAGGTCCATAGCCCACCCTACCCACCCACACCCCCACGAGCTCACTGTGTCCTGCTGCACCAGTAAATCACCCTCTGCCAGGCAAGGAATATGTGGGATTTGGAACAAGAAGCTGTAAAGTCATGGCTTATAATTCAATTAGAGCTCAGGATAATCAGCTGAGTTGTGTCACATCTATTTAGTTTGACATTGGTTTCTTGGAGGTCTAAGTACATGGCCAGAGGGGAATTGAGCTGCTTATTTTGTTTGGGTGTTTGTTGGCTGGAATTTTGGTGGTTTTTTTTTCAGAAAAAAAAACCCTCTTTTATATTTAAAAGAAAAAACCCAAAATTCTGACCAAACCTTTTTATGGGATTATTTTGACAGTTGTGGAATTGTTCAATGTTCTTGGAAATGGCACAGAAAGGACCAGACTTGTTTAATTTGTAAAAGTTACAGAGAAAGCTTTCATCACTGGTGTTTCTATGTCTCATCTGAGAGCCTTTATTTGCATCTCTTTATTTTTGAAATATTCAATTTTTCCTCTTTCACCTCCTCTTAGTTTCTCATTCTCTTGCCTGTCTCTGCCATTGCTGCCTTTCCTCTGTCCCTGCTGAGGCAGACACTGCACTGCCAAGTGGCCCAAGTACAAGAGGTTTTCCCAAGTTCTCCAGTGTCACTCAATGACAAGCACTAATAACTGGATTGTCCAGCAAGGTAAAATCAGATGTGATCAGTAAAAGGAAGTGTGAGCACATGTGGAAAATAACTTTTTAGCTATTTCAGTGGTAGAGGTTTAATCAAAATCCACGACTAATGAAAATCTCAGGAAGCTCGCTATCTCCAGAACCTGCGGTCATATTTAGGCTTTTGTTTAATTTTCTCAAACTTTGAAGAAATCCAAATGAATGAATGCGACCAGTAACTTTATATCAGATGTGGGATATGTCTCTTTAGTGTCAAGCCTTTACTCACCAAATTACATGGGAAAGTAGCAATCCATACCAGCAGGGGCTGAGGACACTGCTTGTGCTCCCATCCAGCTGCTGCACCCACATCTCTCCCCACTGAGCATCCAGCCCAACCACAGCTACTGGCTTTATTCCAAGTTGTTACACCTTTGGGTGAGTGTGGGTGGAGAGTAAAAGCAGGCAAGGCAGATGTTTGTACAGAGGTACAAGATGGGGGCATGAGGGTGAGTCAAAGCCAGCACAAGTGGCTCCAGCACCATGAGAGGGTGAAGGTGAAGCAATGAAAGCCAGTGGGACTGAGGGGCCAAGGGCTGTGAAGGAGATCCAAGACATTGCAGTGAAGAGAAATCAGCTGGAGAAGGTGAGGAGAGGCAAAGAGTCACTGACCAAGGTAAGAAAACCACGATCTAGGGATCCTTTCACTCCCATGGACATACTCAGGTTGCTTTTTCTTCGTCCACTGCAGGTGGGGCAAAAATATATATTAAAGAAAATAAACCTTTATAAAGCATGATCATCCTCCTTCATCCCAGAGGCTTGCTGGGTGGAAAATCAGTTAAAAGGAAAAAAGAGTAGAGTAAAAACATCTTGCATGGTCTCCTCTGGGCACCTTCCCCTGCTGCTGGAGATAAGACCATGTGCACACACATACCTGCACACACCTGGGAGAGGCCATAGGGCTCTGAGCAGGTTTGGAGGCAGCTTGTTTGCAATCTGAGTATCTGACCCACCTCTGCCCTGCAGTCACAGCTGCAACAGCAAAATATGTGTGTATGCACAGGGTAGTAATGCTGGCAAGCAATTATTTCTTTATATATATGTGCTTAATAATTACTTCTTCCTTATTCCTCCCGTGTGATGACAAATAGATTTATTTATCAGTTATTGTTTAGATAGGTACAATAACCAGCAGCCTCATCTATTGATGCCTGTGCTTTATCATGCATATAATGGTCTTATTTCTCCATAATGAATGAGTCCTCCAGTGGGAAATAAATTGAAATGCCAGTCTGGGGATCAATCAGTGCACACATACAACCTCCATAATGGGATGTTCCTGTTCTGTAGTGAAGGTATTTTCTGGAATGGCTTGGTTGCTCTTCGATGCCAAAGATCTTGGCTTTGTACAAGGTACAGGTCTAGAAGAAATGTTCTGTTTGGTTTTTTGTTTGTTTTTTTTTAACCAGAGTTGAAAAAGATATCATAAAAATATGCATAGCCCTGGATTATAAAGATACATTTTCCCATTGTCTTGTGTTTGTGAGACATTTCCTTCAGGGAAAAACAATTGAAATGTTTTGCTGAAAAGGAGCCTTGTCTGCCTTCAAATGAGCCCCGTTTGAGACAGTGCTGATGTCTGTGAAGCCACTGAAATGCTCCTTGTACTTTACACCAACTGTGTCCTTTCAACCCATCAGTGACCAAATGTCTATAGGACCAGACAATATTTCCATCATAGAAATGAAACCAAAATTAGAGGATGGGGCTTCAAAATCTATTGGATGGGCAGCAGATAAGAACTTGTTGTAGTCTGGAGGTCACAGGGAATCCCTCATCGCTGACTAAGAGCCTGCACTAGTAGGGTTGGGTTTCTTTCCAGGGTGCCCTGTAGGCCTGATCTGGAGTTTGTTTGAATTGGTAAGTGCCTTCAGTGACTTGCATTAGGGGTCTAGCAGGAGCTAAAGGATTGCAGCATTAACTCCCTGGGAGGGTGAGGAGCCCTGGCACAGGTGCCCAGAACAGCTGTGGCTGCCCCTGGATCCCCAGCAGTGCCCAAGGCCAGGCTGGACACTGGGGCTGGAGCAGCCTGGGACAGTGGGAGGTGTCCCTGCCATGGCAGGGGTGGGATGGAGCTTTAAGGTCCCTCCCAACCCAAATAATTCTGTGATTCTGTGATCAATAGACCAAAGAGAAATCTGGTGTGAGTTTGGATGCTTTTGCCTGTGGGGCAGGGACTTGTCCTTGGGGTAGGGTTCAACTAATACAAGCTTTCCTGGGCTCCCTCTGGAGTCAATCAAGGCAGGTGAACAAAAGGAGAGGGCAATTAATCTCTCCATATTACCCTAAATCCTTTCCACTGCCAAGGGGGAGATGCCAGCCCTCATCCAGTACTGTCCTTGCAGATGGTTAGGAGGAGGGACATTACTGGAAGTGTCAGCTGTACATGTGATCTTTTAATACAAGGAGGGAAAGAACATGTTAAAAGTTAATTTACCATAAAATACATCTATGTCCTTTTTAGCTTTCACAAGGGGTTTTTTACCTGGGTAGGTTGAAGTGGCTTGCAGCAATAACAGGTCTGTCATAGAGGTGATAGATTTCACTTACTGATGGGAAAATGATGTGATTCAGTCTTGTCTGGCAGCGTGATCACCTTGTTGTAGTGGGAGAGTTCAGCAAGGCCATGGCTGATTAGAGGGAGGCTGTGGGTGATTCTGCTCCCCAGCTTTATAACTCAGCTTTCAGGGCTTGGGAGAAATGTGTCAGAATGAAATGAGCTGCCCCAGCAGAGGGAGAGTCTCCTTCCAGGGCTGAGGGCAATACCCTTGGAAAGAGATGGAGTATGGAAAGTGTGGCTGGGGAAGGGAGGGGTGGCAGGAGGATAAATGGGAAGAGCTCTTCTTGCATCTTCCATTTTATTGATCTGGTCATTAACAATGGGATAAACCTTAAGTGAATTTCAGATGTCAGTGCCAAGGCAGATCATTTCTGTCATAAATGGCATGTCAGGCAATCTGAGAACACAGCTATTCAGTGGGATGGAGATGAGAAGGGGAGAAGGACATGGTGCTTCTTGGGAGATTGTGCTTTGCAGGTGCAAGAGAGCTGCTTTCATCTTGGGGCCAGAGGCTCAGGGTAAGTTCAGTGCTTCTCCAAACTGGACAACTCTCAGTGAAACACCCTAAAAAATTCACAAGTACCCTCATTTTCTGACAAGTAACTGCAGCTTTCCCAAGGCTGTGCATTAGCCTCTCCCTCCCTTGGACCCAGACCCAGAGAGTGTCATGCAGCCTTCCTCACTTCTTTCCATTGTCAATATTTCTCATTTTTATTGCTATTTTCCTTGATTCTGGGGAGTTACTTTCAAATACTACAAAATTATGATGCTTTTATTTTTGTCTGAAAAAAGTTCAGGCTTCCTTCTTTCTTGAAAAATTACTGAATATTTCTTTTTAAAGCAGTATTTTTTGCCAACACACATCTCTGCACAGTAGACTGCTCTAGTCCCACAGTGCTTGATTGTATTTCTGCATCCAGGAGCCTGAAGATTCTCTAAAAATCTTGTGACTCCAAAACAGAGATGAGCCCTGCCTGGCTAGGAGGAGTCCAAGTCCTCCAGGTCCTTATGCCTGTTTGGATCACCAGGCAATGGTGAGTATCTCAGAGCATCTTGGAACAGGGTTGAACTTAGGGTTGTCCAGTGAAAGCATTAAAGATCTGCCCTCCCTGTGCCTACCAAACACAAATTGTCTTTCATTATGTTCCAAATTCATGCTTTTCAGGTATTTAATTTTAGGTTTTATTTGTGGAAGGGTGGAAGGTTTGGGAAGTAGACAATGCAATGAGTTATTGCATCTAATTGCTGTGCTGCATAATATTTTTGCTGATTTTGGGTGTCATAAAATGAATTTACGTAGTTTGTAGCCAGCACCCAGCTGGAGATGTAACCTCAGGCTGTGGGATCTCCTCTGCATCTCCCACTAAATTCTCACCAGCCTCCATAGTATCTTGTTAGAATAGTTAATGCCCTTCCTCTGTAAATCAAGCCTTGTTGGTCAGAAGATAAGGAACTGGATTAAGTAGCTGGGCAGTTAAAGGATCCCGGTGGATTTGGTGTCTCAGGATCCGCTGGGCAGCGATGGTTGCTGACTGCATGGAGGCCACTGAAGCCTTTCATGGTATTTTCCTGTTCACTGAAAAATATGTACAGGTCATTGACATTCCAAATCTTATGTTTAATCTCTTTTCCCATTGCAATCCCTCCTAAAGGGCTTTACTGTGCAGTGTTTTGTCCTCCTTCTTAAGGTTTTTGGAAGACATGAGAGACCTCTAATATTTCCGATGCTTTAAAAACACACACAGGACCCTGCAGATTATAGCCTTAAAATTTCCTTCCTGGAACAAATTTCTTCTCTTTTAGCATCCAATGGATACTCAGGTTGCTTTTCTGGGGACTCAGGGAAATGTAGATATGTGGTCCAGATTAGATGCTGATACAATGCAAACACAGTATAGAGGAAATCCTGGCAGGGTCAGGTTCCCTCCTCAGATTGTATCTTTGCAGTGGGTTACTCAATGCAGTAACTCAATCTTATTTAAGAGTCCCCTTCAAACCAGGGTAATGCTGTTTCCCAAAGCATTAAAAAGCTAAAGATAATTGCATCTTTATTTCATTAAATATCCTGAATATTGCCCATATATTTCAGGGAATGGCATGACCTGATTTACAAACATATCACCACATGTGCAGTGTCCATGAAAGCAATTTTATAAACATTCCTTTGCTGATTTCAGCTTTCTGCCTATTTGCAGCAGGTCTTGGTGGAAAGATCCTTGGTAGAATGAACCTTGAGGTTTGTTTCCTCCAGGGAAGTCAAGCAGTCCTGGACATCTGTCTCTTGAATAATGGGTCTCTTTGGAGATCTTTGAGACCAGCAACCCAGGAGAGGTTGGAAGTGCAGCCTGGCTAGTGTCTGCTAGTGATGGGGAAATGTCTCAGAAAGGGATAATTTCACAGCCAGATGTTGTACTTTGGGATATGGACAGTGGAAGTGCAGCAATCCCCACATTACTGCTGGGCAGCAGTAATGTGAAGGTGAGGGAAGAGGGGAGAGCAGGGAGCACCTCAAAATGAATCTGTGATTCTCAGGCTATCTCTTGACCATGAGAGGAATGAACACAGTGATTTTGAGACAGAGGAATTTTGAAAAAAAAACCACCCAACATTACTAGAGTGAGGATAAAACTCTGAGATGAGCTCATGCAAGTGTAGCAATTTTACTGTTTTCCTCCAGTCTTCAGCTCCTGGAGTTTTGCCTGTAGGTGAAAGCACCAATTTTCATGGTTATATTGAATATGTTTTTATCACAATGGTGGAGACAAAGAGCATGTTCAGGGTAGGGTCAGCTGATAACACTATCCATGTTAAAGCCAGTTGTCACTACAATCCATCCTAAGCCTGAAGCAAGTTAAACACGCCAATAACTTACATTTGAACTCCAGTTTTTTCAGCCTCTTTTATAGGCAGAGTCTGATCACTTTGTGCTCTCAGTATTGGTCCTACAGCCCTAAACTCTGCAAGTTTCAGATTTGGTGCTTGTGCTCTGGTGGGATTTGGGCACCCATCACACCCCTTGCCTTACCATGGGATGGGGTGCTGGTGAGGTGCATCTATCTTCCTTCTCCTCGTGGCAAGGGTCCAGGTGCTGGGAGTTGGGATTGCTTCAAAGCTACCCTCAGTGTTGCAGTCATTAACAGTAAAATCTACCCCCCACTAGAAGCAAAACCAAATGTAATCAAATAAACATTTTCCCTTTTCTTCCTTCCAAGAATTTTCTTACAAAAAATTAATCATCTTTGAAAAGAAATCAAAATATCAAATCAGCTGTTCTCTCCAAACAAAGCTGAGTATGACAATAACATTATTTTTTAATCTACAAGAAAAATGCCCTAACCCAGCCCACCAGCTCAGCCTCCCATCCTTGAGAGCTCCTCTCCCAAAAAGGCAACAGATTTCAATTTAGCTTTGAGCGAGGGAAGCTCAATTGGGTTATTAAATTTCACACACTAATTGACACGCCTGCCATAAAATATAACTGCACAAACACAATTTATCCTAATGACACAGGGAGGGGAAGCTTTCTGCTTCCAGTGCCCCTCTCCTTCCCCTCTCCCCTGCTCCCATGGGAACCTGGCTTAATTGCCCTTCCAGCACAGGGAGGTGAGCAGGGCTGGGAGGTTAAAGAGAAATAAATACTGAAATGCTGATGGGATGTTTCCTGCTCCAGCAGTGAGGGCTGTGCAGGTTTCAGAGCTCACTCCCCTTCCCAAGGCCTCCCCCAGGCTTTGACTTCTTAATCTATAATGACAACAGAAGAACCTCAGCTGAAAACCCTGGCACAAGTCCACCAGAGAGGTGTTACAGGGAGGCTTCTGCAGGCTGCTGCAGACCTTCATTCCCTGTGACATTCGGGCTGGCAGCTGCCTGTCACCCTGTGGGTGCTCATCCTCTACCTCCTGCCTGCTGGGGAAAACCATGCAGCAAAACATTTGCACCCAGCTCTTTGCTGCTCCATTGCAGAGCTTTGGACACAAAGCTCACAGCAGGTTTTTCATCCACTTTCCCTCCTGGTTAGCAGACTGCACAGAGGTAGTCACACAATGCATTTGTGCTCTGTTCAGGTGAGTGATGAGCCCAAAGGATGGGGCAGATGCTGACAAAGCTCTCAGGAACATCTTGGCTGCTTCCTCATAATTTCTTTTCCCAATAAAGTTAAAGCACAGCCACTTTTCTTCTAGAAGATGCTTTTAAATAGTTGATGGTGGAATCTTAGCAGTGTCTAGCAGTTTGTTACTTTCCCCAACAATCTAAAATTGACCCTTTTTGTTAAGAAATACAGAAATAATTTTCAAATTTTATTTTTTCCAAACATGCACATGTTCTTGCATTTTAAATTCCACCCTAAGCTTAGGGTCCTGCTGGGCATCCTTAGGAAGTGGATATTATCATAGTAAGGCCATATTCCAGCAAGGCATGGGGCTGCACAGCTGGTACTGGAGACTGTTGGAGATGCATCTTTGTGCTGTAGCATGAGAGCTTTGACCAAGTCACAGACTCCTCTTGAAGCAAAAATCAAGTGACTTGTAGAGCCATGATCTAATTTTAACTGTGTCTGAGTCACAATGCCAGAATTTAAAATTTGTTACAGAGGCAGGAAAAGTTTGAGTCACTTTAGTATCTTTCTCCTGCACGTTTTTTTCATGTGAAGACTTTTCTCAATAGCATAGACCTATGGAATATAAGGATTGTTTGGGTTGGAAGAGACCTCAAAGTCCATCCAGTGCCACCCCTGCATGGCAGGGACACCTCCCACTGTCCCAGGCTGCTCCAAGCTCCAATGTCCAGCCTGGCCTTGGGCACTGCCAGGGATCCAGGGGTAGCCACAGCTGCTCTGGGCACCTGTGCCAGGGCTGCCCACCCTGCCAGGTGCCTAGATAGATATATATTTCTTCTATATATCTAACCTAAATTTCATCTCTCTCAGTGTGAGTCCATTAGTTCTTGTCCTATCACTATAGTCCCTTTCCAGCTTCCTTGTGGGTCCCTTCCTGGAAGGTGCTCTGAGGTCTCCACACAACTAATACCTACCAGGGAAGGTACAGGCTAAGTCCATACCCTTCATGCCTCCTGATATTTAAAGAAAAGAAACCAGGAATTTTTGGGGTATAACAACCCCAATATGTGGGCCAGTGGCCACTGGGTGCCTGGCTTGGGTATGGCCCTATTTTCTGGAGGGAATGAGAAATTCTTCCAGTTTCTTCCCTTTTGCCCACCCTGGGAGAAGGGAAGGCTCAGCCACTGCTGCCTCAACCCCTCATTAATGCAGAGCATGGATTTCATTACACTGATTGTTCAATTCTGCTATTAACAAGACATAGTCTGCATTAGTCACTCTCAGCCTTTGGGTCATAACCCCTGGAAGAGGTCAGCAGTGGATACCCAGCTCAGGTCATAGCCCTCAACCCATTACCTGTCCCATTAACTGGGGTTGCAGTGGTGGGCTGGGGGATAAATACCAGGGCTGGCTGCCCCTTTACACCCATTTACAGCTTTTCCTTGCACATTACTCTGCTGGAGCCTTGTAGATTTTTCCAGACATGACTGGGATCCTGGGAGTGTGCCATTGCAGACATGAGCAGAGTCTGAGGGATGAGTGCACAGAAATTAGTCTGTCCACCTTCACCAAAATCAGGCCTCGTGACCTCACTCTCACAGCCACCCTGCAGTGCCCAGAAAAAATGGAATTCATACAAACACAGAGAGACAGGAGCTACTGTCACCACCCTCTTTCTTCCTCCTGCTTTTCCTACTACCTCCCTCCTTCCCTGTTGATTTTTCCCTTTCTTCTGCTCTGAACCCATCCTTGGAGTCAGTTATTTGAGGTTCCCTACATATTTCGTCATCAGAGCAATCAGCAAGCAGCTACTGAACTTTGTGCAGTGCGCATATCCCCCCTCCAGCCACAGGCTGAAGAACTCCCAGCTCCCTGCACAGCTCATGTCTCCTAAAGTCCCCATCAGCTCATGCTCTGCTCATTTCCTACCTTGGTGTGTGCTTCCTCTCCGTATCTACCATTCCCAGGTGGATGATGCACCACAGACCTTAAGAGGGGAAATATTCAGGGCTAGAAGAGAAGTGTTTCCTGCTGCACTGACTCTGAATGTCTCTCAGCAGGTAGATCCAGGTGTGCTGTGTCACTGCCCTTCCCAGCAGCATCCCAGAGTGCAGCAGGGACACGAGCAATGCATGTGGAGTTATGGGTCACAGTGGCATCGGAGTCCCCCTCAGCACAGCTGCTTTCACCTGGCACAAAGTCCTACCCTGCAACAAATCCTCTTTATCTTAGCAAGTTTTTTGTCACCCAGTGGGGGAAGAAGGGCCAGGGGACCAGGTGGCATCCATCCAAAATGGGCAAGCATTTTATTTTTGTCTTTATGGGCACTTTGTCAAGCAGAACTGCAGGTGGTAACTCCACAAACAGTAATTAACCACAAGCTGTGGGCAGTGTTAAAGTGCTTGCCCTTAACTTTCTGATACACAGGAAATCTGAGATGCTGCTAATAGGTTTTCAGCAGCTAAGTCCATTTCTGGTCCCAATCTATTTGATATGGCATTCAGATAACACTGTTGATTATTCTCCTGGGCACTCCCTGGACTCTTCCTGTGTGAGTCTTGACTGCTAGTACAAACAAACAGAGGTGGCAGGGAGCTGGGAAACCCCCACCCCAGTCCATCAGCAGGAGCTGGTGTTAACCAGAAATGCAGCTATGCAGCAGCATGATTAATTCCCTAAAATGCAAGGCAAGATGATGGTGCTAATTAAGATGGGGACTGACAGGCTGGAGGCTCCTGGACTGCCCACTCAATTTTTTCAAGGCTTGTGAAATATGGAGAGATCATCCCTCCTGCCTTCCAGGTGACCAGATGGGAGAGGACAGGGCTCCCCCAGATCAATAGCTCATCCCAGCCATGCCCTGCAGCAGCTGCTCCAGGGAAGCAGAGGAAGGAGAGGCAGGCCTCAATGGTTACAGCAATAACATCCTCCCTCCCCTGCTCCATCTACAGGGAATTTTCCTCCTTCCTCCCCAGGGAAGCACCTTTGATTCATGGCCCAAAGCAAGAGCATTCAGCACCAAAGGGATTGTTGAATCATCCCTCTTTGACTCTGCCTGCTCCAGTTCCTCCTCTGAAGGACCATATGATTTGTTTCACAGTGGTTTGGTCATAGCCTGTAGCAGGGAATACTGCAGAGAAAATATTTCCTGGGAAACTGTTTGACTAACAGTTCAAATTCAGACTCTTGATCCTCTCTGTGCTGGGATGAGCTCTGGAGAGTTAAACCAGGGTATGGAACACCTTGGCCAGCTCTCTCCCTGTTTACAGGCAGAGTTTGCTGGTGCCAGAGGTTGATCCAAACTGATGCTCTTCCCCTGCTCAAGCCTCTTGTGTCTCTCACCCTCCTGCCTGATTCTGCCTCACTAAAACTGTCCAGAGCATCCTGTCCAGGAGCTCACCACTGACTCGTTTGGGCACAGGATCGATCCCAGGAGGGGGATTCTCTGTGCTCCTTTTTGACAGTCAGATAATGTTGTCTGTGCTGGTCCTGTTTGATGCTTTCCTTTTAAATATTATTGCTAAGGTGTTGTTTTAAGGGATTACCCACTGGAGCTGACAGACAGACAAGTCTGTCAGTCTGTCTGCTTAGCACTCTTCCTTTTCTGCAAACACCCTTGCTCTCTAGCATGTGAGCCAAGGATTAAATGCACAGAAAGAAACAATTCACTGTGACTTGGCCTGCAAAGTCCTTTGAAAGTGAAGTTATGGCAGTTAAAAGTTAGCACCATATAATGGCTATCTCTGCAATGAAGTGATGACACAGCGCTATTACGAGCTACTCACATGGAAGCTCCCAAACCTACAGTATTGTAATGGCATTTAATCTCCTTTCCAAATGCCTGAGATTTTCACACAGGCCTTGTGTTCAGTGTTTCTCTGGGATCACTCAGCACTCACACCAAAGACCTTTCACAGAGAAAAGATGAACTGGTCCAACCACCCCCAGCTGTGCCAGCCCTGGGAAACCTCACATTGTCCCCGGACAGCCACAGTGCCGTGTCTGCCCTGCCGCGGCCACATTACCTGTCCTTCTCCCAGCCTCAAGGACACTGCAAAGTTGCTTATCAGCCTGTAAATCAGCCATGGCAATAAAACGCTGGCATCCAGAGCAATAGCTTTTTTACTAATGTACTACTTTGCAATTGCTGTGCAAATCCAACATATTAATGACACAAATTCATTACAATAAATGAAGACACCACTGGCCAGGGGCCAGAGGTGACTGAAGACCAAAAAGAAAAAGAAAAAAGTTGATTTTGCTCCTGCCAGTTGGCAGCTGGCAAGTTGGTAATGTGAAATTGGATGTGTTGGATATGGTGCACTTTTGGTGAAGGATGGGAGGAAGTGACTGTTAAATATCATAATAATAATAATGGTGCTAGAGGTCTGGGGAGGTGTGCTGGTTCCACATGGAAGGGGGGGGGAGGGGGTGGAGCTGCCGGAGGGAATGGAGGGGCTGTCCCCCTCTGGGAGCTTCCCCTGTGGGATGCGGGGACCAATCAGAGGGCTGATCTGGTGGTTGACATCCCAGGTGGCCAATGAGAGAGTTGTTTCATTTTCATAAATCACATTGGTGGGGGTTGGGCTGCCTCTTTCACCTTCCGGCCTCTCCGGTGGGAGGATGGCTCTGACTGCATGGCCCCAGGCCCCAGGCCCCAGGCCCCAGCCCCAGCCCCAGCCCCAGCCCCAGCCCTGGGCTTGGGCTCAGTCCTGGCAGGGCCTCGGCACAGCCCCAGCTCCTGCCCTGGCCCTGGTGGCCCTCAGCTCAGCTTGGCTCTGCTCGGCTCGGCTCCCCTCTCCACGTAGCACGGCCGAGCGGGGAGATTAGGGAGCCACCAAAGGCTCTCCCTCCTTCCCCCCCGTTCTGAGAGAAGAGGCCTCCAACTGCTCACGTGGCTTCTTCACATTCTGGATGCAATTTTAACTCTTTTTAATGCCTGGATAAGATTCTCGATCTCCTGAGCTCCCCTGAGTGAGAAGAAATGAAACATGGAGACTACAGAAGTCGGCGGAATGAAGATAAAGTTCCTGGTGGGAAGAGATTGAAAAGATGTAACTGATGAGTAGCTGAAAACCTTTTTTGTGGGGCTATAAGGGGACTATGACTACACTAAAATTCCTTTAAACTGTGAAATACACTTGGGGAGGTTTAAGTGCTTGAAAAGAAGACCTTTTTGCTTTGAGGAAATGGGGCTCTCTGTTTTTGGGACTGGAAATGTGGACAGAGATAGTTAATAGAAAAAGAGATGAAGAGAATTTTGTCTTTCAGCAGCTTGCCTTTAAAAGTGGTATCCCAAGTGTGTAACATAACCCATAGCACAGCTCTGGAAGAACTGTGGAGATGGGAGGAGAGTCATAATCTGCAATATTTTCCCGGGCCGATGTAGATTGTGAAGGTGAAGACAACCCCTAAGCCTAAACTAAAAAAGGGACTTTTCTCTGTAGACTGAACTGAAATGATTATTTAAATAGATAACTGACTGAAGTGTTTTCTGTATGTTGTTGTTAAGGAACATGGAATGAAGGAAGGGGGAGGAAGCAATAATCTAGAAATCCTATTCTGAATTCTTCTTGTGTTATAAATCAATTTCTTCTTGTACCTTTTTAAATTTTAAGCCTGCCTTGCCTCTGCTCTTAAATCCTATCTCTAAAAGAAATTAAATATATTAAAACTGGCAAAACCCAAGTCACACCATGACAGGAGGGAAAAGGGATGCTGCTTCCCCCGTGATCAGTGAGAGAAGGTGATTTTCAGGGGAAATTAAGGAGGCAAATCTTTATCACTGGACTGATGGATTTTGTGACCCAGCTCACAATTTTCAGGTAATGTGAAGGACTCCTGGAGAGGGGGACTTTGTCAATAATTGATTTATCTATTGTTCCCTTTGTCTTTTTGTTTTTAGATCCATCTCTCTCCATTACAGCTGTAACTCCCATGTGCTGCCCTTTCTGTTGGTAGCCTATTGATCTATGTATTGACAGTGGATACAGAAATCATTGGAAATCTCAGATACTTTGTGAGAGATTTGAAAATCTTTAATTTAGCAGAGGAAATGTGGTGCACTACGTACCACATCAAAGACCAGAGGACTATTTAATTTAGTAACAAGAGCAAAAGCCTTCTAATTAAAATTAGAGCTATTCAAAAGAGAAATAAGGCATACATGTTTAAGAATGAGGAAAACTAGCTATTGAAACAAGTGATCAAGAGAACTGATATATTCTGTTGTGTGCAAACAAAATCTTCATAATTCTGGAAGTGAAATTATAATCAGCTACATATTACTATGCTAAAAGTTGAAATAACTTTATATTTATGACCCTTGTTCTATCAGTCTTACCAGCTGATAAAACTCTTTGTATGTGAGCTCTGCAGTCATGAGCATGGACTGGTGATCCAGGCTGTGAATTCTTTTATCATCAGCATCAGTCCCAGTCAAAACCTGGAAACTGAGCAACAGCCAAGGAGAGACTCTAGTTTGCAAATTCTAAGTTTGGACTTGAGGCTGGATAAAATGGATCCAGTTTCTGCTGCTCCTCCCTTCTTTTTATCTGCAAGTGTTGGACAAGGAAGGGGCAGTATCAGCATAGGAGGTCCTCATCTACCTGTGTTGTTCTGGCTAGGAAATCTATTAATTCTGATGAGAGAATGAACATGAAATTAAGACTTAATGAAGGATATTTGCCAGAATTTTCAGAAGGAACTACTCATGGAGACCTTTTGCTCTCCACAGCTTCCTGAGGCTGTGGCCAGGTGGGGGTTGGTCTTTTCTCCCAAGTAACAAGTGACAGAACAAGAGGGAATAGCCTCAGATTCTGATAGGGAAGTGTAGATTGAAAATCTAACCAGGAAAATTTCTTCACTGAAAGGGTTGTCAAGCATTGGCACAGGCTGCTCAGGGCAGTGGAGGAGTCAGCATAGCTTGGAGGCATTTAAAAGCCATGAAGAGGTGGCACTTGGGGACATGGGTTAGTCGTGAACATGGCAGTGCTGGGTTAATGGTTGGACTTGAACTTAGGGGGCTTTCCCAACCTAAATTACTATGATTCTATGTGAACAAAATAACTGTTCTTGATGTTGCATTTACCTGCTTGGTGAGACAGCAAAAATGTTCAGTTCTGCAACTTCTGTTTTGGAACTGTGTTGTATAGATGGCTGAACAAGATTTGGGAGACCACCAAACCTGTCCTCAGTCCACCTCCTCCCCCTGGACCAGCAGCTGCCTGAGGTTTGATCACACCAGCAGCAAGGTCTGAGCTCTCTCAGCTCTCACCACGGAGGTGTGCCACAGTCTTCCTGGAAAAGCTGCCTGTCTGCATGTAAAACCTGCCCTCCAGCAACTGCTGTGACAGCAGCCAAGGGCAGTGCAGGATCATGGAGGCACAAAAAGAATTTATTTGTAAAGACTGCTGGCAGTCCTGCCAAACTCCATGCTCCATGGCTGTTTTTGCTATGAATAATCTTTTTTTACCACCCTTGATTGCAGATTCCCCGCCCCTTAGTTGTTTTGTTGTTGTTGTTGTTGTTGGGTTTTTGTTTTTTTTTTTGTTTGTTTGTTTGTTTTCCCAAGGGAACATAAATAACATGTTCCATACCAGAGCAGGTGTTGAGCTGTTTCCTCTGTTTCCTAACATAGCTCTGCTGGGGCTCCTCCACCAGCTCCAAAGCCCTCATTCATTTAAACACTGCGAGGTGAGAGCTGTTGTAGGAGACAGAAAGTTTCTGTTCAGATCAAGAAGGCAGTTGAAGGCTTTCCCCGAATGAAATGCCAGCGTGCACTGATGCTTCAGAGGAGCTCCAGGGTTTGCTACAAATACAGTGGCAAATTCAGCTCAAATGACTAATGGCTGATGAAAGCTTCCAGATAATGACTCGTTTAGCTGCAGAGTGTGTGCTCGAGGAGCAGTGCTGCACAACTTCCCAAAGGCTGGAAAGCTCAGCGTCTCAGCCAGAGCTAAGAAGGGAACGGATGTGCCAAGCGGAGCAGTGCAATGATATCAGTAACAGCAATTGTAAAGCAAACACTCAGCCCACACAACTGCAGATCTGCTGCAGCCCTGTGCGACTGTACCCCTGTGCCTCCAAAGGGGGCTTGGCTGCAGCTGAATGTACAAGTGGAGGCTTTCTTAGGCTCCCGTGTTTAAGTTTGCCCTTCCCTCCTCCCTCGCCGCTCAGTTATTTAACGAAGGGTTTCCTGGTTGTGGTGTGAATCGTCTCATTCTGTGACAGACATGTCATGCTGGAAGCTGAGCATCTGTCCATTCCTGGTGTTTAGGAAACAAAGTGCTCATATTCATGGGGGTGTGAGATCTGGGATGCTGTTCAAGGGGACCGGGCTGAGTGCCCTCCTCTCCTGTGCTGAGTCTGCTCTGACCAGGGATCAAGATCTTGAAAGGGCAATGCCAACTGCTGGGTTAATTTAGTGAGGTAACAACCTTTGCTTCACTCATGACTTTGGGGCCCCTCAGTAAATATCACATAGATCTAGGAGGATACTGATGTGTCAGCTAGCATCCAGACCTACAAGTGGGCTCAGGCCAAGGGTTTCTTGGAGGAGTGAGGTCTATCCTGACATTTCAGCTACATCTGGAGGATCTCGGCAGGCAAGAGGTGACTCAGCTTTATTTGCATCTCGGGAGGTGTTTTGGCTGTATCTACAACCCAATTTACAGTTATTTTAAAAATGGTTTCTGCTGTAAAGTGCAAAGCATCACTTGCACTGTTAAAGTGGTGCACTCCTAAATGAGCAGCCATTCCAACAGCCTGTGTGTCTGCCATGGCTCAGGGCTCTGAGTCCCAGTCATCAGGCCAAACAGCGCCCAGTCTGGCTGCTGACAGCACCTTCCCCAAAAAGACCCCATGGAGCACACAGGCAGCCATCCCAAAGGAAAAACTGCCTTGGCAGTGTGGGATTAGACGGGTGGGGTAATCGTTTTAGGTACCATGTCATTATCTACAATTTCCAGGCCATCACAAATAGCTTTTGGGGTCAGTTGTCCCCTGTTATTGTGGAGCAGGGGATGGAGGGGGCTCAGCAGAGCTCAGAGAAGGGCTGACTCTATTAGCACACAAATCACAGGCTTTCAGAAGCTGTCTTCTGAATGGCTCCTAAATACACTCAACTCTAACTAGGAAGTTTAAAATGTTAATCTAATTGTCACCCAGACATGCTTATATTACGTGAGTTTGTCCACTCCTTCAGTCCCTTATTAGCCTAAAACAGGAGCCCAAGAGTCAGCTTTGACATCATGTGTCGAGAGGAGTGCTGCTATTTCATTTCCCTCTTGTCCCTTACCTCTCCTTCGAAGCTTGACTGATGAGGCCTTTAATGCCATGTCCAGTGCACTGGGATACAAACGCTGCTAAAATAAAAAACAGATAAATTTCTGGTTATAGGAAAACAACATAAATATCATTACCTGTTAAGATAATTAATTCCATTAGGTAATTTGCCTCATTCATAGCCCATTATTTAAGAACAGTGCCTGATGTAGGGGCAAAGTGTCCTTTACCTGTGCCACTGAGGTGATGCATTCTTAAAAATACCTGAGATTAAACAATGGAGTAAAAATCCAGTGATTTAGGCATGCAGGGATCAAGTTCTAGAATGAAAGTTTGCCTTTTTTCCCCCAAAGGAACTGGCTAGTTTGAGAGCTGAAATTTGTATATTTTTTTTGTAGTGTATTAATCCTTTATTTGAGAGTTTCAGCTCCCTTCCTTGACTCTAGGAGGCTGGTAGTGTTAGCTGAAATTAAGCAAAGTATTTGTTTGAGAGCCTCTCTGCTCAAGAAGGAGGCTGCAGTGCAGGGTGCTTGCAGGGGAGAAGGAAGGGGAGTCCCAGGTGAGCAGAGCTTCATTTTCAGCTGATATTTGACTCATTTACTGTTTGAGCACAAACTTACAATGTGAGCGGGAGATCTTTCATTTGGAAGAGGGGAAAGCCTAGAAAGGGGCAGGGTAGCTGCTGCTATCAGCAGAGCCCTGACTGAGTTGACTGAACTTTACTAATGAGTGGTGTTTCCTTTCCAGATGTTATTGGAAGCTCTTCAGTGAGGTTTCTGTGCTTCCATTGGACCCGGTTTTCCAGAAGGAAGGGATCCTTCCCCTCATGTAACGAGTGTTTACCCAGAGATGCTGATACTGTCAGAGTCTGTCACTGCAGGATGAAAACCAGGACTGCACAGGCCCTGATAAAGAGGCCAGATGTGCCACTTTAATTAATGCAATTTGCTAAACACTGCCATGATTGAGTGCAACACGATAGCATAGCAATCTTTGGGGCCAGGAAGCACCATCCTCAAGGCATCTCCAGCTGTTCCAGCTTTCTCCTGCATTCTGCCCTTTTCTTATATTTAGAAACTGAAAGGATTTGTAGGGGAGTCACAACACCAAACAAAGAAGGGAATGGAGTCATTCTGGCGAAATCACAAAGGGAGGGTGAGGGAGGTGCAGCCATGGGGGGGGTTGGCTGGGGACAGTGAGTGCAGGCACAGCACACACACAGCCCTGCATGAACAGAGCCCATCACAAACATAGTCCCCAGGAACTCCAGAAGACACAAACAGAGGTGTCTGTAGGAGCTAGGATGTCCATATACCCCAGGCAGAGCAAACACGTGCACAGGATGTTGCACAAACACCCCGAATCACCTTCCCAAACACCCCTGATACTCTGAGAGCATCAATGCCAGGCTGGACATGGCCCCTGACCCTTCCCCTCCCCAAACACCCCTGATACTGTGAGGGCATCAATGCCAGGCTGGACATAGCCCCTGACCCTTCCCCTCCCCAAACCTCAGCTCATCCCTCCCTGTCTGCTCCCTGGCACTTCCATGGGAGCTCACACAAGAAATAGAAGAGCTCCAAAGTTTCTGGTTTAGACACTGAAATCCTCTGGGATTTTTCTACTTAAAAACTTGAGGAAGTAAAAAAGAAACAATAATGATGGAAAAAATTAAGAAATTTCTCTAAAAGCCCACACATTTCAGGGAAAGTGATGGGGAATTAGAGGCCTGTGATAGACGGGTTGATTTCCTTAAATGACAGCCCAGACAGCTCCCTGCAAAAAAACCCCAGTGTCTGAGTTTGATTTGTGAATTTGTGCCACTTACTTAGAAAAATACCTACACTTCTTGCTTGTTTCTTTATTTTCTTCATTTTTTCTAATCAGCATTTTTAAACTGAGGACAATTAAAAGGCATCAGAATGAAGATGAGCAGGAGCATTGCTCTCTTCTAGTCCCCTCAGAGTGGGGAATGCTCTTGCTAATTTAAATAAGTTTGACAACCTTTAAATATAAACACCTGATAAGAACTGCTGAGAAATCTTTAAAAGAAAAACTAAGAAAAAAATGAAGTTCCTGAGAAGCTGAGTGAAGGAATATCAGCCCTGTCACCCCTTCCAGCACTGGACAAATGAGAAGGATGAAGAGACATAATTAGGTCTTGGGAAGTAGAATGGGCTTGCTGGGGAGGAAGAGCCACAACAGCACTAAGGTAGAACATTTCATGCAAAAATCATACATAAGTCCAAATGTCTCTGGCTGACCCTCACCTGCAATTCCTGCCCTCCTGGGAGAGCAGCATCCTGAAAAGAGGGGGATAATGAGATGGATAACCTGTCCCATGCCCGTGCCTTGCCCAGAGACCTGACACACCACACCAGAGGAATAAGATAGCAGTGGGTGAAGACTGATTTGGGGCACATCTGGGATCATGCCCGGGAGAAGATAGAGTGTGGTGAAGATTATGCTTCACTCAGAGCCTGTGTGACATCAAAGACCTGGGATGGATTTAGGTATGGAAAATCCTCTGAGGCACCTCAATCCTCCTTTGCAGATGGCCTTAAGCATCTTTGGAAATAGGAGGGAAGCTCCTGGGCTACTTGCTTACATTAAAAGACGTTTTTGGGCTATAGTGCTTGTTTTTGTTAACAGAAATGATGCTTGTTAAGGCAGGACTCCGTGTGTGGCCACACACATACTCGTGGGTGTGTTTTGCTGCATAACACAGAATACAAAATTTTGTACCAATCTGTACCAAACCTACAGATCCTTTCCTACAGCACCACACTGGTTTCAGGAAATTCCACCTTTCAAGTAAGGATAGGAAATTAAAGGAAATTAATGTGTTACTCAACAAGATTAATTAAATAGCTAACGTGAATACATTACTCAGAATGAGTAAAACCCCAGATAACATTTTATGGCTGAGGAAATGTGGTCTAAAGTGGTTCAATTCCAACCCAGTGAAACTGTTCATTAGGGAAGCTGATCTGGAGAGAAAGGTGCTGAGAGGAGCCAGGTGCCAGCAGCTACCTGGGAATCACAGGATGGAACAGGAGGAAGGACTTGAGGCTACAAGAACATAAAGCACAGGAGTCCATAAAGTTTCTGAGTTTTGAAAGCAGCCCTTAAAATTAATATCATGCAGTATCTGAGCCATAACAACAAGTCACCTAGAGCCATTTATTATTCCTTGAGAGTCACCCACACTACACATATTCCCAAAGGCCTTTAATGTCTCAGGAGCACTCCTCTTATCTAAAGATTTATGGGAATATTATTGCATCTTAAGGAAATACCAATCAATTAATGCTGATTTCTGCCATTTTAATAACTCTCCCAAGGCACAGACTGACCATACTTGACAGTGTAGCAGTTAAGCTGCAGGAGATGTTGTTTCCCCTGGGTGATTGGACATTGTGCCCGTCCTGCTGTCCCTAACAGCTGCCTTATACAATTGTAGCTGTATGTTAAATTGCCAAGGATTTCATACTACAGCCCTGTGCTATCCTCTAAACATCCTCTGGAACCTTTTTACATGTTATTCTGTGCAGAGGAATGGTTTGACATTAAATTCATTGTGTCTCCATCTTAACTAAAGGGAATTAGGTGCTGACATTCCCCTGAAGTATGACAGAAGCCGGGTGCTTCATTGCATTCAGCTCTCTGAAAAATTACTCTCCTCTTCAAAATGGATATGTAGCCCTCAATGCTTTTAAGTTACAGCTGACTGTTTGTCTTCTCTTGCCTGTTTAAAACCGATAGGTTTCTTTTTTTTTTCAAGCAAACCAATACAATATATTAAAAGCCCTGAAGAAATTACCTTTAGGTGACTTTGAAAATCCAAACCCAAATACATCATGGTGATTCTTTAAGTGGCACCTTATGTCTGTGAGTTACACTTTACCATTTGACTGTGAGCAGTATCCATCCATCTCTGTATTTCTCTCATGCATCAGTGGAACAGCTCTTTCCTTAATGACCACTTCTGCACCCTGCTCTCTCCAGCACCCCTCTGCAGCAGGGCCTTTTGCCTGTCACTCATTAACAAATTAATCCTGTTCTCCTGGACTGCTGGATTTCACTCCTGGCACCCTGACCAGATGGAAAGTGACAAGTGGAGTGAATGGTGACAAGTGGAGTGAAGGTGGCACCTCTCCTTCTCCTAATGCATTAGGTGCCCTTCAATGAAAATGCTTTTCAGAGCAATGAGCAGCTCCCTCCTAATGCTGTGACACTGTTTGGACCAGGGCACTTGGAGCTCTCTGTGCAGGGCAGCCAGGCTAGGACACAGCAGGTGTGGGCTTCAGAAATGAGATGGGGGTTCACTGTGTGAGAGACCACCTGGATGAACACTCTGCCTTCCTTATCTGGCCCATGCTCTGTTCCCTGGCACTCCAACCTTGACCTTTGCTCAAATTCAAGGACAGGCCTTTTCCCTTCCATGGACAGAGGGTATTGAGGACTTGCTACACCTTTTCTGGTGGTGTTTATTTTAACACTGTTCTTTCTTGTCTAGGATTAAAAACTGCAGACCCTTCTTGCAGTTGAGGATTTCTGGGCTCCTAATTGCATTTACTTGTTCTTTGAACTTTAATTCTTGTTCCATACCTTATTTTTGAAATTAAGAGCCCCAAACAGGAGACACCCTAAACAACACAGAAAATAATCTGGAGAAGAGAGGTTATGTGGAGACCTCAGAGCAGCCTCCCAGTATCTGAAGTGGCCTAAAAGGAAGCCAGAGAGGGACTTTTGACAGGAGCCTGGAGTGACAGGAAAATGGGGAATGGCTTCACACTGACAGAAATAGATGTTAGGGCGAAATTCTTCCTTGTGAGGGTGGGCAGGCTCTGGCACAGGGTGCCCAGAGAAGTTGTGGCTTCCCCTGGATCCCTGAGAGTGTCCCAGGCCAGGCTGGACAGGGCTTGGAGCAGCTGGGACGGTAGAAGATGTCCCTGCATGTGGCAGGGGCCAGAAACAGATGGTCTTTACTTTCCCTTCCAACCCAAACCATTCTGTGATTTCATGGTTCCATACTATTGGGCAGACTGGATGCAGGTACTAATTCTTTTTATAATGGATGCAGCACCTGAAATGGTTGGGAACTTGGCATGACTCAGACTCAGCAAACAGTACACTAATGTTCTGTGGTTCACACTCATGGGATAGAGGGTTTTCATTTCCAGGTCAAGCTTTTCGAGCCAGGAAAAATGCAATCAAAAACCTCCCTCAAACTGTGCAGCTGACTGCATTTCACTGATACATTGAATGACTGCAGGGAATGAAGCAACAGCTGTTTGCAGTATTGTAGACAAAAGGAAAAGGTCTTTATACTGTGAGTTGTATCTAGGGAATCAAATTGTGTGAACAAGCACAAAGAGAGAGAGAGAGACATCAGCTTTGGGAAGTTACAGCTCTCTGGGCTGCATGCTTTGGGCTGTAGAAAGTTCTGTTTCTTCATTAACAATAAAGGCACAGACTGGAGTACCCAGGCTGAGCTTTGTCATGGGAAACCCTCACTGAGCAGGAGCTGCAGGCAGGAATAGACAGATTGATTTCCTAGCTGAGACTGTGTTTTTTTAGCTAGGAGTTTGCTTTTCCAGCTGAGGTTTTGGAGAGTCTTTTCAGCCTGAGAGGAATTAAGGATGGACACCAAGGTCTTTCAAGTAAAAGCTTTCTGAGCACAGGTCTGGCAGTGCTTCCCTTTTGCAACCATCATTCCAAGTGTTTTCCTATCTGCACAGCCTTGCATCAACAGCAATGCAAGGAAGATGCTTCTGCTCTTCAAAGGGCCTTTTTTGTCCTTGATTCAGTACTTTAAAGATGGTGGTTGCAGTGTATCTCTACAGGCACTTCCAGCAAAGCGAGAATTTGATATTCAAGGGAGAAAGGCTGCTGCCTCTCCCATCTTAATGGTGTAGAAGGCATTGGTCTTGCAAAAGAGGGAAGGTGGAAGAAGGATAAACAGTTTTAGTAAATGCCTTCCTACTGATTTTTCTACTCAATCATTCTATATTTTGAAGCTAAAAATTATAAAATCAGAAGAAAATAATAATCAGTCTTACAGGCAGTGGAAAATAGGTGTAATATTTACTATCAAAATTTGGGCTTTCAAAACTCTGATGTGGTGTAAATATGTGAGATACCTTCAACCAACTCCTAAAATAGAAAAAAACAGTAACATTTCTTCTAGAAAAGAGGCAGATGGTATCTAACAGCTGCTGGATTGTTCTTACTCGGTTCCAAAATGATTTTGATAAAAAACTTTTCTTAATTTTTCTGGACATGGACTTCTATCATTAGAATCCGAGTTAAATTGTGAAGATCCCAAGATGACAAACTAAATTTCCTGGTTGAAAAAATAAGAACAGCATTCTTATTCAGTCCCCAGGCCTCCATTAAAATGGGAGCATCAACTGAAAGATCAAAGCAAAACTTGCCAAAGCACTGGAAATGTTGCCACTTCCCTCACTTTCAGTGAATTTAGTTATCCTCAGATTTCAGGAAAGCAGGGGACACCTCCAAGGCCTTTTAGCTTTATTGTGAAATTCATTCTACTTCTGAAACAAATCCTGTTGTGCTCTGCAAATGGCACATTTTCTAACAGTCTGAGAATTTTCATGTACCTCTCTGTTTATTCCTGAAAACTGGCAAAGTTTATGGTGCTCCTGAAAAGGAATTGCACTTGCTGGAATGTTGTCAGGTGGGAAAAGTTCTCCTAGAGTGGGATGATTTCACAATTATCTACAGTCAAACTGATAAACAGGCAGATGGACTCCGTGCAAACACTTTTTGCTTTCCTTTCACTGTTCCTGGATTTGGAACCTCTTTTCCCTTGATTTGAATTAATGCATTGTAACGAAGTTGTGGCTTGGACTAATTATATTTCCATGTCAAGAATGCCAGTCCTTGCAGCCCTCCCTCCTTCCTGCTCCTCTGGGAGGGTACTCAGCTGGCAGGACCAAAACACTCCCTTCATTGATATAATCAAGATGCTGCAACCATGCTGACATTGCAGCACCTGAGATGCTTATTCACATGTGTGTGATGTTGTTAACTCATCTCAAATGCTCTGGAGAGCTGTGAACAGATCTGGCTTTTGGTGAACCAGCATGGCTGGATTGTCTGTGCAGCAACTTAACCTGCCAGCCCCACACCCTTGTCAGAGCCCTGCTCCATTATCATCCTGTGAATATTGCAAAGTGTCTTTCCCATTTAAAATGCAGATACTGCCTGTAAGCAGACACATCTCTCCTTTATTTGAAGCATCTTGCCCCTGTTTGCTCAAAGCAGGCATTGATTGATCAGTTGATTGAACCTATTCTTTCAGATTCCTGGATGAGAGGGGGGCAGATATCCTGTGCAGACAGCACAACACAGTGCTGGAAAAACTAGACCCTGCCAGGCCAGGCCCTTTTTTTGGCCTAGAATGTTCTTGCACAGCCCATCAGTCTGGCCTCAGCTGTCAGCCTGCAGTGTTGGTGTAACTGAGAGCAGAGTGTGGCCCAGAGAGAGCAGGTATGATCTGCCAAGGGCATCATTCAGCCAGTGACTTTGCTGTGGGACTTCTGCTTAGGGAGGCAGCCACACGTAAGCATCAGCAATGAATCTCCTTATTCTTTAATCAAATTAGTGTCAAACAAATTGGGTTTTGGGGGCCCCCTCCCAAGGTTTGCTAACCCACTCACCTCTGCCTTGGTTTAATACATCAAGGGCAGAAATAGGAGACCTGAAGAACAGAACATTTTAACTACTCAACTCTTACCCAGTTTTTCTTTCTTTCCCCAAGGACAGTGTGTGGGACAGCCTCCTCTTCACTGCTGTTTTGCTTTCCCCCTTTAGCCGTGGGAGGACAGATGCCCTTGGGAAGGATAAACAGGAAGGAACAGGCTGCCTCTGCTGTTAACCACTGCTGTTCTCTGGAGTTAACACAAATCCTGCCCTGGGTCTGCACAAGAACCTTCAGATAGAAGAAGCAACCTAAAGTTGGAACACCCTCTGACCAGCCTGGCTGCAGACCAGCAGGAAAAGCCAAGGGATTTTGCTATGAGAATTTTTTTCAGCTTTCCTAGGACCATGGGAAAAGGCCATCTCCTTGAGGCTGAACACGGGTGTCCTTTTAGACACTCCCAGCAAGGTGCCATGAGAATTCATAATTCAGCCTTAGCCTTCACTCTCTCGACTCAAAACCCAACAAAACAAGAAATGGGCTTTCATCTGCCACAATGCAGAGCACAGTCTAGGTAAAGTGCACTGAACAAGGTGCTGGTACTGAGTGGTGAGACCATGCAGCAGCCATCCAGGACAAGGGATCCTCTTACGCCAGAATGAGAGTTTTACTTTTACAGCCTGGCAGCAGTGAGACCTGAGCCCAAGAGGTACCAGGTGTTGAGATCTCTTGTGTAGACACCAGTGTTATGTCAAAAATTGTTCTGGTTTGCAAAGTTAGGAATATTTCCAATGGATCTAGGGCAGATTGAGGGTTCTGGTATAAATGTATGTCTTTGAGCCATTTCAAGCAGCAGCTAGTTTGGTATTTTCCTCCTTGCAACTCTGCTGGAGGTGTTGGTTGAGCCCTGGTCGCACCAGGTGTCATCAAACAAACAGGAAGAGCTGTCTCCTGTTTGATATGTGTGATCTGAGCTGAGGCAGATCCTGGCTTCAGAGGATTCTGTGACTCACCAGCAGCCCTGGGGGCATTAGACATGTCTTGCACAACTCCATGTCCAAGTCCACCCACATGGAGCAGCCCTTCCCAAGCTTCTGAGAGCTGATCAAGCCCTGTAGCCTTTCAAAACACAGGCAAGGCAGCTGCAGAGGCTGAATCTTAGTGTGTGCTTACACTGATCTGAGTTCTAATGACAGTGGGAATGCCCAGGAAACACACAACAACTCCTGCTAACCGCAGATGTGCCCCAGCTCAGAGAATCAGGTAAAATCAAACCTCTCTGGGCTTGATACTTGCTCAACTTCATTATCCTGACACGTGGTGTGAGCAGTGGTATGTGTGGAGGGTTCCCAAACTGGCAGTGCTCATGATGTGCATCTGAGACTTTTGAAGCACCTGAAGCACTGCTCTGACACAGGTCTGGAGTGGGAGTTACCATGACTGTGCCTGCTATTAACATTTAGAAGGTAATCTCCCCTAACACTGTAAATGCTAACTACTCTGGCATGCCCTTGACAGCTATAATTGTAGCCCTGTAAAAAATACAGCCATCTGGCAGAAGGTACTGCTGCTGGGAGAGGAAAAGGGAGATGAGCACCAGCAAGAGACCAAAGCAAATCCCCCAGAACAGGTTACCTCAGGGCTATTGGATTGCCTGGCAATCTGCTCCTGTCCCTCTTTTCAGCTGCTTTCAATGTCACTGGAGGAGCATCTTTCTGTTTTAGCCTTACAAGAACAATCGGAATTTTATTACAGACAAGCAAGCAGAAATACTTCTGCTTCACTGGAACTGACAAACTGATAAAAAGAGCTGGCCTGGTGGAGATCAACCCATGGGCTACATAAGAAACCTTGCTCAGTGTATGAAAGAAGTGTATTGCCCTGATAATAGCGTGCTGTAGATCATCTGGCACTTGCCAGGAATGACCTGCCTATTCCTCAGCATCTCTGGCTCTCCTCATCATTATAGCCCTTGGAAAAAATAGCATATTAAGTGCAAAGACCAACAATCCTGGAAAGGGAACAATTCCTATTATTCACAGAGCCAGAGCACTAAAAGCAGCCAAATGGCAGCTCCTCCTGGAGCATCTCAGAGGTTTAACGTCATCCATAGAGCTCTTTCCTGGAGCAAAGAAAGAATCCAACTCAGACAGGCTGTTTATTCACTTCCCTTTCTGATAAGGCTGTCAAAAAAGCCTGTGGAAAATGTGGGAACCAGGAAGGCAGGATCATTTCCAGCAGGATCCATCCCAAGACTCACTGCACAGCCTCACCATTGGCAGTGAACTGGAATAATGTGCTCAGTACTGTCTGCAGTGAATTTTGCTGCAACCACCCCACCTGTGGAGAGAGGGCAGAATGATGTGAAGGGGGGTAATCCCCTGGTTTGGAAAAGATTTCTAATATCGTTCAGTCTGACCATTAACCCAGAACTACCATGTGTACTGCTGAGCAAAGCCCAGGGGGCACCTTCTGAACCCTTCCAGGGGTGGTGATTCCACACTTCTCTGGGCAGCCTGTTCTAATGCCTGACCACACTTCCAGTGAAGACATTTTATGTGAAATGTGTGAACTATTGAATTCTGAAATACCCTCCACAGGTAGGTAACTTCTACCCACCAACACAGACTTGTGCAGGGCCTATCCAGCCTGGCCTTGGACATTTCCAGGGTCAGGAAACTTCCAGGGTTGGGGACCTACACTCACTTTGTAGCGAAACAAAGGCTGATGGTGTTGCAAGGATAAAGAAACAGCAGGGCAAACCAGAGAATATGATTTCCCATAGATAGTCAGGACATCTGTGCAAATACAAATACCCACATTATCCTATCCTATCCTATCCTATCCTATCCTATCCTATCCTATCCTATCCTATCCTATCCTATCCTATCCTATCCTATCCTATCCTATCCTATCCTATCCTATCCTATCCTATCCTATCCTATCCTATCCTATCCTATCCTATCCTATCCTATCCTATCCTATCCTATCCTATCCTATCCTATCCTATCCTATCCCATCCCATCCCATCCCATCCCATCCCATCCCATCCCATCCCATCCATCCCATCCCATCCCACCTGAGCCAGGGTTTCCGTATTTTATGGAATGGGTTTGAGGAGCTTCCTCATCTCTTCCTGGTGTTTGTTTGCACTCAAGCCCCCCTGTCCCAGCACTTGTCCTGGCAGCAGGAAGCAGCTCTGGAGAGGCTGTGGAGGTGCAGGGAGGGCTGGCTTAGAGCCCAGGGCTGGCTTCCTGTGCTCTGGATCAGATGTGGATGCATTGGCTGAGCCCCATGGGGATTGAGCTGGGGCAGGGCTGAGGTGTACTTGGCTCTCTGCACCTCCCCAACCTACAAGATTAATGAACACCTGCTTCACAAAGTGTGAATAGCAAAAAGAGAGAAAAGGCACTTGGGACAGAGAAATGTGTGTGCGTATTTCCATCAACCTAAACCCAGGACATAACAATAATCACTTTCCCAGCCAGGAGGAGAAAAACAAGACCAAGGGTTTCTTTTCAGAGGAGCTGAGACAATAGTGACAAAGGGCCACACAAGGTCAGTAACACTTTAGCAGCTCATGGTCCTGCTCTGTCCCCTTCCTGCTGCTCACCACCAGCTGTGGCCAGCAGGCACAATCCGGCTCTGAGTCACCCCGGGGAGAGCTCTGCACAGGCTGCTCCCTGCCTCTGCTCACTCCCGGCTGTCGCACCCCTCTGTCCCCACCCCTGCGCCTTCACCAGCCCTCCGGCTCACCTGCACGGCTGGGAGGGGAGAGAAGCTCACAGTTGACGACTGTCGACAATGTCCTAAAAAGTGCCGGGAGCTGGCAAGCAAATCTCCCCGTTCAGCAAAGGCAGTGCTTGACAGACAGTTTTTAAGTGGGGTTGCAAAAAATAAAAACAAAACAAAAACAAAACAAAAAACAAAACAAGAAAAAAAAAAAACCAACAAAAAAAAACCACACACAAAACCCCCACAAAAAACCCCACAAAAACCAACCAACCAAACCAAACAAAACAAACAAACAAAAAAACCCCCTCCTCTAAACAGTAAGTGGCAGCTCTAAAAGAAATGGCAGCTCTGTTCTACTTGAGATCCTGTCAGGTTGTGCAGCAGAACCAAACAGGCTTCTGAGGTCCCTGCTGACCAGCAGAAGCTTGATGCTCCTTTCAGTGCTGAGGTTTGTGCCAAATGGGAATCCCCGCTGCCACCTGGACACAGGATGG
Organism: Erithacus rubecula; assembly: GCF_903797595.1. Lineage (NCBI taxonomy): Eukaryota > Metazoa > Chordata > Aves > Passeriformes > Muscicapidae > Erithacus > Erithacus rubecula. The sequence continues at coordinate 393,871 of NC_136672.1, forward strand.
GACAGAAAACTGCAGGGGCATTTCACAGTTTCACACATCTCTCGGTGACAGCAGCAGACTGGCAGAGGTGAGTTCTGCCATTTCTTCCTTCTTATGAGGCTGGTCAATGAGAAGAGGGAGTAATTACAGATCCATGCCCATATGGTGGAAATAGTGGGAAGCCAGAGGTACAACAACAACAGTTCACAGCTCTGCTGTCTTAGACATGCACTGAGCTCCTGTGCAAGAAAAATAAAATATTAACACCAGTTTGGTTTCCTGCTTTGACACTAGTTCTTTCCTAGGACAGAACAACACATTACCAGAAAAAGAAAGGTGCTGATGAAGATTTTGGAGCAGTACAGGGTGAGAGTAGGCTGTAGATTTGCCCCAGCTTCAGGTTTTATTGGCTTTAGAGCTGGGACAAAGCCACAGTGAAGCCTGGGCTTGGTTCATTGTTGGTAAAACACTTGAGGAGTGACTGGGAGAAGACCCTTCCCAATTGCAGTGTCAGAGCTGTGGCAGGGGCAAGACAGACCAGGGTTTAGCCTCCCTGTGCAGTAGCTGAAGCCATGCACCCGAGATGATCTCATCATGGATGTGGGATAATCTCCCTTCTCACAGGTCTTAACTGCCTTTTTGTCATAAATTCACGGTCAGAGCTCCCAGGTGGGGTGGACAAGAGAAATATGGGTGAGGCAGAAGCAGAAACGGCACTCATTAGCAGAGGGAGTGGAGCAGCAGATGAGGAAAAGTCTCTGCACTTATCTGCCTGCCTTCGAGGCCCAAATCTTAAGAAGACCTGTCATTAATTAATTAACAATTAACCCTTGTGCCTGCCCAGGAAATGAGAGTAAACTGGCCGTGGGGCCGACTCTCTCAGGCACAGTTCTCCTCTGAGCAGCCAGGACACGGATGCCACCTGAGCTAGCCTTAGGAACAGCCTGCAGTTCAGAGCCCTTACAGAAGCATCCCAGGTGCATCGACCTCCTTTTGCAAGTCAAGTCCACACTGTCAGCAGCAAAAATGGAAGTTTCATCCCTTCCTGTCCTTCCATGTGCCTCCACTTGCAGCCCTTGATTCCCTCCAGAAACTGGTGGCTAAATTGTAATTCCTGAAATGAAAGCACCCAGCCTTTGTGCTCTGCCTAACAGTCACTTTCCAAAGTTTGTGTCTGCCGGCAAAAACAAACACTTTAATGTTCACAGGGTGAAGGAGCAGTTTATTCTGATGCTGTGTTTCTCTGGGGTGAGAGAAGTCCCTGAGCAACAAGGGATTAGGGGGTCTGTTGTGTCCTTTGCGGATGTTGTCGTCCATTGGCTGCACACATCCCACATTCAGGATCTGGGGGGCATGGAAACAGCCACCCCACCCGTTCCTGGGGCTGGGCATCACCTACCAGGAGCTGCTTAGAGCAGCGGGGACAATTGCACATGGAGAGAGGGGCTGAGTGAGTGTCTGTGTGGGAAAGGCAGGGCAGAGGGGGAGGAGAGAGAGAAACAAGAATAAACCATCAGTTGGGAGGATTTTCAAAGCCAGCAGAGGGCCTGGAAAAGGACAGGCTTTAAATTCTGCATGTTCTTTTAACTCAGCCTCTGGTTTGAAGAGGCCTCTGAAAGCCTGGTAAGCCTCATTGAACTGGAAAAGCTACAAGCTTCCTTTCTTCCCCATTTGCTTTGTCTTCTCTTATCTCATTCACTCACATGAGACATTGCTCCCAACCTGGCCCTTGCTGGAGAGAGGAGTGGGAGAGTCCCCAGCACTGGGGAGCAGCAGTGATGTCACAGGGAGGAGTACAGATGTCACATGGAGCAGCAGTGATAGTGTCACATAGAGCAGTGATGATGTCACACAATGCAGCAGTGATGTCACACAGAGCAGTAGCAATGTCACATGGAGCAGCAGCAATGTCACACAGATCAGCAGTGATGTCACAGGGAGCAGAAGTGGTGTCACAGGAAGCAGCCATGATGTCACATGGAGCAGCAGTGATGTCACAGGGAACAGCAGTGATGTCACATGGAGCAGCAGTGATGTCACAGGGAGCAGCAGTGATGCCACACAGAGCAGCAGTGATTCACAGGGAGCAGCAGTGATGTCACATGGTGCAGCAGTGATGTCACATGGAGCAGCAGCGATGTCACAGGGAGCAGCAGTGATGTCACATCACCCCCAGAGACCCCCCACAAAGGGCAGGAGTCATTGGTGTGGTGCTGCAGGAGCCGTGGATCTAGGAACGGTGACAGAATGCAGCAACACACGCTACCTCTTCCAAGCAGCAAGAAGAGATGATTTATTGAAAAGCCATGGCACATTTATAGGATAGATCACAAAAACCAAAGTAGAAAATACTCATTGATCAAAGAAGGCAACGCCTCTTTGAAACAGGTTTTCTGAGGAAACATCACGAGACACTCACATGGCTCGGTGGTCAACACCAGGTGTCTATCTGTGTTGCTCTTTCTTCCTTCCCTTGTTTTGCCTCTGAGAAAGATCCCCAGCCTGGGAAAAGTCCAGGCTGAAGCCGAGAATGACAACATCTTGGGAAAAGTCCAGGCTGAATTTTCCAACGAGCCTTCAGCAGTGTCCACAAGGATCTGGGCTCATCAGCAGGGCCCGGGGCTCTCCTGGCACACCTGGGCACTCAGACCTGCCAGCCAAGGAGCTGCCAAAGCAGGTCCCTTGGCTGGGACCCCTCCCTGAGGCCTTTCTGCAGAGAGGAGACTTTGGGCTTGGCTTTGCAGGGAACACTTGTCCAGATGGACATTTGTCCAGATGCTGAGCCTGCGGGTGCCCTCTCAGGGACAGCCCCCTACAACCGAAGGCTCTTGGAGGGCAGGGAAAGTCTCACTGGAGATCCCAGCTCCCCTGAGCACCAGTGCAGGCTCCAGATGGTACAGTCACAAACATGCCCAGGGGTAACAGCACAATCACATCCTTCCGTGGCTCTCCTGTGGGGTTCTGCTTAAACTTGGCCGACTGCCATGATATCAATCCCTGTTCCCACCTTGCTGAGGATGGGGGCTCAAGGCACTACTTCCTGCACTCTGAGGAGCTCTTTGCAAGCTGTGCCCTGTGCTGAACTAGGCAAATACAGGACACAGGAATGACTGCACTGCATGTCCCTAAAGGTTCTTATGGGATTTATTGAGACAAGATCTAATTGGTTACTTCCAGTGAGGACAAAGCACCCATCCCTTAACACTGCTTATGTTCCTAGGAAAGGGGGATAAACCCCGCAGGTGTCCCAATGCACCTCAGGGAGTATATTACACCATCAATATTACACCACCATTCTTACAAGAATCACCCTCATCCATCTCATTCTTCAGTGCTGATTCTCACAGCAGGTATTTGCAGCCAGATCTTCTCCTGCAAGCGCAAATAAAACTGAAAACTTGCCACCAGGTGGGCCTTTTCTGATGAATATTGAGCTAAAAGGCAGCTTCCTGCAGCACTTCTCCCACTGTGAGTGGGAAAAGGGGTTTAGGAGACTCTTGATAACAAGTAAAAAGCTCAAATATAATGAGAAAACCTTTGGTGACATAAGGACCTCTGCATGTCAAGTAAATTCATTATATACCAGCCTGACTGGCAAGCTCATGGCCTACAAGTATCTGATGCAATTACACTGAGATGGAGGAGATTGTACAGCTGTGCTTCCCTACTCATAAATAGAGCCAAAGTAACAAAAAGGGAATGACAAGAAACTGAGGCCTTTGCACTGGTCAAGGCAAAGCCCCGTGGAGTTCGAGGGTTCATGAAACCCTTTGATTGGAGAGTTCAGGAGCTGTTCCTCAGAGACCTAAACCCATGGGGATTTCTCCTGTCTGCTGTTCCTCCCCTTCCACAGGGATCTATTTAATAAATAGAAGGGGACTGCAAAGCCCATTCTAACCATAAAAATCAGGGACAACTCTGGTAATTCAGTATCTTTACCCAAACATCAAGTCTAGTGTGTTTTCTCACCTGAGCATCAGTGCAGGTTTTCTGCTCTTCTTCCATGGCAGCACTGCCTGAACATGTGGGATAACCATAAGTGTGGGATAACCACACAGGGGATAGTAATTACCTAGTCCTGGAGAGATCAGATACCCAGGGAAACCCTATAACACAAATATAAATAGCATCCCATAATATTCTGCACATACAGGTTCAGTTTAAAGCAAGACTCCCTTACTCCAATGGCTGGAAAATTATCAACAAACTCCCAGCCCTGCCCATCTCCTCAGTGCTTTGGTACATCTTAATTCCACTCCTGACTGAGCTGGGAGACAAGTGTGACTGGTGCTGATGTGTGAACACCATTTAGCCCTAATCCCACCTCAGTTATGGTCATGGACACCTGGTGTCCAGCAGCAGCCACTCCATTCCTTTTCTAGTCCGAGAGATTGATCCTCTGGACATTGTTCCCCTTGATGGACTTCTGAGGATTCCTACCCATTCAGGCCCTGGAGAGGTCAGTTAACTTTTTCTTCTGTTCCCCTGGAGCATTGCCTGTTCTCAGTGCCTCTCTGGGTTTCCTTTCCAGCTCAGGTTTTTGCATTACATCTGTAGATTTACACCTGCTCACCTGAACAACACCACAGCCCAGGGGCTGGAGCATGTGCTCTGTACTTCAGCTTAAACTTTTCGCTTAAACTTTTAGTTTAAACCTTTTCCAAAATAGCGTGAGATAACCTGGAAATTATTTTCTGAGGGGGGAAGAAACAGCTTCTGCACAGAATATTAAACCTCTTCTTCCCAAGCAAGACAAGCCCTGGGACTGCACCTTTCTTCCTCTATTACAGCACTTGAGCCCCAAGTCCTGCATGTAACAAACGAGCTCTTGAAAGAAAAGCTGCACAGGAAAATATATTTCTCAAATGTATAAGAGATTCTCTATAATAATGCCAAGCAGTAGGATGAAACAATTGAATCCAAATTGCCTTTCAGAGTTTCCTGTTAGGGCATCTCACACTAGTAGTGAATGCCTGAAGAGAGGTACATACTGCCATCAAATTTTCCATTCTTTTAAATTTTCATTGATTAATTTGGAAAAAGTAGCACCATGCTTTCTATTACACCCAGCTATTTGTGTTTTATATTGGATTGGATGACACCTGCTTCTACTAAGTTATGGCAATAATTTAAGGCTCATCCCTCTCAACAGGAGATTCCAAGTGAAAAAAAGACATTTCAGTTTAATTGTGGATGAATTAATTGTATTTAGCACTGAAGGGTTGTCTGTCTTCATTGTTTTAGTTTAGGCTGGATTAGATTGAATTAGATTAGGGTTGATGGATGGGGGCAAGATTGGAAGGACAATATATTCCATTTTTAAGAGTAGTGTGCAAAAAAATTGGAGCCAGAGGAATTTCACAAGAATATAAATCTGAATAAACTGAGATGACCACTGTGGATTCTAACTCTGAAACAGAGGTATATTTTAAGACATCTGTATTTATTTCTCCACACCATGCACTCCTTTACAATATTTCTATAGCACAAAATAATTCCTATTGAAAGATGTCCTAGTGGATGTCTTTCTGAAAAGTTCAAAGATTTTCCAAACAGCAGCATTTGGCAGCAAAAACCTCCTTGGCTCAGGAGATATCATTGCTTTACAAACTTTTCTTTGCTATGCCTAAATTTCAAATTATATTTTTGCTAACTCAGAAATACATCTGTCTGCTCCTACACAGAAGGGAAAGGATTCTCTGCAGCGAGACAACACCTAGAAGGCAATTCTGAGCTCCACCAAGTAGTTTCCAGAAACTTCAGAACAAAGTGGTTGACTTGGCTTGGAAACTCAGCCAATAAAATCTCAATAATTCCATTCAGTTCACTACAATTGGGAGTTTATGAAAGAAAATCCATTCCTCCACGGAAACTGGGCAGTTTAGAAGCAAGAAACACCAACTGGGATTTCAAAGCTTTGATATTTATTTCTTTATTCCTTTTTTTTCCTTTTTTTTTTTTTTTTTTTTTTTTTCACTGTGCACACTAGAAAGATCCTCCCTCTATCCAGACTCATCTGAAAAACTATCTGCAATTCAAGAGGTGCTGAAATTTAGGTCCGAACCTGAATTATCACAGAGACTCAGCTTCATGATCATTTTTTCTGATATTTAATCATGTCTGAACACCAAGAAATGCAGGCCACTGAAAGAGGAACGATGTAACTAGTCCCAAGCCTTGCCTTGGGGGTTTTGCTAGGCAGCATTGTTTAGCAAATGCTGAGCTATTTTCTGTCCCAGTTCAGCTGTTTCCTTTGTAAGTATTTCTTTTGGATAGATGTAGCCATGGCCCTCTCTACTGTGAGCCAGCAACTCCATAAATTAATTAGAGTTGGGTTTCTTATCCTTCACCATCCACATACTGATAATATTTCCTTCATTGAATCCTACTCTGAAGCCAGAAGAATGAGATGCTGCAAAACTCAGTTTTTGGGCTCTGAAGGGGGTTTAGATTTTATTTTTAAAGTTCATTAAAAAGACTTTTCTCTAGAAGTGAATCTCCAGTTGCAGTTAACTTGTGGTGGCTGGGAATGGGTGTCTGGGCACAGCTGAGAGCTCAGGGTGCCTTGAGCGCCCGTGCAGAGCGAGCACTACCCAGGGCAGTGCTGGGAAGGTGCAAGGGATGTGCTGCATGGAGGGCTGCGGGATCGATCCGAGCTGAGGGAATGCACAGGGCACAGCTGCATCCTTGCAGCACCCGCACCTGCCTGGATGCGCTGCCTCCCTGCGAGGCCTTTCCCAAGGAGGTGCCGGGGGAGCCAGGGCAGCCCAGGCTCACAGACCCAGCACAGCCCGGCGCTCCTGCTGTCACCACTCGGCTTCTCTCACTCCTCTCGGAGCTGGCGCTTGGAAGCCTGTGCTCTTGCCTAGACAGCGCTTCCTTCACCTCTGATTCATCCTGGGCAAGACTGCGCAGAAGCCTCGTTTTGGGGCAGGACCCTCTGTTTGACAGGGAAAAGTTCTGCAGGATTCATGGGAATTTCTGCCGAGCAGATGGAGGGAAATGCAGTGGGAATGGTCCTTATAAAATGTTTCGTTTGCTTAGTCAGGCTATTTGCAAAAGTACCCATGGAGCTGATGTGTTTTGATCTTATCGCACTTGGTTCTGCCACAGCCTTGTTTAAGGCTAGTGAACAAAGATCGATTTCTTGGGATGAAGTGAGGGAAGGAGGGATGACTTGAGGGGAAATACTGAGTATTATGACTCAAAGACTGAGCTGTAATGTTGAGTCATACAACTTGTCACACTATAGAAATAATGTCCATACTTTTTATTTTAATGGGATTTCTGAAACTTTTCACACTATTTGCTAATCGTGAATAATGAGTTTCAGTGGATAAGCACCAGCTAGGGTTTGTTTTCCCAATGCTCAAACTATGTCTTTAGTGGGATATAGTTACATTTAAAAAAATCATCCTGTCCGCTGGGAGCTGCATTATCTGGGAAAAGCACCAGCACAATTCAGCTGAGTCCTTTTCCATGCCTGGAATCACAGAATCACAGAGTTGAAAGCACCTCTAAGATCACCAGTTCCAACCTGTGACCCATCACCGCTTGTCAACAAGACCAAAGCACGAAAAACTGCATTCAGTCATTCCTCCAAGGACAGGGACTCCAACTGCAACTTCAAAATGCAGTTGAATGCTCTTATGACCAGGAGCAATGACCTCTTCCCTCTGTCTTTAGCACCAAGCAGATGTTATATCTCTGACCCTTCTCTTGCCCAAACTGAAATTACCTCAGTGGATTCATGCACTATTTCACTCCTCTGCCTCTCCTGTTTTCCTGCTCCTTCCAGTGAAAATTTTGCACCCTGGCTAAGAATCCCTTTAAGCATGCAGGGAATATGTCTAAAAACTGAAGTATCTCCTTCTTTTCAGGGAAATAATTGTTGCTGACCCTGCTCTGCTGTTCTTGCAACTGCTCATTAGAATGGCTAAAAAGCTGGAGAAATTTAGCAATCAGGAGCAAGGCTTTCAGAGCCCTGTCATGTAGTGAAGCAGATGAACAGACAGAGCTGAGCACCTCATAAACATGGGGAGGATGGGGAGAAGGGACAGAGCCAGGAGACTCTTTCTGGTTCTCTCCATAAGCCTCAGCACCCACAGGAGCATTTGCTTTGCTTTTTTGGGCCTTGCAAATTTTATTCTTTCAAAGCCCAAGTCTGTTCTGAAAAAGGGAGATTTGGTCTTTAATCCAATTATTTATCTTTCATGTTTTATTCTTTGGGGGTCCAAGCAGAGAAACCAAACATTAAAACATCTCTTTTCTGCCAGCAAGGTTCCCATGGAGACCCCAAAAAAGCTGTTGCTGATGTTGCCACCAGTTATCTGACCACAAGTTATTTCTGGAAGCCCAGCACGTACATAAAGCGTTGCTGTGTGTATCAATTAAAAACCCGATCACGCAGACCAAGCCCAATGTGAAACCACACAGGAAATGAAAAGTTAAGCTCCTTAACAGGTCCCACCCGCCCTCCTTTGCCCCAAGCCCCTGCAGCACAAACTAACGTGACCACCACACACTCCAGAGAGGCTGCAGGCAACTTTATCCCTGCTTTTAGAGGGGCTTCACCACCTCCCACCCCTCCTCAGAGCAGTTTGCCAGAGCTGTGTGGTCTGGAGCCAAAGGGTCTGAGTCTTGTAGGGCTGGGGCTTGAAGGTGAGGTGGCACATGGCAAACAGCACCTGTGGGAGTGATTTGCTCTATTTTTTTTTATGTCAAATAATTTTTATATCAAATAATTGGTTTGTGTTAAAAAGGGTGAACTCAATCTGTATTTTCTGGTAGAGACACAAACATCGACATGGATGAAGAGATGGAGAATATGAAGGGCAGCATCTTCAGACTGGAGGAATTCAAAGTAGAAGCTGATGTTGCCAAAGCAGGAAAGGAAACTGGTCATCCATGAATTCAGCCCACACATACAAACCCTGTTTACAAGAGTCAGTTAAGATTACTGAGAATTTTACATAATCTCTCTATCACACAAGGACCCGTCACTTTATTTTTCTTCAGAAGAAACCCTGCTGAGGGGCAAATCCCTCCTGTGCTCGGGTATGTGGAGCCAGGCCACTGTGCCACCTGTGGGAGGGGGACCAATGCTCCCGCTGTATTTTTATCTCCAAGGAGAGAATTTTGCTTCTCCAAAGGGCAGCAAGTGCTGTTCCTCACGTCATGTCCTCAACATCCATGCCATGCCCAACAGACAGGGGAATCTTGGCTGGGATCCTGCATTCAAGCCCCCTACCTCAACCCTCCTCAATAACAACTGAGGTGCAACTTACCTAAAATCACCCATGGCTGACATACAGCCATCCAAACTTTGGGGAGATAAATTCCTGACTATATTCCATGGGACTGAAATTGTAAGGCAAGAGGCGAATCCTAGTTCTTCCTCCAGCTTGGTCTGTAGGATGATAACACACCCTGCTCTCACTCCATGTCCAGGCTGGTCTGCATTCCTGAAACATCCTGGGGACAGGGACAGGCTCTCCTCTTTTTGCCCACCAAAAATCCCCTGTCTTAGCTGGTCTCAATGGGGAGATCTGAAGCTCTGATAGGGTACAGTGAAATCCTCTGGTCTGGGAGGTTAAACAGCCAATTTAGCCTTCAGGGAGTTTGCCCATTTCTTCCTGAAATGAGGCAGAGATTTATCAAAATCTCATCAGGATAAAAACCAAACCAAAATTCAGGTGCTGAGCAATCGATTTCCTATGAGGGGAAACTACTGTTTTACAGGTATAAGTGAGGCCAGATTTTCTACAGATGAGGGGAAGTTCTTCATTTGCAAGTTGGACTTGTTTTTTTCTTTCAAGCAGGGAAGGGGGGAGTGAAGGAGGCAGGAAATGTAAAAGATTTTGGAAACATGAAATGAATAGGTCAAGACACATCTTTTTGCTGAGCCAAAGCAGGAGGCAACAGCTTGAAATTGAAATTAAATAGACCACCTGCAAGAAAAGGAGAGCAAGGGGAGATGGGGAAGAGAGGAGGGAGGGTCAGTGCTGGCATGAATATAAACCACACAGTTTTTTTAAAGCATCTGTCAGTGAATTATTAAAGATGCTTGTTTCAGGTTTGGACATCTTGGCAGTTGTGGTGGGAAACATGCCAAGACACATGAGCAGGGCTTGAATAGTTATTTTTGAATTCCTGGCAGGCACCTTTCCTCTACTCTAAAACACCAACTCCAGTGAGTGGTTTGGAGGAAAAGATCTCACTCTAGGACCGGAAAAAGATCTCTGCTCCCACCCCCAAAGCATGCAGTGAAGTGCTGACGTGACAGGAGTGTTTATGCAGAGGGATGAGAGTGGATTTGAAGTGTTATAGACTCTTCTCCTCATTCTCCAGTTCAGTCTGTCCAAATTATCAGTGCAAAGTTCCTCTCCCTGCCACAGGCACACACAGAGGCACTCCTGACCTCTTGGCTGGATTCTCCATCGTCTTCCTGAGCGCCAGCACTGAGGTCCCAGATTCTCCTGCACTGCCACCTCTCCTGCCCTCCATCTCATCAATCCTTTCTCCTTTGGGCTTCTCAGCAGCCCATCTCTCCAGGGCTGCAGGAGCATCTCCCCAGGAGCTCCTTCAGCACATCTTGTTGGAGCAGTTCCGTGCTAATTCCTGTTCTCTCTGAGCAGATACAATAAATCCTGGAGCTCTTGCTGGGAAGCTGAGGCACGTTCCCGTGCCCTTGCACTCCTGCCTATCTGTCTGGACCACTGAGCCCCAGGCCTAAGGCTCCACATGCTGCTGTAAATCTCATTTGAGCACATATGCCATCGCTCCTTCCCCCTCCTAGTTTGATCAGCATTTTGCAAGGGGGAATGAAGCAAAGCAAAGCTTGTGGAGGGTAAATTTATCCCTCCCCATGACAAAGCAAGGGAAACCACAGACTCTGGCTTGAGAAACAGTGTGGGAGCAGACAGGAGAAAGTTACAGGCGCGTGGGACAGAATAAATCCAAAAAATTGCCAGAATATTTGTAAATAAGATAATAACCAGTGAAGTGAAATAAGCTGACACACGAAATGTGCATGTTGATTAAAACAGCCCTGGAGACCATTAAATGACAAAGTCACTGTTTGATGCCAACAAAACCCCAACCGTAGCCCTGTTGCATATTCATAACATCGGAATAAGTTCCCGGCCCTGCTAACGAGGCACTGGGCTTGGGACAGCTCATATGGAGCCACAGAGAGACTGCTTGGTGGCCTGACAAATTTGGGAAGGCTACAAGCGTTGAAATCTCTCTTTGTTACTTAACAAACATGGAAGTAAGGGAATGCCATACTCTTGTTATGGAAATAGCACACAGTGCTGAGGATATATGATAAGTCTAGGAGAGAATTACAAACATTCAGGACTGATCCCTTTGAAATCTCTGGGAGTTTTGCCATTTATTTCAATGAGGGCTTTAACCAAGGCCTTACAATGGACGTAGGTTGTTTATCTGTAGGCATTGATGCAGTTCCCTTGCCTGGCAGCTGCTCCTCACGGATACCTGGAAAAGGAGTTTGTGCTTCTGGGGGGCAAACATGAACTGTCATCATCCCTTGAGTGAACAGGGGAGTGCAGAAGGTGGGGCACACTGACAGGTGGAGGGAGGGACACCACATTGCTCCCCACCTGCACTGCTCCAGCCATCTCTTTCCATCTTGGGCAGCTCCGTGTCCTTCCAGCCAGAGTCCCCAAGGGATGTCACAGCCACCAGGCAGGAGCTTGGTGCTCTCTAAAGGGCTCAAAGGCCTAGGCAAATTTCATCCCAAACTAAGCAAAGAGTGGGCAAGGGTTTGAGATGCAACAGGCTGTGTAAGGGTATGGGGGGTGAATGTTGAAGAGCTCCAAACAGACTCCTTTTGGTCAGGTCCCCTCTGAGGGCAGGAGCCTGTAGTCCTTCAGACAGGGGGTTTTGTTGCAGCTGACTGAAAATGAAGTAAATTCCTCCCTGCACAGCCTGGTGCCTCCCATCTGACTGCAAAACCACAAATGGAGGGACAATCAGGCTTTACTCCATGTACTGAGACATGAAAAGTCAAAGCTCGACCAGAGCAGCCTGGTGCTGCTGTCCAGAGCCTTGTCCTAACAACTGCTTCCACGCCAGGAATGACACCACTAACCTGTTGAAGGGTAACTTTATGGATCCTCCACAACACATAACAACCTCATCTTACAACACTGTTGTTTGTACTCTTGCAAAGCTTGGTCCCTGCTATTTCATCACCAAATATGTTATATGACTTCCTTCTAAAGCCCTCATTGCATGATTAAATCTACTCTACATCTAGATTGCTTGACATGTTTAAGGTGCTCGGTTATTTACTGACAAAGGGCAACCAGTAATTACAGAATTTCACTGGATATTAAATGAAATTGTCCTAAAAATCTGCTCTGTTGCTCAGGTTAAGGTTGGCATCTCCAACTACAGCTCTGCTGTGAAGAAAGGCACTAGAGCAGCAGCAGGTTATTTGGGTATTATCTTAATTGCAATTACCACCTCTGACCATCTGAACTATTACTAGGTGATTTGTTCACCAGATGCTTCTATTTCCCTTTATGACTGATTGAAAGACACACAGGAAGAGGAAAGAATAAATCATTGGGGATGGAGGGAACAAAAAATAGCCAGAGATTTGCCCTGTCACTTTAAAGAAGGAGCAAGTGGGCCGAAAGCATTTAGGGAGTGGATTATTCTGCCTGTATTTTCCACCTTGAGAAGTCAGAGCTGCCATGGGGCAGGCAAGAAGATGGAGAAAAAAAGAGACGAGGACTCACACAGAAGCTGCTGATGTGAATGATATGGCTTGTGGGAATAAAATGTTTCTTGTTTGTTCCAAGATGGAGATAACAGAGTCAAGGGGTCAAGTGGTGTGGGAATGCGAAAGCCCTGTGGGTAATGTAGCATGATAAAAAATGAGGTATCCAGGCATGGGAATCACTGCCACAATAGACCAACAGGCAATTCAGAAAGAGCTCAGATCTTGTCTGTATTTAAATATTGACTGATATCTCACTCTATTACCTCGCTGTCCAGAAGGTATGCTGATACCTCCAACCCACTGTGGTATCCTGAGTGGCAATGTCCTGTGTTTGATGAAGTACTAATTGGGGTGGGGGTAGACTTGTTCTTCTCATCATCAATCTTTTAGTCACATGCACAATTAATGGAGCGATTATCTGTCCAGGAGTGACCAGCACACAGGAACTGACCTGAAACCTGCAGAGTCCTGCATGGCAACAGGAGAGAGACAGGAGCAGGGGGGAGGGGTGCTCATGGCTCTCCTGGCATGGCCTGAGGCTGTGGACATGGGAACACATGGAGAATCCATGTCCAGTAACATCCCTCCTCCCCTGCATTTGGGCATGGGGGTTGCACTGACAGAAAAGTGGAGCCAAGCTGGATCCCATCAGAGTGCAGGATGAGGAGAGGAGGGTGAAACCTGGCATGACATGGAGAAGCCCTCAGTCCTACTACTACTACTACTACTACTACTACTATTACTACTACTACTACTACTACTACGAAGAAGAAGAAGAAGAAGAAGAAGAAGAAGAAGAAGAAGAAGAAGAAGAAGAAGAAGAAGAAGAAGAAGAAGAAGAAGAAGAAGAAGAAGAAAAGGAAGAAGGAAGAAAGAAGAAGAAGAAGAAAAGAAGAAGAAGAAGAAAAGAAGAAGAAGAAGAAGAAGAAGAAGAGAAAGAAGAAGAAGAAGAAAAGAAGAGAAGAAGAAGAAGAAAAAGAAGAGGAGGAAGAAGAAGAAGAAGAAGAAGAAGAAGAAGAAGAAGAAGAAGAAGAATAAGAGAAGAAGAAAAAGAAGAGGAAGGAAGAAGAAGAAGAAGAAGAAGAAGAAGAGAAGAAGAAGAAGAAGAAGAGAAGAAAAGAAGAAGAAGAAGAGAAGGAGAAGAAAAAGAAGAGGAGGAAGAAGGAAAAAAAGTCAAGGTGTCAGTCAGGTGGGCATTGCATTGCAAGCAAAAACTTGTGGACCGATTTCCTTTCCAGGTAGTGAGGAGAAGGAAGGATAAAGAAAGCATAAGCTTGGGGTACTACCAAATTCAGTGTTGTTCAGTGCTTCTTCCATCTTCCAGAGAGAAAAGGAGTGGGACCAACTCACCGCTGTACCACAAGTCCTGTGCTGAGCTTGCCTAGATGTATCAAGTGTCAACTTTTACTTACAAAGCACAGCAACTCCTTTTAAATCTGCAGTCACACTGTAAAACACATTCCCTGTCTCCAGAAATGTCCCGGGACACCAGAGGCAGAGGAGAAGTGGAGGAGAGGGATTTTACTTCAGTCACACATGAGCTCTGCCCAGGCCAGTGCCTCCATCACATGGTCTCCTGATCCAGTGGGTCATTCCCTCCTCTGAGGGGACTTTGCAGAAGTCACCTCCTTAGCCTGCTCTGTTCTTGCCAGCCAGAGTGCCAAGCTCATGCCCTGCCCTGCAAACCCATCTCACCATCTCCTGTGATTCCTGCTGCTCCCATGCCGGAATGGGCCACAAAAACACTCCTTATGTAAAAATACTTCTTACCCAGAGAACCAAAGGGAAGACTTAGTCCTGCCTTCCCATGTCCCACACGGGTCAGCAGCCTAAGCTTCAGACAGCACACGTGCAGTTACCTGATGGAAGCCCCAACAGCTGGAGGGGCTTGACCAAACATTCCAACAGGAGGGAAAAGGCAAATGATGCTTGGCTGCAAGGGCATTTGGGGTAAGGACTCAAACATGTCAGCAAACACTTTGGATAGTTAACACCAGGGGAAGCCCAGAGATTGCCAGGAAACCAGGACTTCCACACATGGCCTCAGCTTACCAAAACTCCTGTACTTGCTCATGGTTTTCACTTCAACCGATGAAAAAATCCACAAGTAAAACCTCACATGTGCCTTGGTTGTGGTGGGACTCTGACCTTGGCATTGCCTTGGGCTCCTCACAGCCAGGGAAGAACACATGGGGGTTGCTGGGACTGCACTGTTCAGGTTTGGCAGCAAATCTGGCACAGAACACAAATCTCCCACATTTCCAACCCCATAGTTATGCCAAAACATATGTTTTGGGGTCTTGTTTTTGGGGTTTTGTTTGAAATGGATCTGACTTCTGTTCTGCAGAAGGTTTTAGCCCTGAATCCACCCAGTGCCTGCTCTAAACCCCACAATTGTGCAACAAGGACACAGCAAATCCTTAAAACGGCTTTACTAGTAACCCTAGTCCTGAGTCACAGAATCCCAGACTGGTTTGGAGTGACCTTAGAGCCCACCCAGTGCCACCCCTGCCATAGACAGGGACACCTTCCACTGTCTCCAGCCCTGATGTCCAGCCTGGCCTTGGGCACTGCCAGGGATCCAGGGGCAGCCACAGCTGCTCTGGGCACCCTGTGCCAGGGCTGTCCACCCTGCCAGGGAACAATTCCTGCCCAGTATCCCATCTAGCCCTGCCCTCTGGCAGTGGGAGCCATTCCCTGTGTCTTGTCCCTCCATCCCTTGTCCCCAGTCCCTCTTCAGCTCTCCTGGAGCCTCTTTAAGCCCTGAAAGGGGCTCTGAGCTCCCCCTGAAGCCTTCTCTTCTCCAGGGGAACATTCCCAGCTCTCCCAGTCTGGCTCCAGAGCAGAGGCACTCCAGCCCTGGAGCCCCTCTATGCCCTCTTCTGGACTGGCTCCTGCTGCTCTACATCCTGCTCATGTTGGAGGTCCCAGGGCTGGACACAGTGGCCATGGACCTTTGCTTGCAGTTCACCCACCTGCAAGATTCCATTTCCATTCTTCCTTACTTTGTGTTGCAACTGCAAAGGTCATGGATGCACATGATGAACAGAACTACAGCCATTGACTCAACATCATCTCTGGAAGTTAGAGGGATGCTGCCTGAGCCCTCAGGGTGTTGCTGGAATAGTAGATCATGAAGTCTCAAGATGAGGTAGAACTTAATTAAAAGAATCTCTCTCCACAGCAGAGCCTGTTCCAGAGTTTGTTTATGGAATAAATAACCTTTACCCACAGGTTGCCAGTAAGAATTTATCTCCAGCTGGGAGTGATGGAAAGTCAATATCTGCTGGCCAGAGGCTGCTCAGCCTCCGTTCTCAGAGATTCTAAAGTCTAGGCTGGATAAAGCTGTCAGTAATCAGATCTGACCTTGGACCTGACCAAAGACCAGAGACCTCCTAAAAATCCTTTCATCCTGAATGATCCTATGATCCTAATGCCAGCATTTTCCCAAGTTACCAGAGAATGACATTGGCCTTTGCAAAATGGATGTAAGCATGTGGGACAGATGGATATTTTCCAGACTAATACTTCTCAAAATACAAACCATGCCAATTTTTTTTTCTAAGAGTTTGGAAACAACATCAGGGACAATGCCCAGTGATAGCTATTGGTGTCCTAGAAAATCAGGAGCAGGTTCATCTGGGCTGGCAGGCCCTTGTAGAGCCTCCTGCCTCAGAGGCAGCAGTGTTGTGCATCAGGCTCAGCTCTCTCGGTCAACATTGATTTTAACATTTTAATTGTCCAGGGCCACAAGTGAGGCTGGCAGAATGCTCAGCCATCATTTCACTTGTGCAGCAGCAGCTGGGACACCTGGTTCAAACATGGTTCAAACATGGTTCAAGCATGGTTCAAACCCAGTTCAGTCCTGGTTCAAGCCCCAGCCAGCTCCAGCCTTTTCAGGAAGGTGACTCTTTCCTAGCAGTGACTCTGTGGGAGATGTGACCCTTCTGACCACTGCCCTGCAGAGGGGGTATCTCTGCATGGTGGCTGGAATTACCCCAGGGACATGAAAACTTGCCCAGCTCATGTGGGCTGAGCTCAGAGCCAGCAGTGGTGCACTCAGGTCACTCATGAAATAGTTGCATGTTTTGTAACAGCCAGAGTGACAACATTCCCATGAAATATCTGACCAACAGAAGTAAACAAACCAAAACCCCCATTATTAAAAGAGAACATCAGTGCTGGGCTTCAATAATTGATGCACCAAAAGCTTATAAAAGAACCTCCGATGATACATTATTAAAACCAGCTATTTGTAAGGTGCTGTGAAAACAAATGTAAAGAGGGGAGCTGAGAGGGAGCCTGAGGAAAATGATGGTGAAGCAGAAAAGGAAAGCAAAGGCAGCAGAGGTGGTGCTGCCTGTCCCACACACCACACACAGCCTGGGGTCTCACCTGAAGGACACCCAAACACGTTAGTGAATGTGGGTGTGGGCCCTCAACATGGCACAAGCAAAAGCTCTGTCTTGATTCAGCCAAATAAATTTAACCTTCCTACATGTTCAGGAAAGCTGGGGTGTAACTTCTCCCTCCCCACGACTGATGAGGGAACTTGGGGGTTATTTTGCCTTTTACTTTACCTCCTAGCCTAAGGGGGGGGGGGCTGAATTCACACTTCTGATTCAGCATTTTTGATGTTTACTTGCTAAGCCTCCAAATGAACATACGCCCTTCATAAAGCCCACCAAGACCACAAGGGTGTGACACTGGGGACAGCTGGAGGACATACATGGAAAGTCCGAAGAGTCAGGAATATTTGAGGTGCTTCTGGGATTTTTCCACCGAAGGATCTCTGGCAAAATGCAGATTCATTTATGTCAAAACAATTTGTGAAAAGGAGTTGGTTTTGACAAATTTCTTCTTCTCAAGCTTCTTTCAAAGACAATTTTGCAGTCATCTTTCTGACATGCTCAGGTTAAAACATCTGGCTTTTTAGGGCCAAACCAAGTTTTCCACTCTAACAGAGCCTCCTTTGGACAAGTGATGTCATATGAAACCAGCTACAAAGACCTCGTTCAGGGAACTTTCTGGCCTCAGACGGACTAATGGGGATAAGGGCACAGAGGGATATTTTGTGTTGACAAAATAAGCCCTTTCTTCCTTGAAAGTTGGCTGCATCATTTATTTAAGCACAGTCAATATTTAATGGAGTGCTAACATGCACATTAAATGTATTGTGAGTACTCTTGGCCTGATGTCCTGAGTTGCACAGCAGCAGAAACAGCTCCGGAGTAATCCACTGCAGCAGTTACATCAACTCTGTGCTGCTACACTTGGGAAATCTCTTAGGACCATCCTGCAACACTTGTTATCTCAAGAGCAGACACAGAGGGCTTAGCAGCAGTGGAGGTGCCAGCAGAGCTGCTGTCACCAGAGGGCTGAGCCATGGGATGGGATCCATGGGCACGGGGTCCCCGTGTGCTTCACCAGCTGAGGAAACCTGCCCCTGGGTGCTCATCTCTGCACAGCCCCCAGCCACCATCCTGGGCTTTCAGACCAGGGGCTGGGCTGCTGAGAACATGCTTTGTATTATGTGCTCAGGGAAGGGGAGAGGGCTCTTCTTAGCCCTTGCTTTTACTCTCTGTAACCTCACCGAAGGGCAGTCAAGGAGGATTAGGCAAAACCACCGTGGGGTGATGAGCAGGGGCTGCAGCTCAACACCTCCAGAATGCTCCTGCCTGCACACCTCTGTTCTCCCTGCTGTGCTTCCCAGGACTGCTTGTCTCCACCACACTGGGACTCTGTGGCAACAAGCTGTTTTCTTCTCCAGTTGTTTCGTGCTGTGCCATGGTTCATACACATCCCTCTCTGTCTTTACTAGGAAGGTTTTCCTCCTGTCCCTCTTGGCAAGGCATGTTTTGTTTACTGAACAGGAAGCAGAGCATTCAGCCTTATGGCTGCCTGCAGGGATGCTCAGACATTGCTTATGAGTAGTGGGAGAACTGCTGAGAGTGCAGGAGGGATTTCAGAGATTTTGCACCACCTATTTCACTGCAAATACACAGATGTGCTATCTGCAGCCACCTCCTTTGTGCTGTATATAAACCCAGGCACCAGACATGATGTTAACACTCAGCCAGCAGGTTTGGAAAGTATTTGTCCTTTCAGACATGCTTTGTGCACATCTCCTTTGAACAGACCTGACATCACTCCCTGTAGCACCTTGCACCCAAGGTGCCAGCACCTTTCTGCCTTGGAAGATATTTAGATGTCACATGTGTGTCAGCAGCTAGGGGCCTCCCAGGGAGAAGTTTGCTGAGTGCCAGCATGCAGAAGTCCTTGGGAAGGCAGGGAAGTGACCACAGGAATTGGTGAGCCTCAGAGGCCCTGGAAACATCCCAGCTGCTGCCTATGGAAACTCCTCTCTCCTCTCATGGCTCAGATCAGTGGAAGGGTCGAGATCTGCTGACTTCTCTGTGGCCATCCAGCTGGTGACACCTAAATATTTTCCTCCTCCAGGAGACAAAGGGAAGGAGGGCAGCCTGGCTCTTGTCAAGTGTGGAGCTGACAGCTTTACAGCCTCGCTGGGGAGAGGAGCTGAAAGAAAGAGCGTTAGATTTAATCTGTGCTGACAGGGGTGGGTGATGGGTATTTTTATAGTGGAGGAAATGTATCAAATAGGGGAAATTAGACCAGAAGATGATAAGGATCTGAGCCTGACACAGCCGATTAATAGATGTTTACAAATTATTAAAGCTGATAGATCAAAGCAAATGCACTCCTTTTTACCTGATGCCTTTAGATTGCTTGGAAGTGCCCCAGCCAGTGGTGACTGGCTTGTCCCCAGACTCAGGGCCTTCTCCAGCCCATGACCTGCCTGCAGCAGCGGGGCAGGGCAGGTTTCTGCTGCAGCCAAATGCTCCCAACAATGGCAATGCCTCAGCACAGCATTTTGGAGGGATCAGGGAAGCCCTGAACAGCTCCAGACACAGTGCTTGGGCAAACAGGGGCATAATTCCTCTTTGTTTGTTCTCTGTCCT
This sequence comes from Erithacus rubecula, assembly GCF_903797595.1. Lineage (NCBI taxonomy): Eukaryota > Metazoa > Chordata > Aves > Passeriformes > Muscicapidae > Erithacus > Erithacus rubecula. The sequence continues at coordinate 413,584 of NC_136672.1, forward strand.
GCACATCTCCCCAAACCCAAAAAGTCAACAGAGAATACGTACAATGTGTGTGGTGAAGAGGGAGAGATCCTGGTACCCAAACACAGCACCTAACAGCTCTTCCATGGAAAGCCCTTGGCTGCTCCAGGAGAGATCTGGGCCTCCCACAGCTCCTGTGTCACATCTGTTAGAGGATGCTTGCAGGGGAGAAGTGTGCTGCAATACTGAAGGCACTGCCATGTTGCTCCTTGGGAACCTGTGTCCCTTGTGCTCCAGCAGGGAGCTTGGCCCAGGAATATCTGCCCAAGTGACAGTGAGTCCACTGGTAAGTGTAGGTTGGGGCAATGAGAAGGACTGAATGGCTAAACTGCTTCCCTGGGTGTGCCTGCACTGCTAGGGGACCGTGCCAACTCCAGTATAAACAACAGCAAGGTCTTTGCATGGAAAAATTCTCCATCACAAAGGCAGCTGCCTATGTGCCCTGGCTCTGGGAGTGGCACAGGCACAGCACCACACCCTGCCCTGGGCCCTGCCTGCTCTTCTGCAGGTGCTTCTTCCCTGCCACTCACGAGTGGCACATCCAGCAGAGCCCCAGAATTCTGGACTGAGCTTAAACAGCTGGAGAGATGTTTGGAATAACGCCCTCTATACAAACTGGTATGAATGCACCATGGTTCAGCTGCTTCCAGACACAGAGAATCCATCACTGAGCTCACTGAGGTAGAGGGAGGAGATGTTAAGGTCACTTGAAGGTACTGTCTTGTCAGGGCCACACACTTGGCTCCAGTGTGGCCAAAGCCTCTAGCATGTGACTACATGAGCACACAAGGTGTCACTCTTCTCACCCTGGAGCTCAATTTATCCCTCTTTGCCACCTCCACCATCTGGGTGCAGCCCAGACACCTGGATTGCTCTAAGATGGATATGCAGGTTGGAAAAAGTATGGTGTGAATCAATAATCTGAGCTCAGCAATACAATTGGGCTAGTCTGCTTTACATTGCTTCCAAGTGCTCAATTCCTTGGAAACTGTATTTCCCATAAACTCAGGTCATATTTTCCAGGGTGCTCAGTGACTTAGAAACTTGCATCTCATAGACTTGCACTGAAATTTGAGCTTCAGGACCCAGGTCCAACCAAGAACATGTGTGCAGTACTAGTGTGAGCTCCTGAGTCCCAGCTAGGACCTGAAACTTACGGCTGGATGTGGATGCTTAAGCATCTAAGTTACTTGGGAAAGTCAGGCTTTGGCTCCTAAGTCAACCTGAGGCTTTATTTGGATTTAACCTTGACCAAGTCTGTGGCCTGCCCACAGGCTCTCCTCCACGTGAGAATCCTCAGCAGCATCAATATTTATTTTTTAAATCCAATCCTTTGAAAAGACACATACCCAGATTCCTGAACACTACAAATATTAAAGCTCTGCTGACACTTTCCATGGAGGAGAAGTGTTAACCCCAGGATCCCAGTCAAATTCCAACTCCAATTGCATTCACCCTTTGACACTCCAAACTTGCTCTCCACTTTCTCTTTCATTGTATTTTGTCTCTCTTTGCTATGCCTAAGTCCTATGATTTTACTAAATCTCTCTTATTCATTTACAAACTTACTCCAGCTCCTACAGTGGTGGAAGCAGCAGGACTTGCTTTGTTTCTTGTCCAGAAAAATAAATACAAAAATACAGTTTTTTCCTGTTCATGTAATCACTTGATTGACACAGGTTTTACTATTTCATTCAAGGTAGAGTTGAGGTTAAAATATTATGCAGAGGAAGAGATCAGCAGAAAAAGAGGTTTCATGCTTGTGAACCAGTCAAAATCATCAGCAAAAGGAGTTGATGATGTCAGACTCTGCTAGGAGTTCCAGGGCAGCAGGAGATTTATAATTTCAGTCTTGCCTGATAATTAATAACAATAATTGATAATTATAAAGAAAATTGAAATATTCCTGTAGGCAACATGGTTTCTTTCAAAAAGCGTCATTTCAAATCACAACAATCAACTGCCTTTACAACACCTGACAAAATCAAATATTGATTTGATTTGCTCTCTGGATGGAATCACCACGGACCCGCAGCTGCCCTGCCAGGGGCACTGTCAGCACTAGAGCCCTGCCCATGGCACGAACATCCTTGACACGAACATCCACGAACATCTGGCTGGAACAGCTGAACCTGTGCCACCTTCCTGTGACACCTGCTGGACCTGGGACACTTGACCATCCCATGACATCTGCATATCCTGTGCCACCTTCCTGTGACACCTGCTGGACCTGGGACACTTTCCTGTGACACCTGCTGGACCTGGGACAACTGCTCATCCTATGTGACACCTATAGAACCCGTGACACCTCTGTGCATCCCGTGACACCTGCGCAACCTGTGACAGCGATCACACAGGACACACAGGGCTCTGTCCCTGCAGAACACACAGGGCTCTGTCCCTGCAGGACACAGAACGATCTGTCCCTGCAGGACGCACAGGGATCTGTTCCTGCAGGACATACAGTGATCTGTCCCTGCAGGACACACAGTCATTTGTCCCTGAGGGACACAGAGGTATCTGTCCCTGCAGGACACACAATGATCTGTCCCTGCAGGACACACAGGGATCTGTCCCTGCAAGACACACAGGAATCTGTCCCTGAGGGACCCACAGGGATCTGTCCCTGCAGGACACACAGGGCTCTGTCCCTGCAGGACACACAGTGATCTGTCCCTGCAGGACACACAGGGATCTGTCCCTGCAGGACACACAATGATCTGTCCCTGCAGGACACACAGGGATCTGTCCCTGCAGGACACACAGGAATCTGTCCCTGAGGGACCCACAGGGATCTGTCCCTGCAGGACACACAGGGCTCTGTCCCTGCAGGACACACAGTGATCTGTCCCTGCAGGACACACAGGGATCTGTCCCTGCAGGACATAGAGGACACGCAGCAGTCTGTCCCTGCGGGACACACAGCGATCCCTCTATGCTCCTCTGAAGGTCACTGTCTCTCCCCGGATGCCTGTTCGTTGGTGGTGCCGAAGGCTTTGAAGTGTAGTACTTGAGCAGTCTGTTTTGACTTCCACGGTGACTCATGCTCAGCTCCGTATCTAAGACGGCTTTTCAGCTTCCTTTGACTGCTTTCCAACAGTTCCATGTTTGCTCAGCCTGCCCATGCACTGTAACTTTTCTGTTCAACATTCGCCCTTCCTCCTGCGGGTGGATGAACAGCTTCCTAACTCCAAAGGGGTTCAATGGTTCAGGCAGTGTTTTTAAAGAATAGCGGTGCCTAAGGCATTTTTCTATCAAAGGGACAAAACCCATTACCCTTCGTCAAGCCCATGCAGCGCTCAGGGAGGATGCTTGGAAAGCTCAATGAGAGGCACTTGGCCGTGACACTGAAGCTGATCACATGGCAGATGGCATTTACACAGAAAATCGAGAGAACGAGGGAGGTCTCTACACTTTTGTTGTGACACTTACCATAAGGATATAATGAGGTGTCAGAAATAATTTACAAAGCACAGCCCAGAAGAGGATTTGTAGGAGTGATTCTAGACTTGTGTCTTTCACCCAAACACCTGAAACACCTCCGTAAATGCTCTATTTATATAGACTCACTCGTTTGTATCTAACCCATGTGGCTCTGCAGCCTGTCAGGATCCACCCATCTTAAAGGATCAGGGTCCTGACTCTGCCCCAGGTCCCAAGGTCCAAGTCAAGAAGAAACATGCACACATTCAGAGACCTTCATTTGGATGTTTTCTGCCGTCCACACGTAGCCCTTTCTCTAGGAGAAGATCCTTAAAAATTATTCATGAATTCTACGGCCAAATCCACCAGCCTGTGACAGGCAATGCTGCAGCCTTAGATAACACCTTTTAATTTTTTAATCACTTGAGAACTTTGTTGATTTTCATTGCTAGGTGACAATTCCTAGGGTTATAACAACTTGCCTCCCTGACATATGACTCAGGGCTCAGCAGTTTCTGAGATTTTTTTGACCTTCAGGGTTTCAAGCACTTGTTTTGGGGAACCAAGTCACCCTCATCTCTCAGCAGTGCATGTCCTGCAGAGAAGCACAGAGGATGTCATACTTGTTCTGTCACAATTTACCCAGGGAAGAATGTTTTAAAGATCAGAGGCCTCATGAGGAATATCAAGGTACAAAATCTTATCTTGTATTCAGAGTAATCTGTTTTTTCCAGCCTGCCTTTTACATCAGTTCAAAATACAACCTGGTTTGAGCAACCAGGTCTAGTGGAAGGTGTTCCTGCCCATGGCAGGGGTTTGGAATTAGATGATCTTTAAAGTCCTTCCAACCCAAACCATTCCACGATTCTGAGATCCCAGTGCCTACTCTCACACCTTATGCTTTGCTTAACTCCTCACAGTGGTTTTCCTGACAGGAGTTATACATCCTTCACACTGTGATAAACATTCACAGTTCACCATTCAGAGGCATCTCCTCTTTGCTGATGTTATGAGCAAGGAGGAATAGAGGGGGTCTTGGTCAGTCTCATGCTCAAAGACAGGCTCAAAGACAGTCCCTCTTCTCCAGGAGATCTCAGCAGCTGGTTATGATCCCCTGTTCCTGCCCCCATTATCCCAAAGGATCTCTTGGGGGCCTGGTGATCCCCCATCAGATGGTTGCTGTAGCTGTATCCCCAAATCCTCCCTCTCTGTGCCAGCTCAGAGCACTGCACGTTGGTAGTGTTACAGAGCTTTTCCCAAGACAGGCTAATGGCAGAAATTAAAGAATCACATCTATTACAGTGAGACTGGGACACAGGAAAGAAAGGAGCCAGGTATGATTAATGATCTTTATCATTAGATTTAGAGAGAACCCCAGAACTGCCAAACTCATGGCCAAGCTACAGCCTGGAGACATTCAAAATGGGTCATTCCCTAAAGCTCTGCAGGCCACATTAAAGCCTTCCTTACAGGCTTAGGTGTGCAGACTCATGGCAGCTGCTTGGAAGGGAAAGGGTGTCCCTGCCATGTGAACCGTGACTCACTAACCCTTCCCAAAGCTGATCCCTGCAGCTCCAAACTTCATATGAAGGGCACACCTTGGCATCTCGCCTCCCTCTCTCTTCCCTCCTGATCTCCCACTCATCTTCTCCAGGCTTAGCAAAAGAAACATGCACCTCAAAAGCAGGAGTCATGTCAAGGAATAATCAAGCCTGAATGGCATTCATGCCTTTCCCTATTTCCAGATTTTGAGCTCTATGTTGAGAGGGTGAACCCTCCTCTCCATCCTGCTCCTGTCCGTGTCCCTTTGGCGCTGGGGAGATTTGTCGCAGGATAATTCTCAGCGACCATCTCCCCCCAGTAAAGCTGCTCCCTTTGGATGTGGGCAGATGATATAGAAAATGGGTGGTTCAGGCTGATTTCAGGAGGTCTAATAAATCTTCAGTAAATTAAAACTCATCCCCCTTTCCTCCCCTCTCTGGGCCTTTGTCTTGCTAATACACATTAAGCCCTGCCTGGCTACACACTTTGAGGCATTTCGGAGGTGAGGTCTGTACAAAGCTGCAGATGTGGGAGTTTTAAAGGACCTTTGGCCTCGGTGTTACCCATTAACATCAGCCGTGCCAACACAAGAATCTCACCATGGTTCTCTCCCCTCAAAAGGGCTCCCAAGTAACAACCTCGCCTTTTGAGGGAGGGACACAAATAAAAGAACAGAAGGAACGGGCAAAAAAGAATGAGAGAGGGACTTTCCAAAGGAGGTGTTCCCTGTAAGGCTAATTTTGTCCCTAAATCATTGTCTGGAGCTGGTTGCTATTTAGACTTTGCTTAAGAAATCGGTGCACCTCTTTCAAGCCAGGCGATGCTGACACTCACAGAGCACTCACTGATATTTGATTCATTTCTCTCATCTCCACTGACCGTTTCCACTCTGACCTTCCTACTCTCAGACCTTGAAATAAAGAGCACTAACTCAGTCCCATATTCAGAGAGCCACTTTTGTCCCATATTCACGTTTTTATTACTGTTGAGATTTTCTCTATGCTTTCCACCCCTCTTTAGGAATAAAAATCAAGCTGCCCCACAGCTGGGCACAAAGTGACACAAAGGCCAAAAATGTCTCTGTGAATGCAATGGCCCTTCTGGAGTCTCCCCTTTTGCCCTAGTGTCTTCTTTTGTCCTTTCCCTTGGAGAAGGCTGCTGCCCCATGTACTTTCATTTCCTACCCAATACAAGGGAAAATGCTACCAGGAAAGCCATGCAATTAATGAACCTGCCCATTTCCAGTGGGCAAGATTTGAATGAAAGCTTCAAGGATGTGAACAATCTGCTTCTCTGTTCAGTGCTTTTACAGAGGTGCATTCAGGTGTGATTTAAACAAGAAGTAACAGCTCCTCTCTCCAGGTTTCTCAGCAGAGGCTTTGCCTTCCATCCCTTCAAGCACTTTGGCTAAAATGTAAAGAGAAACTAGTGGCCCTATGTGGGTGCTTTAGAAGTTGTAAGGTGTGATGAATGAGCTCTAAAAACACAGATCAAGAGGAAGATAGCAGGGATGAAAGGACAGGCAGTTAGATCAGCCTAGACATCCTGGGATGAAAGGAAAGGTGAATGGGTAGCTAGATTAGACAGTTACGGTAAGTGGAAGGCAGGAAATCCAAACTTGTAGGTGTTTATCCTAAACTCCAGATCTGCACCTGTAAAGGCTGTTCTGTCACTTCATTTTCATTCAGTCCCTCCATAAGCAAATTTCCAAGCTTGATCAGGAGGTGCTCCTGGCATTGTGAGCATCAAAGAGAAATGAAACAAACTGACCAACCAACCGCAGTTAGAGTTGTCTTGGTTTCTTTGTTTGTTTGGGTTCGGGGTTTTTTATTGTTTTTGTTTTGTTTTGGTTTTGGTTCTTTTTTGTTTTTCGGTTTTTTTTTTTTGTTTTGTTTTTTGTTTTTGTTTAGTTTGTTTTATTGTTGTTGTTGGGGGGGTTTTGTTTGTTTTGGTTTGGTTTTTTTCTTTTTTTTTTTTAATCTCAAAGGAGAGCTTAGATTTCCACTCCTTTTCCATTTTGAGGCAAAGGCACGGCTCAGTTCTCATTCTATCAGGCTGGCTTTGTCCATCCCAGCGAGAAGAGATGGTGCACTTAGAAAAACCGGCGGTGTTGGGGGCTCGGGGGAATTAGGTCAGGGTTTATCTCTGGAGCGTGGAGCTTGTTAACACTGGATTGTGGCTGGAGCGGAGCTGGGAGCCCTCCCTGGAAATCAGATAGCCACGATCACCTCTTACTCTGCTACCCGGATCGTGAAACCTGACAGTTCACCGTGAATAATGGAACATTCCCTCGCCAAATCCTATACCAGCAACACCCAAACCACTTCAGATGCTTATCTGGCACTGCTCATCTACCCCAAAAGCACAATGACACTCATCCTGTTTCTCTGCTTTCCTGATGAGACTGTTCTACAACAACGCACTCGTCCCTTGGGGATCACAGGACTGTTTCCACATCCATTTCTCAGTGTAGTCATCATTTCCCATCACACCCGGGGAAGGCAGCAGCTGACCACTCACACTGGGCAGTCCTCAGCAGCGTGGGGCTCAAAAATCAGGTGGGGAGGCCCTTCTGGGTATTTGTTGCTTCCCTTTACAGAACAAAACTTCACGGCAGCAGAGAAGTGGATCAGCAGTGATGTAAAATCCACTCGTTTGGGTGGCAATTCACACCAACAGCTTTAATTTTCTTGTGGCTTTGTGGTGGACCTGACAGTGCTGGGTCCACTGCAGGACTTGATGGTCTTAGAAGTCTTTTCCAGCCTTAATGATTCTGTGATTCTCGGGTACATTTGTGCATTACATTCAATGTTAAACCTTGAATAAAAGCTAATATTATTTCCTCCTATGAGAGGGACCCACGAAAATTAGCAGAACAGCACTTTTTTTGCATGAAGACCTTAGTAAAAGTATTTTTCAATAGGTAGCTGAAGCATAACAAAATATGTAATATGTTCCATTTTTTGCCAGTAATTGGGGTTTGTGTCATCCTCCTACGGCTTCATCTACACATCAAAGATTCCTTCATTTATTTCTATGACATTGATTAGTTTTATTCCAAAAATCACTACAAAGCCCAAAGTTGCTCAATACGGCTGTTAAGGCATAATAAAAAGTCATAACGTTAAGCAAAGCTGCTTTCCTCTGAAGCTTAATCATTTTAGCCTTGATCAATTAAGGCTTTTGTACAGTGAAAAAAAGATCTGCCTAAATTCTAAACATCTCCTGGAGATATCTCTGCTTGTCACCATAAAGGGGGTGAAAATCAATTAGATTTTCTTCACACTTCAGTTATGTGCCAGGTTAAGGTAAAGAAAATCACCTTTAGGCTGTCTGGAATCAGTTATTACCCTGACAGTGAATAAACTATTTTCAGAATTTGGCTCCTCATCTTTGACCTGAAGAGGAAAAATAGTCTTGTTGCCAGTCAATTGTGGTTTTCACTCCATTAAATCAAACCAGGAAAGGATAATCCAAATGATATTTTAAAGACACACATAAAAACCCTGAGAGTAAAAAATCCAAAAGAGGGAAAATATGTTTTTGATTATGAATATTGTAAATCTTGAAGATGCTGAATTTATTCTGAAAACAGGTACACTCCATCCCCTAACACCCACGTGGCCTGTCAGACAGAGATCCCCAAGACCCATGGCCTCATCCTGCTGAGATCTCTCCCTTGATTTGGAGCAGGACACACTTCTTTGGCACCAAAAGCAAACAGTCTTTGAACATCCTGGCAAAGCTTTTGGCTGCGAGGGACGTGCTCCAACCTGCTCTGCTTGAAGGGAAGCACAAAACTATTACTGACTTCAAAGGCACTGGGACTCAGCCCCAGGGTGGAAATTAGCTTCAACATTAATTGAATTAAAAGAGGGGGATTCCCTTCAAAGATCTGCCACTTCCTGTGCCATGGGATGAGATTTGTATTGAGCACAATTATAACTAGGTCAAACCACGGGAAAACAAGTGCTGCCTCCAGTGCCTGGACACCCCAAGATGCAGAGGAAGAGGACAAGCATGTTGAAGGACTCAGGGCAGAGTTTGGTTTGCCTGGATACAGCCCTGCTGAAGGACAGAACCAGGCAGAGGTTCCTGAAAAGCACCACAGCTCCTGGGGCTGGGAGTGGAGGCAGGACCTCAGCTCTAGTAGGCAGAGGACACGTGTGCAATTTCTGAACCTTCATCATCTACAGAGAAGGTGAAATGGGAAAATAAACATGAATTCAGTACAATTGACAGAAACTGCTGGCAAACTGTAGGACTGGAACTGCCACTGGACTCAAGGCTTGAAATGCCCCTTTATGAGGTGTCCAAGAGCCCCAAAATCCTGAGTTCTGCCTTGTCTCCAGGTGCTTGCCACCTCCAGGAGTGTGTTGGGGCAGATTTTGGGCAGGATACATTCTCTACTGAGCCTTACCCCTCCAGGGTTACAAAGTCCCTGATATCTCTGAGACATCTCTGCGTTTTTGGATGTGATCTACAGATCTTTGTCACTTTAATCCCCCATTTATACATACCACTACTTGTAGGTTAGAACATCCTTTCCCAGCCCTGATAAAGCAGCAAAATTGATTTACTTCCACTTCACTCAAGAAATACCTAAGAAAAAAAATTGTCCATATCAATAAACTAGAATCCTTTCAACACTAAATGAAATCCTCAGCATCCTCTGGCCTTGGGAAGGATGGAATTCCTGCAAGAACAACCCTCTCAAAGCTACCAGTAGCCTCCCATTCTGACTCACAGAAAAAAATAGATTGCATTTATTATGAATAATCCCCCTGTATGAGCAGAGGTTTGCCATTTGCTTCCTCCTGCAGCACATCAGGTGCTTAGAGAGACAAAGCCCAACCTGATGAAAGCATGTTTCTCCTATCTTACTGAAACCTTCTCTATTTCCTCCCCTCCTGGAATAGAAAAAAGGTCAGAAACAATGATTTGTGGCTCCAGGCGATGCACAGAGCTGCCTTTCCCAGGAATTTCAGTAGCCCATGAGGTGAAGGTGTCAGCATCAGATAAAGAGGAATTCACCCAGCTGAAGTATCTGATCTCAGCTTAGGTTACCTGCTGAGCAAAGACCAGCAAGATGCCCCAGAGCAGTCAAACCTCTGGAAAAGGTAAAGTTTAATGTGCTGAAATGTCTTCTTTGTTAGGTCAGAAAAGGAAGCAATAAAGGCTTCAGAGAGCTGGGCAAAGCTTCTCCAGACCACAGGGCAGCTTGCTGTGGTGGAGAGCCAGCCCCAGCGAGCAACAAATCGGGCCATAGATTTTCAGACACCTGCTTGTGATACTGGTCTGCTTTAATTGGTTCACAGAATGGAGCCAAGACTTGATTCCCCAAAGAGGGGAAGGGAATTCATTCAGGTTCCCAGGAGGATTTGTTGTATCTCACTGTTGTGTCCCCTCTAGACAAAGAGCTGGCCTTTATCCCCACATATCTGTTCTCCTTCTACCTTACACCTTGCTATAGCTCACAGTACTGAGAAAATGTTCCTTAACTCTTGTACAGCTACTGTAGAAAGCTCTTTTCAGCAGCAGGTGCCACACAGCTCTGCCACAAAGAGCAAGGTCCCTATTGCTCCATCCATGAGGAATGCAAAGCAGACAGACTTGACTGAGGGCTTCACCAGGCCAGGGGCCAGGAGAGAGAAGCTGCCCCAAGTTTCTGCCATGTGCTTCTGCTGCAGACTTCTGCCAGCCTTCCCCTCACAGTGAAATGGAACAAGTGCTTCTCTGTGATAAAGAGTGTTGCACATGAATAGCCATCAGTCAAAAAGGATGTGCTGTAAGGATGGCTCAAATGCCCAGCTTGGAGAAGAAAAGAGCAGTGCAGTGACCCCAGCTAAGGGTAGGACCCCTGAGCTCCACCAGTGCTCTGTGCTGCCAGTGCCTTCACTTCTGACACCCCACTGTGCCCCTTCTCTCACGTCTTTCTACAGCCAAGGATGCCAAATTCACAGCAGCTCTTGGGGAAAGGCCACGAGTTCATCTGAACCATCCTGGCCTGCAAACAGGCCCAAAACACAGCCAGGGATCTAAAGCCAAGAGCCTCTACAACACAGACCAGCAGCTCTGGACCTTTGTGGTTCTGGTTGAGCACCAGATGTGAATTTTACCATATGAAGTAGGTCATGCACTCAAGATCTGCATGGCTGCCCTTGGAAGATGAGCCTCTGAGTGCTGATGCTGCCACACCTGAGGGTCCCTCACAGCCAACTGGCAGGAGCTTCCCCTTCCTCACATGCACGTGACCATTTCTATTCCCTTCACCTCCCTTGAGCCCAGCCCAGGTCTCTGCAGGCTGTTTGTGACACAGTGCAAGGCAGTGTCTCCTCTGGGTTTCCTATCCTTGTGCCTCCCAACCTCCTCTGGGTACCTGCTGCCCCAACACACCTCTGACCAAGCAGTGAGGAGGCACCCCAGCCACCCTGACCTCAAAGACTGCTCTACTGGACAAGATTTCTGTGCTTTTCCAGAACAACAGACCCAGAAATACCCGATGACTTAAAAGAAGAATGAGTGAAACACAAGTTCTCTGCATTTATCCTGCAGCTTTTAACTAACCAGCAGTACCAGAGCATCTCCAAGGGACAACGTTTCCCTTCCTCCTCTCTCCCTCCCAGCATCATAAAGTGAATGAACCAACACAGAAGCTCCCTGAGCCAACATGAGAGAAAGAAAATCAGGCCTTAAAATTGACACAGAGACAACTTCTGTTCATTTGCTGATGTGCTCCTCTATCCCACCCATGTACATCCAGATGTGCAGTGTTCCAGCTGTCCCATAGCAGCAGCCCAGCTTCCTGCATGTTTAACTGAGCTCAGACTGACCCAAGTTGTTCAGCTACTCCCAGGAATATGACAGAAGCTCACCTTTTTCCAGGTATGGGATAATTTTGGAGCACACAGCCCACACCCCATCCCCTGCATCCTTCCCAGGATGCTGTGAAATGAAAAGTGAGAGAGGTAGCCATGGATCCACTGGCACTAATCCCCTCTCAGGATGGCCTTTTAAACAGGAAAGCTTATAAATAAATAAAGCAAAAAGGATCTTCAACCACCATCCATGAGCTGGCTCCTTCCCTCTTTCTTGCCCCAGATCCTGCCCTCCCCTTTCCCAGACATCCTCTGCATCACTGAGTGGGACCAGAAGACAGCAAACTTCCACCTCCCTGCTCATGCAGAAAGAAATTGCACTGGGTTTTCAGAGTCCACATGGCCTGCCTTTATTTCAGATCTGCACATTGTTCTTGCTGGGGAAGAGGGGGAGGAGGCAGAGTTGGGGCATTGTTTGCAATTCAAATGGCTGGACCTCAGGAAAAAACAATAAATTTAAGTCACTAGAGAATTTCAACAAGCAGAGCCACTTTCTCAAATAGGAAGCCTCCTCCCTGTTGGTGGGGGCTTTTGAGGAGCCACTAGACAAGAGAATAACTAAGCACTCCTGGGGCTGAGAGCTTTTCACGCAATGAAGTCCAAACCAAACAAATTCCCCTTTTAGGAGACACCTTTATCCAAACACTCTGAGCACACATAGAAAGGGCTCAGTGACTCCAGCTCTCCGTGTTTGCTAAGTTAGGCCTGCTTTCTTCTCCCCCTCCCTGCCCAAGGCAGATCTGGGCTGTGGACTGCAGGAGGTTTGGAAGTGCCTGCTTGGCACACATGGTTTGGGAAGACCTGCGAGTGATGCTGGTGGAAAGAGGATGTGAAAATTCACTGGCTGTAAATCCCCATTCATGTACCAAGTGTAGTGCAGGAAAAAAATTCACCAGGACTGGATTTATAGGTAAGGTGGCTTGTACCAGCTTAGTGTTTAATTTTCAGTTCAGCTTTAGCTGCTCTTTCTTAGGGGGATTTAGGGATTCCCATAACTCATTCCAGCTGGTGCCCCACAGTGCAAATCCTGTGGCTCCCCTCCCTTCCAGGGTTCCCTGGAGCTCAGGCAGATCTCTGTGGGGTGAGGAAGAGGAAGGCTCCTGCTGCAGAAGGGAATCTGGCACATCCTCTGGGACATTACCTAGAGCTGCTCAAAAAGTCACTCACTTTTGAGCCGAAGTGCTCTTTGTCCCACACAACTGTTCATGCAAGTGGGGCAGAGGCTGTGAATCAAAAGACCTTTTGACGCCACTCAAGCACTGGTGCTGAAGCATCAGATAAACCAGAGAAGTGTGGGAGTGGCTATCAATGGCCCAACGTGTGACAGAACATTGCTGAGACTGTGGAGAAGGAAATAAGGAAGCTGTGGTCCTCCCCATCCCATTTTGGAGATCCCTAATTTAATGCTGACTCGTAACTTAGGTAGACTGTGCGAACTAGCATGACCAGTCTGAGCCAGGAAAGGGCCTCAAAACCCTCTTCATTTCCCCTAACTCAGGCTCCATCCTGAACTAGGTGGAATGAAATATTGAGATTACTCTTATCCAGCCCTGCCTCATTACTCTTTTTGTTCCTCCTTTCTTACAACAGTATTTCCTTTTCCTTCTATTGTCACCTCTTAAGAAGCTGCTTTTTGTAGCCAAGGCTGCAGGTTCTGCAACCTTGCTATGAGCAGCCAAACCATGCGATTGCTCCATCCTGCTGCAAGTGGAAGAATCCAAGGCCAGCTTGGACAGGGCCTGGAGCAGCCCAGTTAGTGGAAGGTGTCCCTGCCCATGGCTGGGAGGTTGGAGTAAGATGGTCTTTACAGCCCCTTTCAACCCACAGCATTGTGTGATTCTGTGAAGTTCCCTGCTCCATTAGAGCTCCTTTTCCGTCAGATGTTGCTTACAGGTGCCATGTTTTTTCTCTTTAATTTCTTTCTCTTCCCTCTTTTGTGCTAACATATTCTTCAAGTCAACAGGATCAAATGTGATCTACCAACCAGCATAGCAAAAATTTTTGGCCCTTTTTCAACTCTCTTATGCTGACAGAACAATTCTCATCAGCAAGTGAAGAGCACTCAGCAAACACAGAGAGCTCTAAGAGTGACTACAGAATGTGGTGGATAAAGCCACACAACATCCAGGTTGTTTTCACACCTTTCTTGTGCCCACAGTTTCACATCAGGTCATGGAAGAAGTGTGAAAATCTCCCAGAATTACCCTTTGCATTGCCTTTCAGGGCTGGCCAGGAGGTCCAGTGAAATAAATGCCACTGAAGTGATGCAGCTCCATAAGAGCAGCCAAACCCAGAAGCACCCCAAGGACCCTTATGACCACTGACAGGAGGAAATGGTCTGAGGTTGACTTGGGGGAAGTTTAGGTTGGATTTTGGGAAAGGTTCTTCCCCCAGAGGGTGCTGGCACTGCCCAGGCTCCCCAGGGAATGGGCACAGCCCCAAGGCTGCCAGAGCTCCAGGAGAGCTTGGACAGCACTGCCAGGGATGGACAGGGTGGGATTGCTGGAGTGTCTGGGCAGGGCCAGGGACTGCACTGGATGGTCCCAGTGGGTTCTTTCCAACCAGCACATCCTGAAAATCCACGACTGGCACCACTGCATCTACAGCGGTGCTGCTGTGCTCCCCTCAGTGTTTCCTGCCTGGCAGCGCCTCAGGTCCAATTCAGATGCTCCTTTTTACCTGTTCCTCTGGTATCTCCATTCATGGCAGATGATGAAAAGCTGCCAGTGATTTTACAGTCAATAGTAAAATAGATTTATAGGAGGAATTTGATCTATAGTCATGGAGATGTTTGGTATGCTGCAACCACTTAACACCAAATGTTTAATTCCCTAAGGGTTTTTGTACAAAGACAAAAGTTCTTCTGAATTAAGTACAGAAGAACATTTAAGGCAAGGATGTAAACTGAAATCAACTGAGCAGATGCTTTTGTCTGGAAGTTAAATCAATATTACGGTTATAAGTTAATAGAGTATATTCCACATTGGAAAGAATTAACCCTGAATAATAAGCACTTTAGTAATCTGGAAATAAACAATAAAATAGCTCTATATTATATGAAAGATATTATATATGTTATATGAAATATAATACAGGTGCATATATATATATAGCCTTTTCTTCATACTAACATTTTTATGTGACTGGGGCACTGTGAGCTGCCATGATAAAGGCTCTCTCTGAGCAAAACTTCCTTTAACACCAGGCAAGCTGGGCTTATCACCCACCAGCCATCTCCAGGACTATTCTGCTTCTGTTTCCTTCATTTTGCTGTTCCTGGACCTTATTAATGTAAGTGTGACGAGGTGGGGAATGACAACTCAGCCCCCTTTGTTTATGTCTTGCTGGTAGGATGGGAGACCAAGAAAAATAAAGGCCAACAATAAAGCAAAGCGTTAGCTCAAAGAATGTTTTTATTGCTGCCAGGAGTAATTCAAATCTTTTGTGGTGGTTTGGAGACAAACTTTGTGGTGGTCAAGTCATACATTGCTGTTTATATTTAAAAAACAGGCAGGGTATTTTATGACCATTAATAAATGTTTGTAGCCTGCCTACGAGCACAGGAGAAGGAATCACACCTCTGGAGCTGATCACCTGCAGTGACCACAGAAAGGATTTCTGCTCACAAGCACCCTCCCCAGAGGACTTACTGCTGGATGGATTAAGGAAAGAGTCACTTTGACTCTTTTTACCCTGTCTCTGAAGGACCCGTGTTTGCTGGTTCAGCACACAATACAAACAGGCTCAAGTGGGCCAGTTTAGGCCAGTTTAGAATCTTGTAGAGCTGCTCAGATTTACTCCGGCTCAAACCTGCCCTCACCCTGAGACTCCAGATAGGATGTACTTAAATGCATGGAAATTACCTTGTCAGCCAGTTAAGGCCCCTCACCAGATTGCTATAAAATGGGGGCACTGACTCCTAAAGAATTGCACTTATTCATAGATTTTTAGGGCCTTTGTGATGCTTTAACTTGACCTGCTCACAGCCTAGGTCAGGGGACCACCCCACATTGATTCCTGCCTCAAGAGCAAGAGCTGTGGCAGAGTAAAACCTCCTGTCCTGAGTCAACAATTCACAGCAATGAGGAAAAAATATTTTATATATATATATATATATTATATAATAAATATTCACCTTTCAATCTAACTCCCAGTGCTGAGGCAGCAGTTCTTTGTAGCTGCCACCTCTACCAAAACCAGGATTCTTATCCCCACTCTTCCCAGGGACTCTCCACACTTTTGCTGTGTTTGCAATGGTGAGGTTTGCACCATTCACATCCTAGAGCATGAATACCCCATCTGATTTTTGCCAAATACAGGACAAATATACTGACTGGATGCCTCTGGTTCCTGTGTATCACCACCCCAAAGGTAAAGATGTCAAAACCAGTGGTAATTTTATATTTTGTATTTTAAATACTGATGGAAATCACTCCCTTTTTAGCATCACTAGCTGTGAATTTACTCTGCTATACTTTTGCTCTCTTCATCAATTTTCCTGTGATTTTCAATTTATAATTTTTTCCAGATTGATCAATGCTTCCCACTCCCTCTCCTTCCTATTTCACTCCCTGGGAATAGCCTGCACTCTTCATTTCCCCATCTCCAGCTTTTACCATGGCAAGCACATTGATTTTAATAGAATTTAATGCTCTCACAAAGCACTCCTGTCTGCTCCATACTCCTGCCTGATGTCTCCAGAATGAGCAAACCCTTATGTTCTTTTCTAGATCATTGAAGGAAATATTGGACAGCAGCAGGCCTGCCAGCCCAGATCCCTTGAGATACCAGCAGAGACACCCAGGGCTGGTTACAAACCTCCAGCCTATTGTCTGTCCGTGCCTAATCAGTCTAATGCCATATGGAAAATCCCAGGAGGAGAGTCACCCACTTTGATTTCAGCTCTGTGAAGGTGGGCTTTGGTCTAAGACCAATACCCTGAGCAGCAGCAGCAGGAGATTTTCCCACACCAAAACAGGAGGTTAAATCTGGAGGAGCTGGCAGTTCTGTTCCCTGACAGGGAGGTGAAGCAGGAATGCCTGACCCAGAGGTGCTGCCCTGAGGAGCTCCAGTGTCCATCACACACATGCACAGTCTCTGCCACCCAGTTTGGGTATCTGCTTTCAGTTCTCAAAATTCCTAGCAAACAGAGGAAGCCCCCAGCAGCTGGACTGTGTCCTAGTGCCTGACACTGCTCCTCTGTTGGATGTCACCTCTCCCCCCTTCCTGCTGAGTGTGCTCCCTGGCATGTGTCAGCAGCCTGCTGTAGGGGGAACAGAGAGCAGGGTAAGGAATAAAGATCACAGGTTGCCTTCACCCCTAAGGAACAGTGTCAAGTGAACAGCTGGCAGGACACAACAGTAATTCCAGAGACAGGATGGGCTGCTTTTATCACTTCTCATTTCTTTACTTTCCAAAGGTTGCTGTCAATGTTCTGGATGGATCTCAGGTCAGTATCATCTTTAATCACTTCTCACTTCTTTACTTTCTGAAGGCTCTGACCATGTTCTAGATGGATCTCAGGTCAATAGCATCTCCTAGGCCTTCATTAGCCTATCAATTAGGTCCCTTCCTTAAAGCTGCCAATGTCTAAGGAACAGATTGTACTATTCCCAGCCCATCCCTATTGCCCACTTTGTATTTCTAAAACAAATAGTAATGAATTATTTTAACATTTGGGGCTCGTAACTCTCCCCATGACATGTTGGTGTTTCTAACAAAATTCTATTTCCTCCATCCTTTTTTCCAGACCCCTAACACTGGGTGAGGAACAAATCAATGGTGTCTTTTCTTCAATACTTAGTGCTTTGATTAATAACAGTAGTGTTGCTGTAGCTGTGATGGTTTAAGGATGTATTCATTAATTAACCTTGTCTACTGATTAACTTTGTTCTTGACATCTTGATTTTGTGCTAAATTAATTCTCATTTATTTCCCCCTTCTGCCCTCCCCTTTCATAGATTGTGCTCCTCACTCCTAATCAGGTTTCCTTTAGATTATCTCCCCCTCTAGAGAAGTAGAAATCCCCCAGACTGTGCAGCCACTTCATCCCCTCACAGATGGATTTGTCTTCCACAACACCCACTCCTCACTCCCCTGGCAGCTGCCCACTCCTCATCTTTCACCAGGAGCACGAGAGGACCCTCAGAACAGATCACATGGAGCTCCCTGGGCCTGGGAATCTCCCCTCCAGCACAAACCAAGACCATTTGTCTGTCTTCTCCCTCCACATTGCACACACTCCCTGCCTGCAAACAGGGCTACACCTCCTGTGCAAGGTCCCTAGATGCTACCACAGGTCTACCACCAGCCCTGCCAGCTTTAACTGGGCAATGAAGGCTCAACCAAAGCCCTTCTGATGTTAAAGCACAAAGCCCCATCACATGAAATGATGTGACATGAGCTAGTCTTCCTGAGGTTAGTCACAGCCAGCTCCCAGCCTGCCTTCACAGAATCCCAGAACATGTCAGGTTGGAAGGGACCCCAGTGGGTCACTTGGTGCCACCTCCCTGCTCCATCCCAGAGCACAGGAGTGTGTCCAGGTGAGTCTGGAATATCCCCAGGGAGGAGACTCCACAGCCTCTCTGCACACTCTGCTCAGGGCTGGGCACTGCCCAGCAAAGGAACTTTTCCCCATGCTCAGGTGGAGCTTGCTGGGCTCAGTCCTTGCCTGTGGCTCTGGTGCCATTGCTGGTCCCTGGAGCAGAGCCTGGCCCTGCTCTGCCCCTCCCTGCACACACGGACACCCAGGGCTCCCAGGGCTGAGCAGAGGAGCAGGATCCCTCCCTTGACCTGCTGGCATGCACCCCAGGATCCACTTGGCCCCAGGACTCTGTGCTGGCTCAGGGACAGCTCACTGTCCCCCAGGACTCCCAGATCCCTCTGCACAGAGCTACTTCAGCAGAGCCAGTTAAGGGACATTGAGGGCAGTGGCACTTTCCCAGCCAAGCACAGTGAGAGCTCCCAGGGGAGTTTCTGACTGAGATGTAGGGATTTGGGACACGCTCAGACAGGAGGGACTTGGTTTCACCAAAGCTGCCAAACCCTTTCCAGACACTCATGCTGGATTCCATCAACAGCTCTCCTCCTCCTACCCTGCCCCCAAACAAAATAAGTTAATAGAATGGGGTTTGCTGCTTGGAGACTGGAGGAGTGGAAATGTATCCCCCTGTCCTGCAAACAATGGAAATAGTCCTGTGTAAAATTAATTCTTATGCATTGTGAATAGATGTGTTGCTATTATAATTGGCTAAATTGCTATTATAATATGGTGCTATTATAATTGGTTATTATAATCACTGTCCAGCAGTTCACAATCCACCAAATGCAATGGTTGGTGAATTCCATTTTATGATGCAAATGTATCCAACTACTACAGGCATTTTGTTTGATCAGAGGCTCTTTTCCCCTTTTTCTCCCTGAGGAAAAAAACCCTTATTTTGCATGTCCAGTCCCTCGGCTGAAATAAGTCTGCATAACTCCACCCACATAAGTGAGCTTTTGCTCATTTACACTAGGTGAAAGACTAGCTAAAATGAAAAGGGGAGATATAAACTCCCTGTGCAGTCAGAGCAGGACACTTTGCCCAAGTCAAAAGGCTAAAGGAGAACTGGGCATAAACCCTATGGGAAGACAGCAAGGAATTTGGGGTTTGTGTGTGTACATGGTGAGGAATGAGACAGAAAAGACTATACATTTTTAACCACAAAAGATTTCACTGGACAACGTAGTCTAGCAGAAGCTTTAAAGGGGAAAAGCAGTTCACAGACTCTTCTGAATGCATCTCCAGTAGCCGGGTTGTTAAGACATTCAGGGCTGTTAATGTGCACTGTCAGCCCATTGTAACCAAACCTTTAATCCTGGGCCTGTCAGACTTGAAGGAAAACTAAGGGCTGACAGTGCTGCAGCAAATGGGTTTTCCTTCTCTGCTCTCATCGCCTCCCCCCTCCTTCCATTTAAAGTTAGAATAACACGGAGTCCATTCCTTTCAGGGCTCGCAAAACAACTAGAGAAAAAAAGGGGGGGAGTGGAGGGGTGGAGGGATTTGTCCCAGCCTATATGGACAATTCTCTGTCTCCATATCCCAGTCTCCAAACTGGGAACATTTTGCATAGCCTGATCAGACCCAGGTGTCTGAGACCTCTCCTTCCTCGGCCCTGGGTATAAAGTTCTCATGAGTTTATTTTTCTTTTCAGAATCTCTCTGTGAGGAGAAACACAAGGAGCTACACAGAAAGTACAAGACACAATCGCAGTCTTGCATGTCAGCTTTTGTCTTTGGTGTCAGATCTTACCCACAAGAGAGCTGACAATGTGGCATCCACTTTTCCTGTACATCTGCCAGGCTCTTCATCACCCACACAGCTTTTACAGCCTTAATTCATGACATTTTAGCCTGGGATTTTAGGTTTTAAAGCATTACAGGTGTATTCTGGGGTACAGCCTGGCTCTGGAACTCAATGCTCACAAATCTCCTCCCAGACCTTCCCTTCCAAGTTTATCTCCCTTGTTTGGTCTATTCTGGATGAATAAGAATGGCAAAGACAACAGGCAAATGTGATTATTTAATACCTGTTCCTGGCACTACTCTAAGGAAGTGATTTAATATTGGATTTGCCACAGGTTTTGAGAACAGCTCTTAGCTCTTAGCTCAAGCAGGGTTGCAACACACCATGCAAGGTGAGGTGAGTGGATGGTGCATCAGAAAAGAAAATACAGACACCAGAAATTAATGTGCCATTTGGAATGGGAAGGCCCCCAGTTTGGAACAATGCTGAACACAAAACCTTTCCTGCAAACTGGGCAGCCAAGGTATCAGCCTCCAGTCACCTGGGACACTCTGGATACAGACTGGGATGGGTTCATGTTGCTGCAGACTGGGCTTTGCTGCTGGATCAGCACCATCATCTACTGACTGTGACATGAGAAGCACTCAATTGTCTGCAGGTCTATGAAAACACTGTTCAAATCCTGATACCTCTGTACTGGGGCACCAGAGGAATATGGTCAATGCTAAATAACCAAAACAGAGCTGAACCTCAATGGAGGGTAAAAACTGATCTTAACTAACCTTTGCTTGAAATCCCTCTCAGTTTCTGTCAAAACAAACCAGGACATTTCCTAGGGTGCTGCTGAGTGGGTGCCCTTTCCCTATGTTTTTTTTTATCCCACCTGCCTTGTGATTGCTGTGAGTTTCTACCTTTTCCTTTGATTCTTTAAAATGTACCTAAATAACCTCACAGCTAAAATCATGTGCACCTGTCATAAATATTCCCAGAAATTCCATTGTGTGGGTTGTCATGCACTCCAGATTTCCAGCTCCAGATCACAACACAAAAATAAAAGCAAATGGGCAGAATGTGCCATAAAAAAGGAAACTTTAAAGTTTTCAGATTGATCTGGTGGGTGTTCTCTAAAGCTGGGGTTAATCAGAGACCCTCAGGGTTTCAGGCCAGTGCTTAACAGAGGGTGAAAAGAAACAGGGAACAGTTTCTTCAGGTGTGGAGCCCTCTGTGAGCACAGTATGTGTCTCTGGACAGGAGGTCTGGAAGTGAAGAGCAACTCCATTTCCTCTCCTGCTCTCCTGCACCTCAGATGAACCAGCCAAGGTCTAACTGGAAGGAGGGAGTATTTCTGCATATCTCCAAGTCTGCTGCATCTCTAGAATGTCACCATAATGTTACTGGGTCAGTAAAGGACTGGTTCCTCCCTCCTCCTCACTCACTGAGACAATACACAAAGCAGAGGGCAGCAGGTCTGTGCCCTTAGAGCAGCCCAGGAGGCTCCTGCCTGGTACCTGCCCTGCAAGTGAGCCTGGCACTCATCACTGGCTGGGAATGCATCCAAGAGGGTGAGATGTAACACCAAGAGTAACATTAAATGGAAATGAGCAAAAGCAGCAAAATCAATTTGAGAAGATAGTTCACATTCCAAGGGAAAGAAACACTTCCAGAATTGGGTTAAGCAAAGCCCTGCTGAGCCACTTACTGATTTCTTAATTAGCCCAGGGGCAAAAAGAAAAAGAAAAGAGGACGGGGTGGTGGGGGAAAGGATATAAAAGACCAGATTCCAGACAGAAACAGTCATACAGTTTCCTTGTGGATGTAAAGAACAAATCAGAAAGACTCCGGAGAGCAATGCAGCATCACAAACGTGTTTGTTTGCACAGCAACGTGCAGCAGAGAGGGGTCACGGTTTGGGGGAGAGCACAGGCATGGAAAAGGCCCAGAAGATGGAGAACGTTTCACGAGCAGCACCTTGGGAAGCTGCTTAAAGTGCCCATGCTGCTGCTGCAGGAGCTCCGGCCGTGCAGCTCCCCTGGCCGGCTGCCCCATGTGGACAGGTTTGTGTCTGCAGCACCGCAGTGCCACTGGGCTCCCAACCTCTCTGAGTGAGCAGAGCCTCATGGACACACAGCCCCCTGGCTGATTGACTCAGGTGAGTCATTTCTGCTGCTGGGACTGTGTCATGGCCTGGGCCAGCTCTCAGCTGCAGACGAGCCCTCTGGTCAGCTCTGGGACATTGTCAAGGGACAAAAGCTCCAGCACAGAGCTGAGCTCAGCCAGAACCCTTTGGCAGTCACAGGGATGGTCCCACCTTCACCCTCCAGCAGTGTGGCAGGACACAGGTCACGCCAAAGGGAAGGTGTGCCCACAATACAGAACAGCTCCTCACCTCACCTGTGCTGTGTCCCACCCAGCAAATATTCCTGACTCATCTCAGAGCCCTACTGGGAGGCAGCTACAGCCCTCCCCCCTTCACATCTGGGAGGCCAAGGTCCAGACTGGTTAAAGACAGTGTGATGCTCAGCTGGTGCTATTTCAGAGGGCACAGAAGGCTGAAAAGGGACTGCCCCAATCCTACTGTCCAGGGCAGAGTCAGGCATAGCGAATAAAAGGGCCTTATACATGCACAGGGAAAGCAAAATATGAGGCAGTTCCACCACACATTGAACTAAATCCAAATGAGGCACTGCAACTGTGCAGTTTTTCCAGGAAAAAATAGGGGGGAAAATGAGAAATCAGGGTCCACTGTAAATAGCTGAGGTGGTAAAACATCTCTAAGTTAAGTGAGAGATCAGGGAGGATCAAAGAGTGAGAGCAGATCCCACCAGAGCTATGAGAGGGGCTGAGACCCTGGTGCAAGGAGTCAAGAATCCTCTCCCACAGGGCCATTATCCAGCAGGCACAGAGGATCCTGCATGCACTGACTTTAATGGTACAGCCAAATTGAGCCAAAGAGGGGAAACAGCAGGGCCCTGACTGGCAGACCAACACCTCAATATCATGGAATAACCTGGAATTCTGCTAAAGGTGCATGATGTTGCCTCTGAGATAGCCCAAGTTTGGGATAAGAAAAGAGAGGAGTGGGGAGCACATTTCCAGCTCCAGGGGAAAAACTTTATAATGTTTCAGTAGCCAGGCAGTTTTCCAACTAAAACTAACACTTTAGTAAGGAAGTTCAATGCACATACAAATACACTTTGCATCACATCTAACAAGAGCTTGCCCTCAAAGCAGCTCTTTCCCTGAGGGCCTGCTACACCTGAAATGAAGCAGTGCCCCCCTTTCTGTTCCCTGCATGGAGTCACGGCAGATCAACACAGATTTCTCTGTGTGCCTGCAAACCTCTGACTGTTACAAAAGTGTTGAGGGTGTTTGTCACATCCAGCTGTCCCCTGACACAGCCAGCAGTGATCTCTGGGAGAGGAGCGAGGCTATGGGAAACACTCACAAACTGGGAGCAGTGCTCCCTGCCTCCAAAACCCAGCAGAGCTGGGCGTGGGGGAAGGGGGCAGAGAACATCTGTTTCCTTATTAAGTAGCGTTCTTTCTCTTTTCCTAATCTATGGAAAAACATGAAGGCAAAGGAGAGCAGAGAGGAGCCTTTCCTCACAGCAGGGATGCTGCCTGGCGCTGGGACTGTGGCTCTGCTGGGACGCTGCGTGCCCAGAGCTTCTCAGGGGTTTTGCAAAAGGGGACTCAGACCAGCAGGAGCAGAGGCAGAGAGACCCAGAGGAGCATCTCAAGGTTTAAAATGCAAATTCCTTCACTTTATTTTAGGTGGAGGGGTCAAGGTTTGCCCATTTCTTCCTCTCCTCGACTCCCCCCGGCACTCCTTCCCCCTTGCCCGGCGAGTTTTGTTTGGGAAGGGACTGTAGATGCGACGAGGGCTTTGTGTGGCCATTCAGCCGCGTGAAAGGGCTGGGCAGCCCCAGCGCAGGGAACAAACTTTTGGGGGTCAGCGCGGTCAGCTCCGAGTAAATGTGTGCCATTGTTTGTATTAAGGACACGATCTCAGCGGGGTGCCCACAGCACTGCATACAGCACCAGGGACTATTTATGCAACACTGGAACACACAGGGCACAGGACTGCTCTCCCAGGGAAAATAGGAACAGCCACTGCAAACGTGCCTGCTTGTTCCTAGCACTGAGATTTGCTGGAGGGGACAAATAAAACTCTTTTTTTCAAATGTGCATCATAAATAAAGATTTATGCCAAGTGAGCAGTAATCCTAGTTAGAGAGCAGTGGCAGAGACAGCACAGGAAAGTGCCTTCTCATAGTTTCTTTTCTCCAAGAGATGGACAGTCCAGGTCATTAAAGGCCTAAGATAGAAACAGTTTCTCTTTGCTCTGAAAACAGGCTTTTGTTTCCATGGAAGTGGCTCAGTCTTTTCTTGGGTTGCCTCCACTGCAGAAGTGGCCCTCGGACACAGGGTGGGAGCTGCCGGGGCAAGAGGAGCCCTGTGGCCCCCAAAAAACACAGTGAAATCCAGCTGGAAAAGCAACACGAAGGGGCAGGGGAGAGGCTTCAGAACCTGCAGTGTCCCTGGGAGGGCTCCACTACAAGGGCCCCCAAAGGAGGTGGCCAGCTGCAGAGGGGAGCACATCCTCCCAAAACCAAACTCTCATGAAGGGACTTCCGATATGCCTCTGGCTGTTAAAGGATTCCCCCCCACCCTCCATCTTCTTCAGTGTTTTCTACAGAGGAGTGTGTGTCCCCCAGAAAGTGCCTTTCCTCACCACTGACGTGACCCCCTTGTTCACAGAGGAAAGGGGAGTTTGTTAGGGCTGTTCATCCAGACATTGCAAACCAGAGTTTCATTAAACTGAATGATTAACCCAGAGGAACAGAACTGTCGAACAATCTCCAGCAAACATGGTTTAATCATGGCCAGCCCACACAGTGCATGTAGTCTAGAAAGATCAGATATACCTAGAGATCCCAAGAAGAAGCTGGACAATTTAACATATCCATGTGAAGTTCAGCCTCAATCGCAAATGGCAGCTTCAGCCCAACCTCCCTGGAAAAATAAAATGGAAAGAAAAATGAGACTGTGAGAGTGGTGAGGTTCTGGCACAGGCTGGACAAGGGTGTGGAGAGACAGAACAAGGGGAATGGCCTGAAGAGAAAGGAGGGTAAGATTTAGATTAGATATTGGGAAGGAATTCTTCCATGTGAGGGTGGTGAGGCTCTGGCACAGGGTGCCCAGGGAAGCTGTGGCTGCCCCTGGATCCTTGGAAGTGTCCAAGGCCAAGCTGGACAGGGCTTGGAGCAGTCTGGGAGAACGGAAGGTGTCCCTGCCCATGGCAGGGGGGTGAAGTGGGATTAACTTTAAGGTGTCTTCCAACACATAGCTTTCAATGGTTCTCTGATAAGAAGAAAGGGAAGGTTTTAATCCTGCATGGAGACCAGCAGAGAAGTGGGAGACCAGCAGAGAAGTGAGAGCCCAGCTGTTTGGGCACTTAAGGTTTGATGCTGAATCTTCCAGGACTAAACTTGCTCGTAGATATCAACAGCTTCATGGTGGGGTCCTGATTAGAGAGCTGAAGACTGTTACTCTGTCCATGTAAACCTGACTCCCAAAAAATGTGCCTATACCTTAAGAAACACAACCAGCACCAGTGGGTGAAATCTGAGAATGGCTGGAAACGCCCCTAGGTTTTCACAGAGCTGCGGTCTCTGCTCCTGAGCCTGGCACAGCTCTTGGGATCCCCAACACGGGACACCTTGACTTCCACCCCCATTGTGCTGGATGTCCCTTTCCTTTTTGTGTCCACCCTATTGCCTTTTGTGCCCAAGTGACACAGACTGATGAGGATTATTTCCACGGCTTCCTCAGGGACAGGGGGTTTCCCTGCTGCCCTTGTTCGGGGACAATAGACCCATTAAGCATCTTCCCAAGGCGAGGGGAGCGAGGCATACCTGGCCCCCAGTGTGGGAATGGCCGCTGCCCCTGACACCATTAGCATCTGAATGAGAATGATGCCTGCAGAACAACAGGCAATTATCCCACTGAAAAGCTTTTAAGTGGCATTAATTGCTGGCCACAGACTCAGGGCTCTCTCAGAGTAAACCGTGTTGACAAACAGGATCAAATATATTGGATTTCTTGCAGGGGAAAAATTTGTAGGATTGTGCCTCACTGAGGGCAAGCTCCACTTTGATTCTGTGTTGTCACACAGCAACCCCACACCTACCACAGCAGCACAGTCCAAGGGAGCCCAGATTTGGCTCTGCTGGCTCTGCAGTGCCTGTCTGGCTGCAGGAGAAGGCTCCCACGGAAGGGCAACGGGAATACCTGCTCAGCGTGTTGCAGGACTGCATTAGCAGCACCTCTGTCCCTCTCTAGGCCCAGGTGTACTTTGTTGTACTCTTGCTCAGAGATGCAAAGCAGTGGCACAGCCCTGAAACACAATCCCCTCTCAGTAACAGGCAGAGGCTTTATGTCCCACTGCTCTTTGATGGGGATAAACATCCCTGCACGGTGCAGGAATGAGGAAGATGTGAGAACATTTTACAGCTGAGGGAGGAAAAGTATTTTGTTAATGCATGTTGATCTTTAAAATCAACAATGCCGCTAATAAATAAATGCTGTTGTGTCCATTAAGTACTTGCAAAAAGTCGGAGATAATACCTAACTGAATCCCTGGAAAATCACACTCAAATGTTCTTTAACTTGTAACAAATTAAATTATTTCAAAGCTGATTTTGCTCACGTACAAGGCACTTCTTTCTACAGCTTCTTACTGCAAACTGCAAGACAATAACCTTAAAAGTTCTGCAGCACTATTTTTTCCTCAGGAGCATAATTTCATCTTCACCACCATGTGTCCCACAGTCACGCCAACACCTGGATGGTTCTGAGCTTCCTGTGGGTATCCAGACACAGAGGCATCAACCCATGATGGCACTGGGCAGAATCATAGGATCATGGAATGCTTTGTGTTGGAAGGGACCCTAAAGTTAATTTCATTCCACCGCCCTGCCATGGGCAGGGACACCTTCCACTGTCCCAGCTGCTCCAAGCCCCAATGTGAAACCTGGCCTTGGGCACTACCAGAGATCCAGGAGCAGCCACAGCTTCTCTGGGCACTCTGTGCCAGGGCCTGCCCACCCTTGCAGGGAAGAATTTTTTCCTAATATCCAACCAACCTTTCCCTCTGACAGTTTGAAGCCATTCCTGCTTGTCCTGGCACTTCATAAATTGTCCCTGTCCATTTTCTTGCAGGCTCTTATGGCACAGGAAGGCTGCAGTTAGGCACCCCAAATCCTCCTCCTTTCCCAACTTTCCCAATCCAGTGCACTCAGGAACCCCCTTGGGTCTTCAATTTTGAGCAACCCTTCTTACAAGAACAAAAAACACCCAAACAAACAAACAAACAAAATGCCCTCCTTGAAGCATTAATTTATACTTATTTCTAATTCAGAAAGCTTTTGACAATTGAACCATTACTCATTCACTTCATCCAAGTGAAGATGAAACTTTCCCTGATACTCTTCTGCATCACAAACCTGAATACGCTCCCTCTGCGCTTCTAGAGGATTTCCAGTAAATATGGGTCATTTAATGGCTCAGAGTGAATACCATGGGAAAAACTCTGAGTTTTGCTAATTTAGACCTCCAGCTCAACACACACATGTGGGTGGCCTTTTGAAGTTTGAGCAGCAGACCTTCTGCTAGAGCAGAATGGTTCATTCCCCACAGTCAGTGGCGCAAGGCCAGCCTGCACCATCTGAGGACAAGCCCTCTCACATTTATCCCAGCACAAAACTCCGACAGGAACTCAAGAATTGTTAAGGCATCTGTGGAGAAAGCTTTGAAAAAGCCTGTACAAAGTCCAGTCAACTGAGACTGCAAAGCTTTGCCTCCAGTGTGTGGCGTAGAATAGACAGCACAGTCAGAAAGCCAAAATATTAATGCAACTCCCCACAACATGTCTGTCCAAGAAAGACAGTGCTAAAAAAACCCAGCATGGGCCCCAGCAAACAAAAGATAGACCTCATGTGCTGCTAATAATGCCCAGTCATCAGGACTAAGCTAATTTCCTCTCATAGTGCCAGACTCAGACCACAAATAATTACCTCAAGTGTAGAAAAGATGCATCCTTTGTGTTGGTTTGTTTGTTTCTGTTGTTTCAATAAAAGAAAATAATCCAGTGCCACAGAGCTGGACCCTGTATAGAACCAGGGCTGGTCTCATTTGCTTCTGCTGAACATTTGGTCCTCGGTATGTGCTGATATTGGCAGGATGATGACAGGTAAGAAATGCCATGTGTTACATTATGGAAAAGCAAACAACTGAAGGAAAACCTGGGAAATAGAAATGCTGTTGGAGGAAGAGCCATTAAGCAGGACTGTGTGAAGCAGCATTTCATGAACCACCTGGTGAGCAGTGATTCTGGGGAATCAGTAACAAGTTCCACCCCTAATCATTTCTCTGCTGAGCAGTTGAGTTATAATTCAAAACTGTTTGAATCTGGCACCTGAAATAACGAATAAAGTTTCACTTCTTCCCCCTGCTGCCCCAAGAACTCGTGTCCCAGCTGCTCCGTGCATGATGAAGTGACCAAAACACCTTAATGAAGACCCACCCCACTGGTCCTTGCCCTGCAGTCTGCTGGGACAGCCAGGGAAGCAGCATCTGGACAAAACCCTGGAATGACAAGTTGTGACAGGAACAGGACCTGCTCTTGTCACACCTCAGCCCAGCACACACACTCAGGGGATGCACATGTATATACCTCCATACACAGGTGTGTCTGCAGAGCATAGGGACTTACAAACCCCACATTTTACACCTCTAGGTAGGTCACAGAGATATCCCTTAGGACAGAGGGAGAGTCTGCAGTGTTGGTTTGGAGTACCTGCCTAGGAGCTCCCCAGGACCCCTTCCCGTGCTCCTGCCCACAGAGAGCCTGAGGATCTGCCCCTATCCAGGCCAGGAACCCCCTGCTCATGGCTGTGATTCACAAACAGAGGGACCCCAGGGAGTGGGGACACACTCATGTGCACAGACCCGGTCTCTGAAAGGTTAAGGATTGAAGCCAAGGGTACCCCAGAGCTGGATCGGGCTGTGCAGGGTAGGCACACATTCCCTGTGAGGTTCCTGCTGGGCACCAGCAGCTGGCACTTGCTGGTCTCTCCAAGATCCCTTTGACAAGCCCGTGGGTACTGACAAAGAGGCTTTGGTGTAAACCCTGGCTCTGGGAGCATTGTCTTTGGCTCCAGGTAAGTGAATTTTTCCATCTGCCCCTTCTTCTGGGAAGAATGGCAGAGGGGCAGAGCTGCCAGCCAGGGGAACAGACCCTTCAGAGGGTCTCAGCACACAAACCCACACAGCTGCCAAACCGCCCTGGTGTGCCAACTGCTCTTGTTTAACAGGGCAACAGGAGACTTGCAAGAGGCAGGGAGACCAAGAGGGAAGTAGTTAAGTTGGAATTAATTTGCCACTCCATATTTAACTGACCTCAAAACTATTAAACAAATCTAATAGGAAATATCCCCCAGATTCCAAATACCTCTGTGCTGCCTGCTGGGGACCAGCCCTGCACTGGGCTTCAGCCACCCAGCAGACTGGTGCAGGGGAAGGGGGGCTTATCTCCTCCCCCATCCCAAAAGCCTGGCTTTTACTCTGAGCCTGCAGGACAGTTGATGAAAGCAGCACAGAGAGTATCCAGCATCCCAGGCTAAGGTATTGGAGGAAGCTGAGGGATCCTGATGCAGATATGTGTTCTGTGGGCTTTCCTGGCTCCTGTTGGAAGGAAGCACAGAGGATGTTCAGCAGTTAGGAGCAGGGACTGGCTGCTCAGGAGTCATTCGGGATTTTTTCATTCCTCAAGCAGAAAAAAAATCCCAACTTCTCACACATTAGTTGCAACTACTCCCCTCTTTGCACTTGGAATAAAGAGGGACTTGGGAGATTTAAGGCTGCAGACAGAGTGGAACTGGATTTTACCGCCAAAAATTCACAGACTCAGCAGCTATAACATGGAGAGAAGGTAGGGGCAGAAAGCTGGCATTAAAACAAACAAAAAGCAGTTTTTTCTAGCAAATAGGTGAATTCAAGCCACCCCCCGCCACCCCCCAATGACTTAAAACACCTGGTGACAGCACATTTCTGACTGTGGCATGCTGTCAGTTTTTGCCTCAGGTCTGAGCTCGGCTGCCCAGCCGCAGCCTCGGGGCTCTCCCCGGGATGAGGCGAGCAGGCAGGAGCAGCAGCCGCTGCGGGGCCGGAGCTCGGGCAGTGCGGAGCTGGGGCTGTGCTGTGCTAACACAGCGCGGCTCGGGTAGTGCGGAGCTGGGGCTGCGCTAACACAGCGCGGCTCGGGCAGTGCGGAGCTGGGGCTGTGCCGTGCTAACACAGCGCGGCTCGGGCAGTGCGGAGCTGGGGCTGTGCTAACACAGCGCGGGATGTGCGATGCCCCGCGGGGCGGCCGGGCTGGCCGCGCTCCGAGTGCCCTCTGCCGGCCCCTCCGCCACCCCGGGAGTCCCTTGCCAGCCCCGCAGCCTGCCCCGGCTGCCCGCGGCTCGGGGCCGCCCCTGCCCGGGCTGTGCCTCTATCGGGCCAGGCTGTTCGCAGAGCCCATGGCTCGGGCTGGCAGCGACCGCGCCAGGGCATCTGGAACAAACGCCCCCCTCAAGTGTTCGGGATGTTCGGCCTCTGAATTTCCCCAGTGAAGACACTCCACACCCTCTTTGGACTATCTATTCAGGGCTCAGACACTGCCCAGGGAGGAAGTTCTTCCTCCTTTGCAGGGGGAATCCCTGGGATCAGTCCCTGCCGTTCCTCTGCTGCTGTTGCTCGGCACCGCTCGCAGCGCCTGGCTCTGACAGCCTCCTTTCAGACATTTCTGTGCATTAAGAACATCCCCTCTCAGCTGTCTGCTGTGGAGGCTCAACAGCCCCAGTTCCCTCGGCCTTTCCTGAGCATGGAGATGCTCCAGGTGCTTCCCCAGCTCCGCAGCCTCTGCCGGCCCCGGGACCCTCCTGCCCGAGGAGCCCAGAGCCGGACACAGCACTCCAGGCAGGTGAGGGTGCACCAAAGCTGAAGGGGGGGCAGGACACTTCCTCCTTCCCCCTGCAGCCCACGATCCCACTGCTGTTCTTGCCTCAGGACACTGCTGGTCAGGGACAGCTCGTTGTGCCCCAGGACCCCCAGGTCCTTCTCCACAGAGCTGCTCCTGAGGTCACCCCAGTCTGTGCTCGTGCCTGGCGTTATTCCTCCCCTGGTGCAGGACCCTGCATTTTCCTCTGTTGAATTTAAGAAGGTTCCACTCTGCTCAGCTCTCCAGCCTGTTAAGACCCTTCAGAATGGCTGCACAGCACTTCGAGGTTAGGTTTACATTGCCACCCAGATTAAACTCACAGGTAAACTTCCCAGGTTTGCATGGCTTTTGGAGGCTTCTCCTTGTGGGACCTTGGTCCAGCAGCGCTGCAGCGAGTGACGGCTGAGACCGAACCCAGCAGCCAAATGCCCTTGTACTGACTCTCCTTCCCTTCAAGTGTGTCATTTGACAGAAAGATGAATTTAAACCCAGGAAAGAGGGCAACACAGTAATGCTGAAATTCCAGAGAGTATTTCCTGCTTGAGAACTGATCCCTACCATCAGTTCCCTGCTCTGTGCGAGGATGAACATGCTGTTCCCACCTGGGGGAGATTGCAGAGATGAGATGTCTTGATCAAGGTCACTTCTAAAGCACTGGGAAAACAACCCCAGAATTTTGGCACAGGCAGCTTCCTGGGTCAGAAAACTTGCAAAGCCCACTTTGATTTTCTTCCCTAGAAACCCAGAGTGATCATCTACACTGAAGGACAGTGTCACATCTATGTTTTGACAAATATGTTTTAAACAAAAGCCTAATAAATTTGAATTATTCAAACTAAAATTTCGCTAATATCATAGGGTTTTTGACCATTCTTTTGTAGGCGGCAAGAATTTATGAGTCTCTCCAGATATCCTAAAGAACTCCACAAAGATGACTGTAGTGATGAAGGAAGTTTGAGCAAAGGGGGCAGTCATTCAGTCCAAGTGTTGTAAACCCAACATTAGTAATTCCCCTGTACCCAGTAAACAAGTCTGAGCAAAGATGTTTTTGCAAGAGATTCATCCACTCCCTCCCATCATCTGGTTCAGGGCCTGAGCCAGCTCCCACTGAAGGGAACAGGCAAACTCCCTGCTGTTAAAGGCACAGATCAACTCCCAGCTCTGTGGGCAGCAAGTCTGACAAGGAGCCAGCCTTTCCCCCTGGACAGCAGTGATGCTACCTCTGGTTCAGAGCAGGCACGTTTGGGGGGGTTTCAAGGTGGGAAAGAAGCTTGAATGTGTCTTTCTTTTTTCTTTAATTGTTAAAAGACACAAGGCTGCCCTAGATCTGCCCACACACAGCACTGGAAAACCAGAGGTGGTTGTTGTTTGAAGGTGACAGTGATGCAGAAAGGCCGCAAGAGGAAGGGGAGCCTCAGTGCAGGAATCCTGGTTTAACCTTTCTCAGCTGCCACACGTCAGTCCCTTCCACAATCACCTCCAGGAATCCCAGACACTTCTGACATCTCAGCACAAAATGCACATCCTGTCTAACTCCATGTTCTGGGATAGTGTGTGTCTATTCCCATCACCCTTGGAGCTGGCATTCAGCAAGAGACACCCATAGCTGAGGAAACCCTCCTCATGCCCCTAGAGAGGAGGTGATGTGTGAGTGCCCACAAAGCTGGGGCACAAACTGGAAGGAGAAAGCCTCAATTTCATCCTTTTCCTGTGCACACCTCCTGAAGAATCACATCTTACCCCTTTCCTCTCCCAGGACAGAACTGCAACTGCTATTCCAGGCCACACTGGGCAAAGGGGAATTCATGAGCTGAGGTCTGGTCAAGCCAACTCCATGGCTTTTCCCTTCAGGAACTTGCAGGCAGAGATGAAGGTCAAGGAGCAATAGCCATGAGGCATAACACATGAAATTCCACCTCAGCATGGATAACTTCTTTGCCTGGAGAGTGGCCAGAGCCCTGGAACAGCTAGGAAGGGTGTGGGGTCTCCCTCTCTGGAGACATTGCAGTCCCACCGAGATGTGCTCCTGTGTCACCAGCTCTGGGTGGCCCTGCCTGGCCAGGGGGTTTGGGTCTGGATGAGGTCCCTTCCAGTGCTGGCTACTCAGTGATTTGCTGACAAGCTCACTTTACACCATGAGACACTGAGATTTATGCATCAAGAGGACAAAATATACTTTATATTCCCATACCTTCTACCAATGGCTCACTCACCATCCTGCTGTGCTGGACCAGCTTTAGCATCTCCAAACAGAGCCACCCCACAGGGATCACCCTGGGACTGGGCTTGACAAAAACCCTCTTTTGCCCAGCCAAAATTCTTTTGTTTTCTCACTTGTTAAGGTTAGTTTGTGGTTTTGCCTTCCCTTAGTGTCACAGAGAAATTAAAAAAATAAAAAAAATAATTTAAAAAAATGTAAAAAATAAAGGAAAGAGTTTACTAGGCTTCACATTCTGCACCAGTGTCTCTGTCCTAATCCTCCAAGAACCCTTGAGAGTTTGGTGTCAAGTGTTTTATACACAGCCACAGTCTTTAATTTCATGTCTGTTTTCCAGTTGAACAGCTCCGTACATTCATATAAGGAACACCACAGAAACACAAATACACTTCAAAAATTACATAGCAGCACCACATTCAGTGTAGCTGATTCCAGCTCAGGATTTGCAGGGAGCTAGGATGAAAGTCTGGTCTGAGGATGTGTGATACATTTTTTAGAGGAGAAATTCCTGAGCTCCCTAAGGGGGGAAAGACCCTTTGTGAATATAGGATTTTTCTCAGCTCTTCTCTGAGTATAAACCTCTTCATTGAGCTATTGTCAGATAAGGAATAGTTGGAAGAGGTTTAGAAATGCTTTCCCAAAATCTGTGATTTAACCAATATCATGATTTCAGTTAAACAATGCAGGAAATGCTATTCAAGGGAAGAAGACAAATCCATTTCCCTACAATAATTTTCCAGAATTGATTCCCACTCAAGTTATCTCTCATTAATTTGCCTTTTCCTTTTTCATCTTCTTTTTAGTTTTTGCCCCCACAAGATCCAGCAACTGGGAGTTTCACAGTTTAACAGCACAGGGAAGAAGAACTGTTTCCTCATGATTTCAACCTTATCAGTGATGATTTCCTCATGCTGAGCTGTAAAAGAAGCCTGCTGCCTTTCCTGCTCTGTTCTGCCTTGTCCCTTGCCATCTACAGCCTCAAACTCTCTGTTTTCTCCACCTTTCCTAAATCCTCTTCCAGCACAGGGAACAGAAGTGCATGTGGGAGCTTTGCCAGGGGTGCCACAGGCAGGCAAAGGGGAGTGGCTGGGAGCAGCCCCACCTCGCTGCTGCCAGCCCCATTCCTGGGCACAGCCTAGAAAGGTGTACAGAGTCCAGGAAAGCCTTGAAACATCTCTGTACTCCTGTGGGAGTTGGGGAAATACAGAATAAACAATAAAAATAATTATTCCAGCTGGGAAATATTATTTCTCCTGGTTTGTATTCTGCCTGAGAGGGAAAGCTGGTTGGAATTACATAAAGTATGGGTGATTGAGGAAAACAGCTTTTCAGCAGGAAAATAACTTCTCTGCAAATGTTTGGAAGTTACTATTATTGCTTAACACCTAAAATTAAATATTTTCTCTATTTTCTTTTAACTGAATTTCCCATTCCTCTGTTTTTCTGTATTGAAAGATAATTCTCTCAAAAGAATCATTTGTATTACCCTGGCTGGTTCAAATCCTTTATAGCCAAAAGAAAGAGCCCACTGACTGCACTAACCTGATGAGTTGGGACATCAATTCAGAGGCTGGAGTTTACTGGGAAAAAACACAACTTGGCCCAAGCCACTTGACCTGTCCAGCTCAGAAAACTGAAGGCTGATCTTGCTTCCACTCCACATTTCATGGTGTATTTTCTCCTGATTTTGAAGAGAAGTAGGGTTTGTGCTGCTTCATAAAGGAAAACACTTTTGGGATCTCAAAAAAGCTCTAAGCTTCTCATGAAAAGAAGATTAAGGCCCCTGCTGGATGCAGTGGGTACCTGTGCTGGTTTGCTCCGTGGCAGCTGGTGCAGATTTCAACAGACTGGGCTTAAACCCAGGCTGAGACTTCATGGCCACCAAGGCTCCCTGTGCCCTGCTCTTCCAGGCAGGAGCATCAGTTTCCCTGGCATGGCACCTCCTCCCACCCTCAAAGCCCCATGGATGAATGTCCAGGCACAGCCCTTGAAACATTTCCCCAAGCATCCTTTCTCAGTTCACAGCCTTGGATCTGCAGAGAGGAGGACACCACGGGGTATTCCTGTGGCCAGGATGCTCCACACCCCCCCATCCCAGCCCTGCCAGTTTGACAGATCTCCAATTCCAGCAGCTCTGTCCTGCCTGCCACTCATCAGCTTTGTGTGACTGATTGCAGTGGGGTTACAAAGTGCAGCAAACACCCACGTCCACCCTCTGAGGCTCTGATCCATCACTGAGTGCTGGGCAGTGCTGCCTTTCAGGAAGAGACATGGATTTGGGGCTTTCTCATGGCACAGAGAAGAAAGAAGGATTTGTCCATCAAAGCTTGCCTCAGGCAGCACATTTACTACTGCTCTCCAAAGGGCCTGGCAGACACTAAAGGCACAAACAGTCAAACAGAACAAATGAAAAGATCTTCTCCTCTCTGGAAAACACAAGGGCTTGGCAGCCAAATATTTCATCCCAGGCCCTCCTCTTCCTTTCCACCTCCCCCTCTGTGCCCTGTGCTCAGCTTTCCACGGCTGGGAAGGGCAAGGGAACACATTCCAGCTCTGGCACCCAGAGTTTCACAGCACTGGGACCCAGGCAGCACCCCACAGCCAAGCACCCCAAACATCTCTGTCCACTGGAAAACAAAGCCAAGAAGCCAGAGCTATTTGGAGCAGTCCCAGATAAAAAGGGCAGTTGCTGACAAAAGAAATGTTTCATGGAAATGGTTCTTTCAGGCCAGCTTTATTCTGGGGGCAGGAAAAATGAAATAACAGGTGCTTGATGGCAGCTGGGAGCGTTATGCTTCAGTGGAGCAGGAAAGAAACATCTGACTTTTGGAGGGACTTTTTGCAATAAAAGTGTTTTTAAGTACTGACCAAGCAGGGTTTTCCCGAGGACCCAGAGGAACACAACCATCCCTGGTACATGGGAATACCTAATACATGAATGTCATTGTAGAGGTTCATATAATTTTGATCTACTTCCAAATGCTAAGGAAGGATGTAGCCATCCAGGCACAAATAATCCCCACTGCAGCTGTGCTGGCTGCACTTCCCAGCACTGCAGAGAGGAAGGAGCATTTCTGCATGGTGACCATCTGTTCTTCCCACTGTGCATCTGTATGGAGAGGGGAATTCCACCAGCCTTTGAGTCTGTCACCCAAAATCCAACCTGGACTCCCAGCTGGGTGTCACCCACCTGGAGAGAAGGAATAGGGAAGAAGTCCAGAAATAGAAAGAGACACAATGGGACAGAGTAAAGGCTGAAGTTGGGATACTCATGAAGGCCACCAGCATTCTGATGAGCCCTGTCCCTTGCTGTTAGTAAACAGAAAACTGGAGCTCCACTCCCAAAGCTCAGGAGTTCCTCTCATCATGCCCATAACAAAGAGAAACTTTCATGTCCCTCAAGTGTAGAGGGAACTCATGTTCTAGGAAAAAGAAAACAATAAAAAAAATCAAAATAGTCTGAAGCTACAAATCAAGCTCTTCTCTCAGTTAACATGTAACAGGGGAATTGGGTGCTTTTCAGAGGGGGAAAGCACTGGGATTTCTTTGCTGCAGATTGACCTTGTGAAACTCACTGTGTCAAGAAAAAAAAAGAAAAAAGGAATTTTGTTGAATATTTCAACATCTGGAGCCACTTAGTGGCAGAAAAAAGCAACTTCTTGAGAAGCACTTTTGATCTAAAGCAGTGCTTTTAAACCTTTTCCTATTTGCTGACCCATAAAATTTGTCTCTGCATAATAAATACAAGTCTAATGACACTCACTTCTGGCATCCCACTCAACCTGGAGGTTCCTTAGATGTCAAGGAGCAGGAGAGGCAAAGCTGTGCTTTCCCAGGCCTGCCTTAGAATCTCCCAGACCATTTCAGTTCCCAGCATGGACATCTGATCACTTCACCAACAGATCACCTGCAGAAATGTGACCTTGCCTCTCTTGACATGGCATGGTCTTTTCCTAAACCCGAGATTGATTTTGGAATTGGTATCACCAGGTCTGCGTCATCCTGACAAAGCTGCTCACCTCTGCCCACAGAAAATCAGAGTACTTCTGCTCTCAGAGCTGCTCCACACCAGACTTAATTCAGGCTGTGCTTATCATCATCTCTCCTGCTTCCCAGAGTCTGCTGTGCCTGGATCTCCAGGTGCCTTGAGCTCTGGGCAAGTCCTGGGCAACCAATCTGTTGCTGGACCTCTTCCAGCCCGAAGAAGGCCAAGCAAGGGACACAGTCCCACAGGGATAATAAGGCAACATGTTACTGCATTTGGGAGCAGAACATCTGCACACTGTCCTCAACACCTGGTGAGTTTTTCTCATGCTTGATGTTTGGACATCACCTCTGCCTCCCTCACAACTCAGGGTTTGTGCTTAGCTGTTGATGTGACATGTTTAACTTCTCTGTCCCCAAGGTCTATACACTGCCCAGAAGGAGACAAGTCTGCCCAGCACTGCACCTAGAAGTGACAGTGGAGGGTGAATACAGCTGTAAGTTGTCCTCAGGGAGCCTTTCTTAGCCAGCCACAAGCCTGCCTTAATTGGTCAAGTATTTGTTAGCATATCACTGGGAAATCTGCTCAAAGGACTACGAGGAAATCACATGAAAAACAACTGCTGTGCACAACAAAGAATTGCATGGATCAGGTTTTTGTTCCCATTATATTTCTCCTCAGCACATTTGATTAGTTTGGTTAATTGAACATGTAACACACTCTATTATCATGCACCAACAGAAGAGGTTTTATGAGTCAAACAAATATGGCCATTATTAGCTGCTTCTGACATAACAAACAGCCCTATTAGCTTTGGAGAGGCAGTGTTTTATGGATGGCTTTTTGGTAAATGGGCTGCTTAATCACTTTTTTTCCCCCTGTAAAAAGACTCCTTGATGCTGCTCTGAGCTCTGGGTGTGGGACTGAGAGGGGACACAAGTCACAGCACTGTTACAAGGTCTGTGTGATATATTTTCCCTCATTTTCTCACACAAGGAGATAAACCTTGTTTATCCAAGACAAATCCATCACAAATCACTCTAAGTACCTCTGGCAAACATACACTCTTCATAACACCACAGACCAGCTCCAGCCAGGCACAGCTCATTCAGCAAGGGGTGAATGAATACAAATATGCAGGGGGAGTCAGAGGATGATGCCAGACTCTCCTCAGTGGTGCCCAGTGACAGGACAAGGAGCAATAGCCAGGAACCATAACACATGAAATTTCACCTCAACATGAAGAACTTCTATGCATGGAGGGTGGCCAGAGGCCTGGAAGAGCTGCCCAGGGCGGGTGTGGAGTCTCCCTCTCTGGAGACATTCCACTCCCACCGAGATGTGTTCTTGTCACCCGCTCTGGGTGGCCCTGCCTGGACAGGGGGGTTGGAGTGAGTGATCTCCAGAGGTCCCTTCCAATCCAAACCATTCTGGGAGTCTGGGATGGATTCACAAGGTGCTCAGCAAGCAGAACTAAACTCAGCCAGCCCCTGCACACACCTCTGCTTGTTTTGACAGCTTTTAGGTCCAGTCAGCCCTTGTCTGTGCCCCTCAGAACTGCTTTGCTTCCCACGCTGGTTTGTACAAATCCCAAGTGGTTTTGCAATGGGAAATGCTGTGCTGGGATGTCCACAGCTCGACAGG
This sequence comes from Erithacus rubecula, assembly GCF_903797595.1. Taxonomy (NCBI): domain Eukaryota; kingdom Metazoa; phylum Chordata; class Aves; order Passeriformes; family Muscicapidae; genus Erithacus; species Erithacus rubecula. The sequence goes on from NC_136672.1 coordinate 452,622, forward strand.
GACAATGGGAGCACTGACTCTTCTCCTCCTGAGCTTCTCTCAGCTCTCCTGTCCACATCTCAGTGTGTGCTGGAGATCAGAGGGGAGACAGGAAAGGATCTGCTGGGTTCCTACAGGAAACATCAGCTCTGCTGCTGCCGTGGCATTGACACCCCGAGAGAGAAAATCCTGCCCCAGGCACACAGCAGAGGGGTTTGTCACAACACTGCCAGCTCCAGTGAGAGCAGGAGGCAAAAACTCCACATACTCACCATGGAAGGAACTTCAGAAATAATTGTAATTAATGCATGTATTTAGATAGACATAATTTCTTCCTTTTTTTTCCTCATTGCAAATGAGAGATGTCAGCTAGAAACCTAAAAACTGAAAACCTCTATATTTCCTTAAACACAGCAATACTGCAGTTCTTACACATTTGTTTTAAACCACATTTCTCTAGAATCTTCCTGTTTGGTCTTGGATGTGTGACACATGCAAATGTTGACCTTGTTTGCCATTAGTTTGGTTTTTTGTTGTTTTTTTTTTTAATTTGGAAAATATCAAACTGAACTTTTCATAGGAAATTATGCATTTCACCACCTTTCTTGCTAAATGATGCTTTGACCTTTTGAAACAGAAATTCAGTGTTTCAACTCACATTTTCACTATTTTACAATGGTTCAAAGAATCCAGTTTTAAAATGTTTTGTAACAAAATAAAAGTAAACTCCTTGTTTTCAGATGTCTTTGATTAAGATTTTGAACTTCTCATCCAGTTTCAGAACTTTTTTTGTTTAGTACTAAATATTCTTATAAGAGAACAGGTCACTCTCTCTAGTCTGTTCATACCAAGGTACATGAAAAAACTACACTGGCTGAGGCATCAGAAGTGGGATGTAAATGTTTCTTATGGATTTAGATTCCATAGTTTTGTTTATGACTATGAATTTTCATAAACTAAATGTGGACAATATTCCATGATACCATCCACGTGTATGTGAATGGGAAAATGTTTAATTTTGTAATGACCTCATGTGCTGAAGTCCCTCTGAAATTTGGAGCTGGTGGAATAACAAACTATGAAGGAATATCTGCATCTTCAGAGCCTCCCTGAGCTTCACAAGTCATCTCATAGAGATCCAGAGGAGGCTGATTGTGATTAAAATGCAATTTCATACAGAGCATATGGACAATTCTCTGTTCCCCATTTGTAAAAGTGGTTGATGTTCTCACACTCCTGTCTGCAGTCACTCCAGTCCAGATTTCTAATTTTGCTTCTTAAGTAGCTAAAACTGTTTCACAGTATTTTCTAGGCAGAGAAGGATTTTCCACACACAGAGATCTCCTGGCAGCTTTTCAAATTTTTTACAAAACCTTTCCGTTTCCACATTTGGCCCCACAACAGCATTTACCATGGAGAGTAAAGTCACTAAGAAATAACAACTTGCATCCTTATTTGCCAAGATTTTAATCAATTCATACCATCCTGTTAGCCCAGGTTACCTGATCTCAGACCTTTCAGGTGATGATGTGTTAAACCTGAGGAGCAGACAGCTTAATGACAATGTGAGCACCAGATAAAAATGCTGAAATGCAGGGCAAGAAGTGCCCGTTACCCTTACAATATAACTGGATGATCCCTCAAAACATTAACAATCCCCTGTGGATGCTGGTGATGTTTGTGGATGGGACTCCTTATACTCTAAAGTAAAGGGATCTTGGCTTGGGTGGCTCAAAGTCAGACAAAATACACAAAAGTGATGATAAAGAGGGAGTTGGCTGCTATTTCTTGAGAAGATGATGGATCCAGTGAAGGCACAATTTGCAGGGGTACTTAAGAACCAATTAGCCAACCCTGGCATGGAAACCACCTCTATCAACTCTAGGGACACTCACACTAGATAGGTCTGAGGAGGAATTATTTAAATTGGGGATTAAGAACCAATTCACTCTGGGATAACTTTCCTGCCAATGGACAAGAGCCTTTAGAAAGCAATCCAGAGCCAAGGATGGACAGGAACTTATGGGAACTAACCCCTACCCCATAGAAAGACATCGAGGCAGCCATGGTCTGAATGTGGAGGTGTCTATTTCTTATCATACACAAGGAACACACCTGAGTGCTGGGGTTATCCCAGCCAGGAACACAAAGCAGCACAAGGTCTGCAGGATTGAAGGGACCTGTGATCAGTTAATGTGTACAAAGCATCATGTCAGATTCCAGATGCTTTGAACCATCTTAAAATGATCCTTTCAAATTTATTTGAAACAAACCAACTGAAAATTGCTGCAAAGGTTTCATGAGGATGTGCCAGGTTATGTTTATCCCCAGAGGAAGTCCCAAACTAACACTGCCATTGCTGAGCTCCTCCTGCTACTGAGAAGTGGGAGGAAGTTTGGCCTCTTGCATGGGCTCAGGAACTATGCAGCCAAAGGCTGAGAACCTCATAAGGCATAGATTTCTCATCCTCTCTCACTGTGCTTCTCCATGGCTCCATTGAAGGAGTGTTGAACATCAAAATGGGAGTCCTCTTGCCTCTCCTACCTTTGCCCATCACTGCAGGAAACAGCTGCTGTTTGCTCAGGACTGCTGGGGAAACACAGACCCTTGACTCAAGGGCTCACCAGTGCAGCGTCTGTTCTCTCTGGGTTGCACAACACTCCCCCATTATCAGCTCTTGCACAAATCCCTGACAGACAGAAAACACAGTTATGATAATAAGAATATCCTGGCTGTAGCTGCATAACAGCTTCTGCCTAACTTTTTTGCCTAGGATCCTCTCTGCTCTACAGCTCAAAGGTTTCAAGTATGCCTCAAACTACACACCCTGCTTGCCAAAAAATTAATGCAAGCAATTAGTGTGGCAAAGCACTTAAAAAAATAGTTCCATTCATTGCAGTGGTGTCCCACACTGGAGCTGGCAGTGACCCACACTTCCTGTCTCCTGCACTCGCACTCCCTTATGCAGACACCCAACACTTACTCAGTGGAAACATTTAGCTCACAAATCCCCACTCTGAGCTGCGGGGGAGAGGCTTCCAAACTCACCTAAATGTATTTTCTTACTTTTTTCTTTTTTCAATTCAGAGCTTCAGCACTAGTGAGAATTGCCAGCAAGAAACTCTTAAAGCTGAAAGCCCCTATATTTTCTTAAACATAACAAACCTGTGTTTCATATCACTGAGCAACACCAAGATTTGGAGCCCTGCATTTCCCCCTCCCTCTTGGCTCAATGGAGTCACCTCTAAGGACCCAGGGCCAACTCCTGCAACGCCTTCCATACCACAGGCTCTCTGCTGACATCTGTGCACCGCGTACCACAGCGACCCAGACAGCCAGACCCCCCCAAAACCTTTCCAGAGCCCCCCGGCAGCGACCTTCCCTGGAGACGCTCCTGGCTCCGGCAGCAGCCCCGGGGTGGGTTCAGCACCAAGGACAGAGCGCGGAGCAGGGCCGGAGCGGATTATGCGCGGTTTACATGCGGTGTACAAGCAGTTTACACACTATTTACATGAGGTATACACGCGGTTTACATTCGGTTTACATGCAGTGTACACGTGGTTTACACGCGGTTTACACACATTTTACATGCAGTATACAAGCGGTTTCCATGCAGTATACATGCGGTGTACACGTGGTTTACACGTGGTTTACACACATTTTACATGCAGTATACACGTGGTTTACGTGCGGTTTACATGCAGTGTATACGTGGTTTACATGCAGTTTACATGCAGTATACAAGTGGTTTACATGTGGTGTACACGCGGTTTATGCACATTTTACATGCAGTATACACGTGGTTTACATGTAGTATACAAGCGGTTTACATGCGGTTTACATGCAGTGTACACGTGGTTTACATGCAGTATACCAGCAGTTTACATGCACTTTACATGCGGTGTATACGTGGTTTACATGCAGTTTACATGCAGTATACAAGCGGTTTAGATGCGGTTTACATGCGGTGTACACGTGGTTTACATGCAGTATACAAGCGGTTTACATGCACTTTACATGCGGTGTACACGTGGTTTACATGCAGTTTACATGCAGTATACAAGCAGTTTACATGCGGTTTATATGCGATGTACACGTGGTTTACATGCAGTTTACATGCAGTATACAAGCGGTTTACATGCACTTTACATGCAGTGTACATGTGGTTTACACACATTTTACATGCAGTATACACGTGGTTTACATGAGGTTTACATGCAGCACACAAGTGGCGTACATGTGGTTTACATGTGGTGTACACATGATATAGAAGCTGTGTACATGCAGTTCACATGCGGTTTACACGTGGTTTGCACACGGCACACAGGCAGTGTACACACGATGTACACACAGTGTACACGCAGTTTACACACAGTGTACACACAGTTTACATTCCCTGAGTGCCAGCACAGAAGTAATTTCTGTAGTTGTCAGGCAAACAGTAAGAAGGAAGACTTGCTTGTCTTAGACAAAATGCAATAAAAAATATCCTTGAAAGTATTTTATAATCCATTTCACTCTCAGACATATAAAGGCCCAGAAATTATGGAGTTGGCATAGAAGTGAGCAAGTCCTACCACAGTAAAACAGGGCCCGGTAAATGAACATTCTGATGGAGGTCAGAACGGTGTGAATGGAGAGTTGTTTGGATAAGGGCCATCCCAAGGTTGTTGCATTTTTTGGATAAGGGCCATCCTGAGGATGTGCTGCTGGACAGGCTCTTTAAATTATCTGAAACACCTTTTTCTGCCAAGGGGAGCCAGCCAGGTGGCAAGGCTGGGCTCCTCCCTACCTTGAAGCATTTCATACAATGGCAGTAACTGGTCTGGCTTGACTGGGCAGGGGAAAGATAAAATAACTCTCCACAAAATGATAATCCAATTCCTTTGCAAAAGAAATAAATCTCCATTACCACCCCACACCTCTCCTGCAGTTTCCAATCGTTTCCTGTGTCAAAGGAACTGCTATTATGATGGATCTGGGGCATTTATTATGACAGCACAAGGCATAAACACTGCCCAGCATCAAACAACTTGAGAGCTCTGATTTCAAGCTAAATGCAATAAGAGAAGAGAACCTTCCCACACGGGGGAAATGAAGACTGTTTTAGTAGATTATGGTGGGAGCATAATGTTTTCAGTACAGAGAATTTCATTCCCCCATCTAGCCCAGAGTTCACGAGGAATACTGTTCCTATTTCAATTACTCTGAGTCTCAATCCCTCCCCCAGAAAATGCATGTCTCCTGTCTGTGAAGGAAAGACCAGAACACAAAGGCAATAATTGCCCTTTTACAGCACCAGGCCCATCTTTCATGGGAAAAGATTTCCAAGGCAAATAGTGATGGATTCCTGCTTCCATAGCACCCAGGTTCCAAGGAGAACAAGATGCAGATGAGCCAGGACACCACAGGTGGTTACCAGTTTGACTGATGCCAGTCTGAGACCTTTCTTGGTACTCCCGGAGCTGCTGCAGCAACAGCTCATCCATAGTGGTGCCCAGCCCACCTGTCCTGTTCCAGCAGTGCTGCCAGGCAGAAAAGACCCAAACTTCTCCAGTTTTTGAGTGATCCTACTAGCAGGACTCTCCAGCCAGGAGAACTTACATGGAGGGGTCATGAGTCAGTCTCCTTCAAAATGAGTTCTGCCAAATGGGGCCACAACAAGATCTTTCTCCTTTTTGGTGTGTTAGAGGAATTTCTGTGCTGTCTCCTTCTTTTCTGTATTAGACGTATTTTCAGCTGGAAAATTTCCCACCAGAAAACTGCAGTCTGAGGGCTGAGAGACTTCTGCAGCTTCCAAAAGGATTGTGGTGATTTAATCTTCTCAGTTTAAAAACGAAAGTCCGCCTTGAAAATGCCCTGAACAACTAACCCAGACCCAGGAATTGTATGTGAAAGAGCAGAGCTCTTCTGTGCACAGCTGCTTTTGAAAAGAAATCCCCATCCACCATGTTCTGTTGTGTGGAGCTCTTTTCTCATCAGATAGGCTGTACAAATATCTCAGGGATAAAGTCCCTCTGGCAGAGGAGTTGGCCATCTGGGGGTCCTGGCCCAGTTTCTGTGCATGGCAGCCTGGTCCCTTCACACGGGGTTTTGTGCACTGGCAGGAGCACTGTGGAAACATTATAGTATGAACCCTGGTGCCTCTAGAGTTTCAGAGCACATAAGGTTGGACTCCACCTGAAAGACATTTTCAGGATGGCACCTCTAAATTTAGGAGCCTGAACTCCACACACACACCTCTGCACACTCAGCCCTCAACAATAAAAATCCAACTACCTAAGACTGGAAAAAGCATCTTCACTGAAGCACCATGACCTGTAAAGCACCCCCTGTGACTCCAGGGCACCTAAGGTGATCTTAAAGTTGGGCAGGGGATTTTCTGAACAGGCTGAACCTCGGGTGCCTGACTCCTCAGCTGCACACACTTGCTGCTGGCTGTCTCTCGCTCCCTGTCCCTCGGGAATGTGCTACTCTATCAAAGCTCTAATCACACTCTTGCCCAGGGCACTCATGAGGTCAGCACAGAGCTTCAAGGCACAATATCATCCCAGCCAGGCTTCTGTGCTTCCCCTCCCATGCCAAATACTATTTTTCCTCCTTTTCTTCCTGCAGATGAAGGTGGAAGATGAAATGTAAGAGATGAGAGAGAAATTGGAAATTGCTAATCTCTAATTTCAGTTTGATAATTTGCTTTGGCTTCTGGGGTATTAAAATTACAACACTTTCAGGCTGTATTAAAAAAGGCATCAACTCTATGATTGACAACTTTCTTAATAACATTTTTCTTTTCAGAAGGTATTACACTGAGTTAATCTTTAAATACAGTCAATTACCACTTCTATCTATAGGCTCAATTGCTCTCTTAATGATACAGGGGAGAAAAAGACACCACTTCAGTGTACTTTGTGTCAAGGTTTGGGAGCCACTGATATAAACCAGCGAGGAATAATGTCACATCTCATCACTCAAGAGGTTATGATCAAACTCCTTGAGTTACCTTCCTTTGTATTCCAACCCCCATCCTTCCAACAGATTTCTCCACAGAAAGACTCCATGAGTTGTACAGAGCAATCAGTTGTGTTTGTTTCACAAAGATTCCCATTAGATTCCCAGTGGTACTGTCAGGCTGCACTGCCAGACCTATTTGAAAGGGTTTCCAAAGGAGAATCTGACATCCCAGTGCTCTCAACAGGTTTTGTCTGCTTCCCATTCATGACAGGCATTTGTACCATGGCTGCTTGAAGGACTTGCTGAGAGATTATTTTTCTTCTAAGCAAAGGCTGACTTAATGAAATTAGGCCACTTTGCAAGACTGTAAATTCACTTTGCTTTTTGTTGGGAAATCACCAAAATATTTTGTTTTGATAAATTCAAAATATCTTGTATGGACTTTGATATTACTGTAAGAATGAATTATTTTATTTTATTTTCAGATTAGATCAAAACCAGATGGGTTGGCTGCACTGAGATGAATCATGGAATCATAGAATCTGCTGAGTTGGAAGGGACCCATCATGATTGTGCCACAGACTAATCACAGGATGGTTTGAGCTGGAAGAAAACTTAATTCCATCTTCATACCATGGGCAGGGACACCTTCCACTGTCCCAGGTTGACAGAGTCCCATCCAGACCAGCCCTGCCCAGTTCCATGGATGGGGCATGTCAAAATAATGTCAGAATTCAGTAGCACAGGAATATGTTGACTATTAAAAAAAAAAAAAAAAAAGCCCAATCAAACAAAATTCCAGCTTCTTCTCTCTGTTTTGGCCTCCATAAATTCCTGTTGTCCCACAGGGAGCTGCCTTGCCTATGCAGAGGTGTTCTGAGAGGGCTCTGAGCATCACCAGTTTGGGAAAGCATCAGAGCTGAAATCCTTATTCCCTGGCTGAGGGCTGGAACCATCAGGCAGTTCCAGCTGAGGCTGAAAAGCAGCGAAGCCAATCCCCTTCCCAAGGCAGCTGAACCCCTGAATCCTGCTATCCAACAGCTCTTGGGGACAGGGAGAGTTTCTTCTGAGACCTTCCACTGAACACCTGCTCTTCCAGGCTGGAGTTTTCTGCTGCAAGTGGAAGAAGAACCAAATCCAATCTCCTGCCCTGAGAGCTGTGCCAGAGGATTGGCACCAGGGCAGAGCAAAGCCTTGCAACCTTCTCAGGTCCCTCCAAACACAGACTGGGGCCACCCCCCTGCCCAAAGCTGCCTGTGGAGCAGAGCTCAGCAGGGCTCAGCAGGGCCCAGCAGGGCTCAGCAGACACCATCCCCTTACCCTCAGCATCTGTCCCAGGCACGGGGGTGAAGGGAGGAATCTGCAGCCAGATCAGTTTGCAGTCAGACCTGGGAGCAGCCCCTCTCCAGAGTTTTGTTTGACTTTCCAGTAATGGTATCTGGCTGGGAGCAGGCAGGGCAGCACCCAGGATTAAGGGGGCCCATATTAGCTCTTCCTACCCTGCTGTCTCAGGGGCTTGGAGCAGGTGCTTCTCCCTGCATTTCCACAGGCTCCTGCCTGGCCGCCTGCCAGTCTGAGGACAGTCCCCAGCAGCTGTTCAGCCTGATGGGAGGGCCTGGACACTTGAGTGTGAGGCCACATGTCACCAGGAAGGAAAAACAGCACCATTGCCTTCCCTCTAAACTGGGATAATTCCCTCTTAGAAATATGATCTGGTTTATAGACCCCCAGCATCCAGATCCTGGGTAAATCCAGGTAGGGAAGAGCACTTCTTCTCCTGTCTTTGTTAAATTATAATGGGGTGGTGGATGTTTTCTTCTCAGCACCATGCTAGTAAGAAAACAGGGGACAGAAGTCTATGAAACAGTTCAGACCATTCTGATTTCCCAGCACTCCCCCTGAAGAAGCTCAAAGGCATCTGAGCACCAGGTGTGACACTGCTGTGTGTACAAGGCTGTGTCCTGAAGCAGAAACTTGGACCTGGGAGATGAAAGAAAGGCTCTAAGAGCATGTTCCTCTGTTCCTCCCATGAGGCATGAGGCTTATTTCTAGCCTTACCACCTCTGTGGATACTATTTGGAATTTTGCAGCTGATGAGAAAGGACAGGAGAAGACAATCAGATATAAAGTAAAAATATAACCTCCTTTGAAACTGTCAGAAACTGATGGAAAACCATTTAGTGGATGAGAGATGAAATGTTTGTACACACAGGACCCGTTTTGAGAGTGAGCTGCTCGAGAGCCTTGGCAAGGATTTAACCCTCTCAAGCACTACAGTGTTTTTAATAGATCACCTGTAAAATACCTCCTTCAGCCTAAGCCAGGGCCTGATGCAGGAATCAATAACAAAGATCCTGCTGTGTTATGAAGAAGGTCAAATTAAACAACCACAGTGGTGTCTTCAGCTTCAAATTCTATTAGACTACAGAAGAGGGAGAACATGAGTACCCATAACAGAGAGAAACAGAGTATTTGCCCTACTTTTGCCTCTGCAAATATGAAGGTCTAAAAAAAAAAATAAAGTAGTGCAGTGCACCAACATTTGTGCTACCAGGGAAACATCATTCCCTTTAGGAGATAAACCATCTGTGGCAGAAAAGTTACAGAATTCAGCTCAGGTCAAAAGCACATCCAGAGTGAGGACCTGAATCCATCAAAATTTTACAACTGCTCTTCTCTAATGGGGTTGGGAAAAGAGTGAAGGTTAAGAACTTAAGGCAGAGGAAACCCAAATTCTGTGTTTCATTTGGGAAATCCAGGACAAAATAACATCACAAAGGAAGCTTTCAGACCAATTCCAAACATTACATTAGTTTGGCAGACTCCACTCAACAGTTTCTACTTCATAATTTGCATATCATGTCTGGCCAACATTTTTTAAAATAAGAAACACCAAAAAGCAAATGCAGCTGCTTTTCATCTAAGAAACTTCTCTATCTTCTGGCTTCCGTTACTTGATGGCAGGGGGGAGGAGAAAATAATGGAGCTGAGAGCTGCCTCTGGAAAGTGCTCTGCCGAGATGTGTTGAGAATGTTCAATCCAGAAAAAAAGGGCAGGCAGCATCCCTTGTACACCTCCTCCCTCTGACCCCAAAGGCCAAGAAAATCTGTCACTTCAGAGCCACAGAAATGTTGTTTGGAAGGTTGCTGGTCCAACCTCCCTCCTCAAAGCAGAACCAATGTCAGCAGCAGCTCAGCCACGGCCTCGTGCAGCCAAACCTGAGGTCAGTCAGGGCTTCAAGGGCGAGCAATCCACTCCACCCCAGCCTGCACTGCCCACTGAATTTGAAGTAATTGGATATTCTCTGAATATCCCTGCACAGCATCTTTCCCACATCAAGTAGCCTAGATGCATTATTTAATTTTTGGGGAGCAAAGGAGGAGTTGTGCTGCATGGTGTGCGGCCTGAAAGACAGCAGTAAAAGAAAAAAAAAGTCAGGATGCCATAAAGTTATCAACAGCAACAAAGTGAAGAGTGAAAAAACAGGAGCAATTTCCAGCCTCCTCCAGTGGCATTCATTATGTATTCACTGCACAGAAAATTTCAAAAACTTTCTTTCAAATGGACCTGTTTAAATGTATAAAATGTGTAGCAGATTAGGTGATTCTGTAACCAGGCTCCCAGTGGGACCGACTTAAGTGGAAACAGCTCTTTAGAGGAACATCCTGAAATTTGTTTTGACTTATCTCCTGAGCTGTTTAGAGATTTAAATAGTCACTCAGATGTGGCCTCCTAACTCTGCCTGCAGCTTAAAATAGTGTAGGAAATGGGTTTCTAAAAGGCTGTTAAATAGCACAAATACTGGCAAAGAAAAAAATAAAAGTTAATTTTTCTACTTCTCTCCAAATGGGGGAAAATGTTATTGACCTGTTCAAGCTCCAAAGAAATTTTCTCCCAAGTTTAAAGAACATGTTGTTTGAGCAGATTGTATTACCCAAATTGCCTCCTGTGGGAGACTTGATCACTTACTACCTTTTCTAAGAGCTGTTCCTTTTCCAGTATATGCTCATGGCACCCCCTTTGAAACTGCAATGGAATAACTAAACCCATTCCAAAAAACTTCTGTTTTCCAGAAATCAGGGCAAGCTGTGCCAGGGGTGACTCAGGTTGGACATCAGGAGGAATTTCTCCATGGAAAGGATGGTCAGGAATTGGCAGGGAGGTTTGGAGTGCCCATCCCTGGAGGTGCCCAAGGAATCCCTGGAGGTGGCACTGAGGGCTCTGGGCTGGGGACAAGGTGGGGAGTGGGCACAGCTTAGAATCAATGGGCTGGGAGGGCTTTTCTAAAATGGATCCTTTGTGATTCCAGGATCTAAAGCAGCATCTGTAAGTGACAACAACGTGGGGCCAGGGGCAGCACCTGCACACTGGAACTGCCACTGGAGCATCTCGAGTGTGCATCTGGAGGGACTGGTGGCACAGTGCCCTCATGGCACACCAGTCTGCAGCCCTGAATGAACATCCTGAGCCTGCCTTGGTGTGGGTCTGCTGGGGAAATCAGTCTTTGATTTGCACCATTAAACCTCCATGAGGGGATGGAGAGCATCTGGAGCTCACCTGGAGGCAAACTGGGAATTTGCTTCAAAATTGCAATCATCCTGTGAACCCAAGTTCACAGACAATTCATCTCTGCACAGGCAAAAGCCCAGGGATCTAATCCAAAGCTGTTGCCAAGGTGCCATTTAGAGTCACTGGGAAAGATGACTTTGAGAGGGTAACATGAAGAAAGCTCACCCTTTAGAAGGGGACTTCAATGCCTCAGCAAAGCTGCACAGAAGTTTTTTGAAGATTTGATTAGAAAATGCCAATTAATCTTCTTCATCAAAAAAAAACTTTACCTGGGAAAGCATCTGTTTTGATGTTAAGGGTTCTTTTCTCTCTCTCACTCTCTCTCTTTTTTCTTTTTTTCTTTTTTTTTTTTTTTTTTTTTTTAATTTAGAAGAGAGACAGAAGTTATAAGCAAAGAAAGAATCCAGTTTTCTGGTTTAAAATTACTTTGAAATTTAAGTTAATTGCAGTCAAATAAATCTTTCAAAAATAAGAAACATTCAAAACCAAAATGGAACATGACCTTTCTGGGGATTTGCATCTTCAGAAGGAAAAGTGCACTTTTGGAGCTGTCATCTATTTTGTGGGCAAAAGAAAAAAGGAACTGTATATATATATATATTTTTCACAATTCTTAGTAAAAGAGTAACAATCCCCAGACTGTATTTGATGGCTCTTTGGCATCCCCGAGCTCCTTTCTGGGGAGTGATGAACCAACTTGGGCTCAGCCTTGTGCCCGACGGGCTCTGGGGGGACGCCCACCTTCACCTTGAGCCCCGGGTCTGTGCAGACCCCAACTCCCCAAGCCCCCAGTGACATCGCAGTGCATCTCTGCTCGAGCTCAGACATCCAAATAAACAAACACAGAAATAAACACGGAGCATCCGCACCTCGTGCCGCTGCCTCCCCTTCCTCAGCCCTCCAAGCGCTGCTCCGCAGAGATAAGCCCCTGGCATTTTCACTCCCAGCCTCCAATCAGCCATTATCATAAAAAAAGTGCTAAGCATCTATCAGCAGTGCAGCTCAGTGATTTATGTTCAAAGTTAGGATTATCTATTCTGCTCAAATCCCTTCAAACAGGAAACTGGATAAAAGAGAACTGCGCTCCGCAGATAAAATTGGAATATAGGTTTGTGCAACAGAATGACAGGCAGGTTTTTATCTCCCAGTGACTCCAACCACCTCATTTTGTCAGGAATTGTTCATTATCCGCAGCCAGGGACTCGTGGAGTGACCTCGGTGACATTCCTGCATCTCCTCCCCCTGCTCCGTGTGCGGGGCAGGGCTCGAGAGTCCCGAGCAGGGCTGGTCAATAACCGGGGCTGAAGCCCGAGATCAACCCCGGGCATCTCTGCCCCGGGGCACCTGCGGATCTCAGCTCTGCCCTGCCCCTGCTCTGAAGCCCTCAGTTTCACTAAAAGGAGTGATAAAATTATAAATCTGTTGAGGCAAAGCACAAATAAACAGCAACCTGAGCTGAAATAAACACTAAGCAAGGCTGCAATAAATACCAACCCAAGTTGGCCAATTTATCAAATAGAAAGGCAGGTTTCCAGTGTCGGCTCCTTTTGACTGCATCTTTTCCATCATAGCAGGACTCAGGATTAAGTAATTTATTACCTCCCTCCAACGAATAACTTCTCTATCCTGTAACCATTACGCTTCATCTCTCTTTATTCTGCTTAATTAGCCACTATTATTGCTGGCACAGTAATGAGCCTCGAGGAGCACCACGGGCAAAGGTAGAATGCTTTCTTAATGCAGTGGAGCCCCTTGTGACAAGACAGCCATTCACTGACCCTGCACAGCCCAGCACAAAGGCACTTTGTTGGGCTGGGAGCTGACTGCCACGCTGGCTGCCTGCTCACAGCACCCAGGGCAGTCACAGGAGCATGGGGTGCCTTCAGGGACAGCAGAGAGCAAGAGAAGGGCAAATGACCCCTCTGAGTGGAAAGGAGAGGAGCAAAGGAGACAAATGCAGCAGGATCTGGGGTGACTGGAGATAGGGAGGTGCTGCAGCCTGCACAGCACCACGGCTGATTTACCAGCACCTGCTGAGAGAGGAGAAGGCAGAAGGGGTGGGAAAATGCTGAGACATCTGAGGGGCTCAGGTGCTTTTCAAACCAAGTGAGGGACATTTGTCCTTCCTCCACACATGGCTCAGACAACGAAGACTCATAATTGTTTTCAAAACACTTACATGATTTGAGTGCCTGCATGGGGGGTTGATGTTTTTGGGAATGTCTCAATTAACCATCTCCTGCTTGGTTTTCCCTTCTGGGAAACAGATCCAACTAAGGCTAAATCCTTCTAATAACCGAGAGATGCTGACTTTGTAGGGGTATGAAGCTACCATGCCTAGAATGGGTTCTGGCAGCTATTCTGTCCTTCTGTGGAAGACCTTAGAATCTCCAGGAGAGGGAAAAATGACAGATTGGTAACAGCATTGCTTTTTGGCAAAGAAGGGAGAATTGCTGCTGGATCCCCCTCATCCTGGATATGAAAGAAGTCCATACCTGTTTATATTATTTAGTAATGTTTTAAATATTAATAACTAATGCTGTTCTTTAGTATTTGAGGTGTTTGAGGCAAGATTCTGCTGAGTGAGGTTGTGAGACAGCCAGCTTTGAGTGCATTAAGCTGAAAGGACAAGCTCAGGGCAGGAGGTGCATGGGCTGCTCTGTTTTCCACTGGCAAGAAGCAAACCCAGATCCAAGGCAGAGCTGTCTGCAGCTGGGAGTGTTCTCATTACTCCAGGATGAGGAGCCCATCGGGATGAAAGAAGGAAAGGACCACAAAGACCTTTGCTTACCTTTCCTCATTTACTCAGAGGCTTCACCTAAAGATTCAGAAAGGGCAGGAGATTAATTGTACCAGCTGCCACCTCTGGTGTGTGTAACCACAGACTTAGGACTTTGTGCTCTTTCTGTCTGGTGCCTGACAGAGCTTTGGGAGATTTATCCTGCCAGCCCTGGACATCTTGGAATTTTGTTCTCTTTTGTTCACTTCCTCTTTGTCATGGGTCTGATTCCTGCCTTAGATGTCTCTTTATCCATTTTTTCTGAGAACTGCCTATTTTCTACCTTGAGCATCCTGCAAGCTATGTTCAGTCACTGTTCCTAGCCCTGGACTCTCTCTCAGGGCCTCTTGGTCCCAGAATAAGTTCTCCAGCTTTGGACACATAGACAAGAGCCACTGCCCAGACCTGGGAGTAGGGAGCACCCTCTGCCCCACAATTCAGACACACAGACTGTGTCAGAGCACAGGTGAATGCACAACTCAAGCTCAGGAACTTTCTAAGCTGACCTGGACACTCTTGGACTTCCAGAAACGAGTGGGCAGCTGAGATGGGCCAGAGCACTCTGTGAGTGAGGGCATGGCCAGGGTGGCCTTAGGCAGACTGGGTGTGAGCCAGAGCAGAGCCCCGTGATCCTCCTGCACTCCCCAGCACATCCAGTCCCTGGGGTACATCCCTCTCTGGGATCTAGAGTCCTAGGAAGGAATACCAGAGTTTGGAGCTGGGAATCCTGCAGTAAACCCAAATTTCCTGGTTTCACACCTCTCTCTCTCTCTGAGTTGTAACTCTCAGCAGCCCCCACAGCTTCCCACTCTCCCAGCCATTCCAGCTCTCCCATATTAATTTCTTCAGTGCTCATTAGCACCTGTTTTGGCCTCCCTGGAGCAGGACATCCACAGTGCCATCACCACAGGTAACATCACCACAGGTGACATTACCTTGCTGGGGACAAGCAGGAGCAGCCACTGTGTTTCCAGAGAATTCAACCCAGTCTGAGTGCAAACTTCTTCCTAACACACCTAATCAATGCTTTAATTATTGTAATTTCCTTGGGGTTTTTTGTTTGGTTGGTTGGTTTGGTTTGTTTTTTTAGCTTTATAGGGACATCACAAAAAGCAGAGCCAAAAGGGAGAGTTCAAATTCAGGATCAAATCAGCCCAAACCACTCGAAAAAAAGTGATTAGATCTAAAAAGCTGATTTGACAGATTTGATCTAAAAAGTCCCAGCTATGCAATTCTTTTGCCTCCCCCATCGCAGCAATGCCACTGGCCAAAATACAAAGAGAAATTTTTTGCAGTGGTTTAAAGCCCTTGGAATAAATTATGCCACATCACCTCCTCCATAGGTGCACCTGCTTTCTGCAAAACCAGCCCAGGGATCAGCAGGACCAACTGGGAATGGGGGAGTTGCCCCAGCCCTCTGCTGCACCAACACCCCCAGCATTCCCAAGTGTGGCTTTGCCTTTGCACCTGGGTTTTCCACACCCCCCTGCCTGTGGTGTGGAGCCCAGAGCCAGGCAGGGACACAGTAGGCAGGGGGAGCAGGTGCCTAGGTTTGCTGACAGATCTCCAAACTTCTAACGGAGCCAGAGCTTTTTTATCCTGCTGCGGCACTACAAAATGGCCTCTGAGGAGCATGTGGGACTTTGCTGAACCTGTCCTGCACTTTAAGAGAGGTGCAAAGGAGGAAAATTAAATCCTACAGCATCCAAAGACTTCTGTCCCAAAAGTGGGAAAAATCATCTTGGTAATAGAGCCTTGCTGGGAGCTGCCTCTGCGTGGTATATTTTAGAGTTTTAGCTGTTGAGACTTGGTCCCAGCAGCTGTGGGGAGGCAGAAGGCCAAGGCCCCTGAGCTCTTGTTCTTTTACATGAAATGGGGCTTTTGAGCTATGTCAAAAGGCTGAAGGAATTGTTCTTTCTGGGCTCTCTGGTCCCGGGATGTGAAGTGCTCCAGTGGGGCAAAGCAGTTCTGCTCAAGAAAGACAGACTTCAAAGTCCTTCTCTGCAATGGGCTGAGGTGCTGATTTGAAAATATTTCCCAAACATGTTTTGCATCTGGAGAAACCCAGTTTTAGAGAGAGAAGCAGCAAAGCACTCCCATGCAGAAGAACATTTGCACATGTGCTAGCAGAGTCCTAGAATCATGGAATCAGAGAATATCCTGAGTTGGAAGCACCCACAAGGATCACCCAGTGCAGCCCCTGGCCCTGCACAGACCCCCAACAATCCCACCCTGTCCATCCCTGGTAGTGCTGTCCAAGCTCTCCTGGAGCTCTGGCAGCCTTGGGGCTGTGCCCATTCCCTGGGGAGCCTGGGCAGTGCCAGCACCCTCTGGGGGAAGAACCTTTCCCTGAAATCCAGCCTGACCCTCCCTGGCCCAGCTCCAGCTGTTCCCTGGTCCTGTCCCTGTCACACAGAGAGAAAAGATCAGTGCCTACCACTCTCACCACCAGGTAAGAATTCTTTGGAGACATGAGATTGGAAAAACCTCACTGATCCCAATTCTTCAAAAGCTATTTTCAGTAATGGACAGAAAGGAAATAAATTCCCATTTCCCTTCTGCAACATCAAACAGAATTTTACTGTTGCACTTCTCCCCAGCCTCATCAACCCAAACACTCTTCCAATGGTGTTTTTTCTGTTTATTTGATTGTTTTTCCAATGGTAAAAAAATATTTATAAATCCCTAAACCTTTATATTTGCCCTCTCAAAGGCAGTGGGGAGCTAGGAAGGCTTTTACAGGTTCTTTGGTCAGAGTCCCTGAAACATTTAGACCACATTTCAGCTCATCCACATCTTCCCTCTGATTGTACAGTCCCCAGAATATTCAGAAGCAGTTAAACAAATATCTGAAATGAGAGAGCAGCATTTTACATTTATTGCCACTCTCAGGTGCTGTATAGTTTTTATCCCTTTGGCTATTACCTGATGCATTTGATCTTTTTGTTTAATGCTCACTTCCCCCATTAACTTCTTCACTTCCACAGGCTCCTGTGCTGCACAGAACAGGGAACAGCTTTGATAAAAGCACACATCAGTCAAATTCCCTTCCTTGGAGCTTTCACTTGAAAGGGACACAGCCAAGGTGTTTGCCATAATGTTTAAAGTACGTTCCCCACCCCATCAATCTGTGTTTGCAAGAAGCCTTTGAAAGCTTCCAACCAGGATTGCTTCCCTGAGCAAAAACTTTTCCACCAGTCTGCAACTCCTCAGAGGAGAGGCTGGAGAGGAAACAGCAGGGCCACTGTTCTGCTTTGCATTTGCAGCCCTGCCACACAGTGTGCTGAGCCAGCCCCCTCCCATCTTCAGGACTCAGTCCCATACCCAAGGCTATCTGATATCCCTGCAGAACTGTCAGGAAGCCGGAATAATTAATGGTTGTTCTGTGAGCCTTGAAAGGCAAAAAAGTAGAATATCTGTCTTCTTGTGGCTAATTCAGTATGATTACCCAGTTTCTTGCAAATGTGTTGGTATTTATTTAATCAGATGGAATAAGGCAGGGGGAAACCATGGGGGGATATTTGCTGTTATTAAGAAATCCCACTGGCTGAAGCAGAAGCCACCAGGAGAGAGCCCACACACCATAGACTTCAGCTGAGTTATCCCCGAGCTGGGAGCCCACACGGTGCCCACAGAAGGGTTTGGAATGCTCAGCAGCCCTGACCTCACAGCACAGCCCCAGAGCACCCCCACCCTCCCTGCCCTCCACTGCTCCTGCTGGGATGCATGCACAGGGTGCAAACAGCATTCCAAGAGCATCAGGAATGAGACAGTGGCTCAAAAGGGTCCCTCTATGCCCTCACACCCCCTTTTTCCCCCTGGACCCTCCCCCAGTGACACTGGGGCCATGCACTGGGGTGACATCCTCATTAAACACTCTCTAATGGAGACAAGCCTTTGGACTCAGCCATCCCACACCTCTCAAGGGCTGCTGCCTCATTCACTCCCTGCATCCCACCCTGCACCCCTGCTTCTGCTCTGCTCCTTCTCATCCCTCCAGGGCAGGGCACCTTGGCTAGAGCTACCCACTTCACACAGCAGCAATCCCTGCCACAGCACACTGAGGGATGAGACTGAGATCATGGAATTTCCTTCAGCTGCTGCAGTGGGTGCTGATCCAGGTGATTCCAGGGCAGACTCCAACCCACTCCCCTCTCACCTCCACCTCCCCTGCTCAGAGAGACCAGCAGTAGCATATTTATTTTTCCCTATAAAGTGCTAAATTTTTGCTTTAGAAAGGGGAAATGAAGGCATGACTCCTTTATAATAGGGAGAAACTGAGTCTCCCACATCCCAATGGAATCACATTCCATTTATTCCTCATATACCCTTTGATGCTTTCTTATGAGGTAGCTTTTACCCTCCTCTCTTTCCCTTCTCCCTTTTAAGACATTCCTCTAATATTTTCCTGGCTGCTTGAAACTTATGGAGGCCTCTCAATGTTGTAAAACCTTTGAGGACTGGGCTGGGAACTGTTCCATGCATGTTCCCAGACAATACAAGGAAATGCAAGATATTTATCCAGTCTGGCCAGAATATGCCACCTTGAAAATACCATTTCCCCAGTAAAACTGCAGCCTGGGCTCCTACTGCTGCCAGATGATATGGAGGGGAGGTTGTGTTAAGTTAGTGATGTTTATTAAAGGGAGAAAAGTTTCAGACTGGTGCTGGTTAAGATTCATCCAGAAGTAACAAAAGAGCCTGATAGAGATAAATCTGTCCATCACAAAAAGGCACCAACAGAATTTATTAAGACTTAACACCCCTGCATTACACTCAAACTCTGATTCTCATTGTTGTGTTCTTTCTGATCTCCTGTAAACTGGACCAAGGAATAAATTCCTGTGTCATATAAGCTTTTCCTATCTCATCTGGGCACAGCTTCCTCTTCCTCAGTGATTCTGCATTCGATCCGAACCCCCTGAACCTCATTTGGCAACAGGGGACAGGCAGCACAAGCAACCTGTCTGACAGCTAATTATTTCCCAGCACCATGGCCTTCCAGGGATAACAGCACCTGGAGATGGGCTGGGGTTTCCTTACTCAGGCACTTCTGCAGAGCAAAGAGCAGCAGAGCAGGGGCTTCCCAGGAGGGCAGAGATAGTCCAGGTTATTAAAACCCCAGAGAAATTGCTGCATTAAGAACAAGTGACATCTGTCTATGACTTTCAAGTTCTGCTCCTTTCTCCTGCCCCATGAAGCTGATGACAAAAATCCCCCTTTGAAGGATGGCACAAGCAGCTCCAAACATTTGGATGCTCAAGTGACCCCAGACTGCAACAGGAATGCCCATTAGGTGTTTGGCACAGGCAGCACCCCACAATTCTCACTGTTGGTAGGAAATGTGTACAGACAGAATCCAGACCCCAGCACAAAATGTGTCCGTGCTGTGTGAAGCACAGGCAGGGCTCTTGTTCCAGAGTGGTTTTTGTAAGATGCAGTGTGTGAATGAGGAGAACATCAAGTGAGGGCTGGGAACTCCAGGGCTGTTCGTGAGGGGAGTGGAGGAACAGCTGCTCTGACCAAAGCACACCTTTAAAACTTCAGTCTGAAAGAAGTCCTCCCTAGGGAGCAGCATCCTGGGGAGAAGAACCTGCTCCCAGCCAGAAGTGTCATTAATTTGAAACAAGATAATCAGGTTAAGGATTTTTCATTACAAAAATGTCATAACCTTTTGTGAAAGGGAGAAGAGGGATTTATTGACCCATTTTCAGTGACAGAAATGCTCAGGGAATCTCTGCAGCCCAGCCATGGCCAACCACTGAGTCTCCCCAGTACCATAGCAGGAAAAACCTCCAAGGGACTGCAGCAGAAGGATTTGTGGAGCCTCTGTGCTCAGAGGGCTTTGGGAAGATACTGACTTCAGGCTGTGGGGGCGAGAGGGGATGGAGCTTGGCATCACTCCATCTCCTCGTAATTGCTTTTTTATAAAATTCTGCACCTGCAGGATGAGGTGATTGATTAACGTGATTCATATATCTCAGGCAGTTCAACAGCTATGTCATGGTAACAATTTTCTTCATAAAGTTCTAGCCATGAAAAAGAAAAGGGGTTTCCAAGGGAACCCAGGAGTTTCCACAAACGTAGCTGATTCGGTTGAATTCTTTTTCTAATGAAAACTTTCAAAATCAAATAAAATTATAAATGTTCGTTTTGAAAGGTGTCATTTTGGGATTGTTCACCAAATCTGGAAGGATTGTGGCTTTTTGTTCCTTTCTTTCTCCCTTCTTTTTCCTCCTCTTTAGAGTTATCTCTCTTTCAAAGAGATAAAAAAGTACCCATGGAACAGTTTCCTCTTTTTTCCTTCTTAACTTCCCTCATTTTTCCAAGTGGAATATAAAATGAAAAACAAACCAAAAACAAATGGAAAGGAGTTCAAGTACAACTTTAAATAACAAAAAGACCAGTCTTCCATGGGATAATTAAACACATCATCTTCTTTTATGTATTTCATTTAGAATAAACAGCTCTTCCCAAACAGATCTACTTTCTGTGCTGATTCATTATCTGACACTGGATCTCAAAGGGAATTTGGGGGTGGACGTGGCTGTATACCCTTAAAAAGGGGGACCATCAATATGCAGAGCTGTGAAATTTTGGTGTGTGGGGATTCCCCCACATTCAAAGGGAAGAGATCCAAGACAGAGCAGATACAAACACAGGATTCCTGGTGATATAAACTGAATCATCATGTTCTGGTGCCCTGGACACAAACATAGCCCCTCAGCATCTGAGTCCCATCCTGACTGACATGAACCCAGTGAGGAGGCAGGAGCATTAAACAACAGATAGCAACTCCAACAAGAATTTGGGCAATAGCTGTTATCACAAATACCACTCCAAACAGAGATAGCCCAAGGCAGTCTCCACACCATCTCCATGCTCCAGAAACCTTTGGTCCAGCAGTGCCCACTTTTGGCTGTGCCCATATTTGTCCAGGGGACTTATTTTAAACATGAAGTATCTTCTCTACAAAAAAAAAATTAATAAACAAAACCGTCCTTTTTTTCCCACCTCTGTGAAAGTGTCTCCCTGAAGACAAATATTTTAGTGATTCACATTTAAGGGTCCCAAAGAAGCTGTAAGTTTAATAATAAATAATACAGTTTATACTTCAATATTAGCTTAATCCTTGCAGAAAACTTTCACCAGTGTAAAAGGGTTGCCCCAGTGCAGCACCTGAGGATCCTGAAAGCTGATCCAGCCCTTCCCAATCTCTCAGCAGTGCCTGTCCCCTCTCCACCACTCTGCCTCTTGTGCTGCATCTCTCTCTCCACAGACTCCCTCATCCTCGTGGCACTGCAGGGACACAGCAGGAAATCCCAGCAGCCAGATGCCACCCAATATTTCTGAGCAGATGAGTGGATGCAGCTTGGCAGAGAACTTCCCAGTTTGATCCAATTGGCCCCATCTGTCTGTCCCTTATGGGAACAAGAAAGCTGACACTGAAATATTCTGTGTGCACTCTATGATTTTCCCTCTCTCTCTCCATTTTCATAGGTGCAATCTCTGCTATTTTTATGTTGCTCTACAAAGGTTTCATGGCCACATCAGAGCCTTGACACTTCATTCCTGGTGCCCACATTCTCCCACAGCTCTGTGTGAAAGGAAGATCTCGGGGCAGATGACAATTCCAAACAGCAGGAGCTAAAAAGGAGTTATTAGAGGATTGCACAAGTAAGCACGTGGTCATGGAAACAGGAAGGGCAAGGTGAAAGCTTTAAAAAAACCAGAGAACAGTATTATTTTCCCCTTTTCACTAGGGGGGGAAATTGATTTTATCCCCTGCTCTGAAACACTTCTTGCTTTTTCCTTATGCATGTAAATTGGGTGAGAATTCTTAGCTAAAATGGAAACATTATTCAGACAGTAATTTCTTTATTATTATTATTACTATTATTATTATTATTATTATTATTATTATTACTATTACTATTACTATTACTATTTGAGGTTAACTCCATGTGCAGGACTGCTCATTTCAGATGGGCAAAGCTCCTTTCTCCAGCCTCTGAGGCTGCAACCTTTCCCTGACCTCTTGCTCTGAAGGTTAACGTGAGGTTAACGCTGCAAAAGCAAATCAAAGCCCAACTGACACCAGTTCCCTGTTCCGGTTTGTGTTGCTTTATGGCTCCTGGGACCCCTTGCCTGAGCGCCTGCCATCCCCAGGGCGGCTCTCAGGGCATAATGGCTCTTTATTTCCTGCCTGGGAGCACATTTCAACCTCTGCCTTTAAAAACAACCAAATAAATTTCTCTCTTGCAAGCTTTCATTGTGAGCAGAGCAAATGAGAAGTGGAGATGATGATAACCTAATCACTGGACTCTTTTAATACTCGGAATTTCCTCTGAAGTAACTGGGTTGAATATCTGCCAAGCACCAGAGCTCCCAACATTTCCAGCAGGCAGCCAGCGTGTCAAGAAAGCAAACAGGATGAATTACTCTGGATTTGGTTGTTGCATGAGCTGAGCTGGTCCCTAAACAGGAGGGTCGTGTTCTGACCCCGCTGCTCTTATGGAAATGTGGTGCAACTCTCCCGAGGTGCTGAACTTTGGTTTGGCAGAGTGACATGGGGTGAAAACCAGGAGCAAGCCAGGGAAGGAGGAAAATCTGGTGAGGTCACTGTGATGTGCATTGGGGATATTTCCTTCATGGATGCTGTTTCTGGAGGGGTTATGGGGATGTGCCCAAGGCTACCGAAGGAATCTGGAAAGGAGGGATTTGCTCAGGATCCCCTGAATGCCAACATTGCCTCTGGCAGCCAGACACCAGATCAAGTTACACATCTAAATACAAATTGGACTGCTCTGCTTGAAGCACATTTGATGATCTGATACATAATCCCAAAAAAGGGATAATAAGAACCATAGGAAGCTGCTTTCCCTGCACAGCTCTGTCCAGCCAAGCCCTTGATCCATTTGCTTTCATCTCAAGCAGAGGAACTTTTCATCTCCCATTTTATGATCTTTCTTCTCCATAGGTTGGGACTGGGCAGAGGGATTGTGTGTTCTCCTTATAATGAGAACAATCAGAGCTGAGCAGTTATTAATCACCCAGTCATATGATCCATTAAAACAAATTCTTATTAACCACAAGACATATGTTTTTCTCCTGAACTCCAAAGATAATGTCTGGAAGCAGATGGAAGAGCTGCTCTCACAAATTAAATTTGATGGGGTTTTTAAAAATAAATTAAATCTGACAGGCCCCTCCCCAGTTAATTAAGCTGCAATGTAACTCTGAGAATGTACTTGCTGTTTGCTACAGGTGTTGCTGAGAGTCTACCTGTTCCTTCTCTGCTGATTGTTTCAGAGACCACGAGCTCAGTCCTCAAAGGCTGGGAAGCAGCACGACCAGGGCAGCAGGGAAACCTCTGGTGAGCCACAGCAACTGATCTGAACTGTTTGACTTCCAGCCAAACATCCCAGATTTTATTGCAAGCAATGCAGACCCACGTAGGATGTATTTCTCCACCCAAGTTTCCCCATATTTCTCCACGGAGTGATTCAGGGTGGCTGCTGTGCAGTGGTGCCGGACTGTGGAGCATCTTCCTGGACACACCTGATGCTCTACATCAACACAGCTTCAAGGAGTAACAGCCCCCTCTGGGATTGCTCTCAGCCAATGTCCACATCCACCCAGGATCCACAGAATCATGGGGCTGTTAATGTAGGAAAAGGCCTTTATGGCCATCAAGTCCAACCTTGAATCCAGCACCAGCACTCCTCTGATGGTGGAAATACCTTCTGGGTGCCCTGCAGCCTGGGACTGAGGGGTCCTGTCCTGCCTCAGCCCAGTATCACTGGGAACCATCGGGACAAAAGTGACAAAAGGTTTGATGGGATCTGCTACACTTGAAGTGCTGTGGGAACATCCTGTTGGCCACATCAGGTCATGCCCATGGAATTTGCCTCCCAAAGCCCTACCAACTTCATGAGCTCCTTCTAAACAGCAATGGAAAAGGGTTGGGTTTAGCTATGTCACTCCAGGTCCTGAGGTTCTAAAAGCCAGGAAAAGTCACCAAACTGAGGGGTCCAAGCATTAGACATGGGATTTATGTCCCTAAATCAGCACCAAGCCACATTTTAGAATTCTCAGAGCATCCCTGTCCTGGGGCCCAGGCAGAAGGGGAGCATCTCTTCCCAGAGTTAGGGCAGCTCCCAGATGGTTCCACACACCTTGTGCAGGACGTGGGGCTGAACTGGCCCCTGTCTTTAGACACCCCAAGGGCTGACTGTGTCCACTCTAACCAACCATTTCCTACGTCCATGGAAACACTCAGAGGCTGATTCACCCTACAACACAAACTGTCCTCACAGCTGTTCCTTCAGCAGCACTGGCCACGCCATTCCAAACAATTTGCTTCAATAATAGAGGCCTAATTTTTGGTAGCTAAAAACATAGGTGAATTAATTATTTTACCTGTGCATTGCTCCCTAGATGAACATAGTAGGGACTCAAACTAGTCTAAAATATTTCTATAAAGATTCAAATCTAGAAAGTATTCTCAGATTGATTCATTTTTATACAGAATTTTTTTGCATTTCTTCGAAGCACAGCTCAGGAGGAAAGTGTATTTTCACACAGAAAAGCAAGGTAAAATATTTTTGAAGAGTGTGAATTTAGGAGGTGGATTCCCTCACGTGCTACAGGAAAACATAAAGTCAAGACCAGGAGAAGAATATGCCTCAGGAACAGCGAGTGATATATCAAAGGATTTCTGCACTACTTTCATATCCTCTTTTCATCCCCAACCTTCACTAATCACCATGATTTCCATTACCTAAGAAACCTTCTCTGCCTTTAGAGAGTAGAAAATGAATTGCTCAAGTATTTGGGAGGGCTATTTATAGAGCCTACTAAAATTAGCCAGGGCAATTTTAAATGCAAGGAATCCACCCCTCCTCTAACCCTAGCAGAGCACCATATGCAGAGCTAACCTCGGATAATGACATGTTTAATCAGGGCAGTTATTTGAACAGGTTTGTTCAGTATGCCTGGAAGTATTTAAGGTGTGTACAGAGGCATTTCTCAAGAGTGCTAAACCAGAGCTGGAACAGGCATTTATTGCTGTGAAAAGCTGTTTTCTCTTGCTGCCAGAAGCTCTGGACATATCCCCCCTGTCAGCCCAGACAGGTGACACACACTAAAATTGGATTGAGAACTCTTCCCTTCGGAGTCTCCATTTAGAAGTTATCATCTTTATTACGTGGATGTGGAGGGTTTCTTCAGTGGAATGGCAACACTGTGAAGAGGGGCACTAACTTCTGACTCTCACTGGGGCTGATTTGGCACTAAGGACCTGAATCCCAGCACAAGGATCTGAGCGCTTGGAGAGAGGACAGCAGCAGGTCCCAGGATAAACAGGGCAGTTCTCCAACAGTCAGCACCAAACCTTCCACCAAGGGTTTGTGGACAAAGAGCAGATTTATTAGAAGTTCCCCAACTTTGTAAAGACCCTCTTAGTTTCAATCTGAAGCTTTCAGTGTATGTATGGCTTGAGAGTATCTGGAGCAGGTGATCTTGTCCCAGCCAGCACTCCACAGAACACTTCACCAAACCACTGTCCAGTGGCAGCTGGCCTGAAGGCAAAGCACCACAGGAAAACCAGGGAAAAAGCACAGGAGCTTGGCAGGAACCTGCCCAGGCCACAGGGAAGGCTCCATGAGTCCTCTCCTCCTAGAGGGATGCTCCAGCAGCAGGGAACCACATGTCACCATAAATAGAGCACAAATGGCCTCAAATGGATATTGTCATTCCCAGCAGGAACTTCATTAATCACTGAAGAACCACTTTAGTATCAAACCAGAAAGGCACTAATCACTCTCCAAGTACTTAATGCCTATTTAATAAGCAACCTTCTTGCCCTGCTTTATGGCAGTTCCTGGATTCTGAATGCAATAGAAAGTTTATATAATGTAATAGGAGTTTCCCCAGCTGGATGGGACAGTGCAGCTTCCCATGAAACTCATGCTATTTTTATGAGATGGGATGACCTTGTCACACACCACTCCAAACAAACAACAAAATAGCACCTATGAGATTCAGTCCAGGCCCTCTCTAAACTCAACCCACATCTGATTTACCATCTACAAGCAGGGGGCTGCAGTGAAACTCAAAGCCAAGGTAAACCTGCCCAGGCACAGGCCCTGCTGCCAACTAAAGCCAAGCCAGGCTCTGCAAGGGCTTGATTAACACCAGACAAAGCACCAGGCAAGCCTAGTGCAACCATAATCCAAATCAAGCATTCTCACCGAGCAGACCTTGGAGGTTTGGCTTCAATTTCCACACCTACAGCTCTGTCAGGAACGCTTTGAATGCTGCCAAGAGCTGCTCTGGTCCTGGTTGTGCTCGCAGGGATTTCTGCTCCTGCCTCTGTTGGTTCTTGCTTTCCTGCTGCCCTCTCCCTCTGGGCTCCTCTGTTCCTGGAGAGCCTTGTGTTCCCATGGCACACTGATACATCCAACAAATAACAGCCCTGTAGGAAGAGCAACAGGCAACACCCTTTTGGTCACCTGAAGCACTCCCAGTGAGGAATCCCAGCTGCTGCTGCTGCTCCCAAAGGCTGGAGGGGGAATGCCAAAAGACACGTCCTGTAAGGTCACCTCCTCAGCCACCAGGAGCACCCTGTAGCCACCAAACCCCGAGGCACATCCTCAGGCACTGCCTTCTGCACAGGAGTCCCAGGCAGGAAATCCTGGGAGCTTCCTCAGGGCTCACCCACCCAGCAGAAGCTGCTCTACCCAGCTCAGAGAGGCCTTGGGGAATTTTTCACACAAGAGCAGAGTGGCACTTGCAGATTTTAAGGCCAGAAAGGAGCACTGTGCTCTGTCACCCCACAAATCCAAGCTGGAAAGCAGCTCCTGCCCCAGTGTTACTCCCACCACAGAAGCCAAAATGCTGAGCTGCCAACCAGGCTGATAAAGTGAGATTAGGAAAGAAATGCACCATGCAGGAATATTTTCCCTCTGATTTCACAGCAGAGATAGGACCAGCCTCCTGCTCCCTGCCAAGGAAGGCAGGATCACACAATTCCCACTGGAGCTGTGAGCACAGAGAGAGCTCTCAGCCCTGGCAGTGCTGCACAGGCCACTCCAGCTCCCAGGAGGAAGATGAGAACGTGGCAATTCAGCATCCTGTTTGCTTCTGAAGCCTCCCTCATTTGTACCACTTAGTCCCATTGCTGCCTTTGGGAACATCAGAGCTCTTTTTTATACATCTTTACGTCTTTGTCTATGGCTTCTTTTAAGTTTCCAACTGGTGAGATCTTTGCTGCTCTTTGTTCAGATTACAATAATTTGTCATTTGTGTGCGGATGGTTTCTTAACTACTCCTGTGTTGGAAATAACCTTTGAAGGAATATTGGTTCTTTTATCTCCAGGGCCCTGCAAAGCAGAGCTATTGAATGGTGAGGCATTAAGGATGCAAAGAAAGCCCCATAAGGCAGCACATGAACAGTGAGCTCTCTTCCTCTGGAAATGGAAGGGTTGTACAGCTCAATTGCTCCAACCCAG
The DNA here is from genome assembly GCF_903797595.1 of Erithacus rubecula. Lineage (NCBI taxonomy): Eukaryota > Metazoa > Chordata > Aves > Passeriformes > Muscicapidae > Erithacus > Erithacus rubecula. The sequence goes on from NC_136672.1 coordinate 480,414, forward strand.
CCTGGGTTAGGAATAAAACCCTACTTGACAAAGGTTCATGGCACCACTGCTGTATTATAATCTGTAGCCTTAATTTTGGAGGTTGCAAAAGCAGTATGACAGTTTATTTTAATGACAATCCAGGCAAATTCACTCATTGCTTTGCATTTCCTATCTCCCAGCACAGTCATTGCTAGAGCTGAGCACTGAAAGGCCAGGCAGGAGCACAGCTGGGCTGGTCTAACTTTAGTTGCTGTGTGACAGAGAGGAGGGAGAGGTGACACCCCAAAGCCCCTTCAAATCCACTGGCACTGTATAGTTACCCCCACGAGTCTCCAAAGAGCTGGTTGGGAACTCTGGACCTGGATTTTTATTTCTAACTTTTCAAGACTACAGATGTTGAGGGATGAGATTTCAGGAATAAAATTCCAACACTTGAAAGAGCAAACCTGCAGAACTGTGGCACAATTAGCCCTGGTGTTACCACACAGTAACAGGACAATTAGACTAACACACAAAGAGGGAGAGTCACCACAGACCCTGCTTTTGCTGAACTTGTCAAACCAAACGGTTTTTTTTTTTCTGACTAAACTATCGGCTGCTGGACAAGCCAATTGTGCTGAGAGCATGCTTGGAGCTCCCCAAGACTTTCAGTTCAGCTCCTGGGATGGCTTGGTCTAAAACCTGCCCCATAGACAGTAGGTAGAGCACGAGTTACACCACAGGCTGCTGGCACATTTTTGATGGAGCTGTTCCAGGAGGATATTTGGGGGAAGGAGACATTAGAACTGGCAGGTTCTCCTGGGGACCTGCTCTGAGGACCAAGTAATCCCCTCTTCTGGAAGATGCAGAGATGGAAAATGAGGATTATTCCCAAATCTCTGCCTCGTTAGCACATCTCTTATCAACCTGTCAGACACAGCTGCTTTTACATTGCAGGCACAAGCTTTCTTTGGAGGACAGGGACATCTTTCAAGCAGCAGTCAGTGCTGGGGCACACCTGGCTACAGACACAAGGCACAGCACAGACAATTCCCCACCCAGCTGGGATCCCTGTCCTGTTTCCCCTTGGGAGTGCCAGGGTGCTCAGTTGAACAGGTTCTCCCTTGAGATTTGAAGCTCTCATCACTGATACCCTCTACAGTAAGCTACACAAAACTCCCTCAGGATGGCTGAGGTGGATCCCACACAAATTAGGCACTGGACTATGTGCCAAACATCCCAGCAAGGAGATTTTCTGCAGGTGGGCTGCTGGAGCTGTCCTGTGCCCAGCTCTGGAGATGGATGTGTGTGTGCAGCACACTGCCAGGCTCACAGGGCCATCACTGAGTCCCACTGCCTCCTCAGCCCCCTGGCAGCCCACGGCAAGGACACAATTCAAACCCTGGCCAGTGCCAAGGGGACTCTGTGGTCTAAACACAGCCAGACACAGCCAGCCCAGGCTGCAGCAGCACTGTGGATAACCAGGCAGGAACACAGGCATTCCTGCCCATGCACGCCTGACAAAATATTCCAAACATGTTCCACTTGGAGCCAGCGTTTATGAGATAGTTGAGGCACATGGGCAGAAGCGTAACAATTAAAATATTGATGAGTAACGGGCTGGAGATGTGCCAGGAAGGTGCAGATTGTCCCAGCAGGTCGGCTGCGGGCAAGGGGTGTGCCACAAGCCCCGGGGCCAGGGCTGTGTCCCCCAGGGCACCCTGCAGCTGGGGACACCAGCAGCCACACCTCCTGTGCCCTTCTCCAGGGGCTGCTTGGCTCCAGGGCACACACAAGGCATAGATCAGAGCCCCTTCACATGCAGATTTAACAGGAACCTTGGGATTTATTTCCATCATGACTTCCCCTGCCTATTTCAAATTGGCAGGAGAACAACCCACACTGCTGGGATCCGTTTGCTCTTTCCCCACTATCTTGTGGGCTCCATCTCCTCTCTCTCTGAGTCACCCTCAATTTCCAGCTCCTAATTTCTTTTGCTCTCTGCAGAATCCTCAGGGCACTTAACCCATTTGCCACAGCCCTTCCCAGTGCTGGCCTGTGCCTCCTCCCCAGGCAGAGGAAGGATGAAAGGACAGGGATCTGCACCATGAGGGAAGGCACATCCTGAAAGTGGGAACACTCATATTGACAAAACCCCAAACAGGAGAGGGATTTGATATGCCCCAACTTCCAGAGGAGACCAGAGAGGTCAGATTGGAAAATCTCAGTAGGAAAAGCCTTAAAAGATAAAATATATGAAATTCAGCTCCAGTTTAATGCCACAGGTCACTTCTACTGTGCCTCACTGCCCCTGGAGTGGAGCCTTGGACTGCCAGGGTGGCACCACAGGACACGAGGAAAGTGAAATCCCTCAGCACAGCAAGAGCACCTGCTAGGCCCTGGAGCCTCTCCAGGAGCATCTGCTGCTCCCATCTACTATCTTTCATCTCCATGGCAGGATAAACTCTGCCAGCTCAGAAACTCTGGAGAAATAAAGTATTTCCAGTCATTAACCAGATGGGGAGACACCTGAATTTTCCCCAAGCTGCAGCCCTAGTGCAAGGAGACACTCAGCAGCCCAGGGCTGGTTTGGCAGCACAATGGGCTGATTTGGAGCAGAGGATTCAAAAAAAAAAAAAAAAAAAAAAAAAAAAAGGAGGAAAAAAATCAGCAAAACTGCTACAGATTTCTATTATCTCCACCAGCATTTCATATGTTTGGGCTCTTCAGCATCCCTCATTATCACAGCCTGGGTTACAAATAATGGCTTGAGATCATTAAATTACCCTGCCCCTACTAAATGCAGTGTTTAATCCACATTAATCCACAGACTCTTTTTTTTTTTCTTCTTTTTATAGCATTTGCCACAACAGCATTCCTATCAACAAATACAATCTGACACCTCTCTTCTATTCCAATTCAAGCTGAAGATTGACTTAAGTTTTATTTTAAAACTTGCTGATGTTTCAGGACAGTTTGATTGCCTACCCAGTCACTGGGGCAATATGAACCAGCTTTCTCCAGCAAGCAGAAGATCATAAACAGAATTACAATCATAGGAAAGGAGGAAATTTTAAATTTGGTGGTACAGATTTTCCTTTCAGCTACAGAAACCCTTACACACAGCAAGAACCAAAGCTGTGCAATTTTTTAGCACATTTCCCTGTGAGCAGCTCTCACTCAGCCAGGAGCTCAACATGAGAGCAAAGGAGCACCTGGGGACACCTCCAGCACCTCCAAACTCTCCCAGCACAGAGTAAAATAAATCTGCCAGGAAAGCCCTCAAGGCCAGCTTGCCTTGGCTCATGGATTTCCATCCCCTTCCCAGGCTGATCCCACCACATCCACCCCCACTCCAGTGCTCAGCTTCTGCAGGAGCCCCCGTGGATCTTTCCAGCAGCTTTCTCCCAGTGGTGCCATAACAGGCCTCCCTCCATCCCCAAATCCCCACCTGGGCCTGCTTCCACACTCCTCTCCCTCCAGCACCTCACCAGCTGCAGCCCAGCAGCCAAACTGGTCCCTCACTGAGTCTGCAGCCCCTCTTCTATATCCTGGTCAAGGCCAAGCCATGGTCTCTTAGGACAAGCCAGGTGCCAACACCAGGAGCATCCAGACACCTCCTGCTTGTTCCCCCGGAAAGGTGGGGATGCAGTGCTGCTTCAGGCTGCTTCAGAGCCTCTCCCCATGCCAACTCCATCCTCTTCTCATGTTTTTCTCTTGCTCTATTTGCTGCCCAAAGATTTAGCAGCCCATGTGCAGCTTGGAATGTCTTTCTACTTCTTGAAGTAAAGGTTAGGTTTTTTTTTATGTCTATAATTATGGCTCTTTAGCCCCAGAACCTTGCAGCTGAGCCCATAGGGTGGCCACTGTGTTCTTCCCTGCTCTGAGCCAGGGCTGCTGATCCATCTCCACACGAGGCTGCTCTGATCTGCTGGGAACAGGCCCAGCACCAGAACAGGCTTCAGCTGCATGGCAGAGATTCAAATCTGGGCAGAGAGAAACCCCAGGGATTTCTATCCACAGGTTCATTTCAGGCCACCTACAGTCTTTAATGATGTTCCCTGAAGGAGTCCACGCACAAACAGAATGCAGGAGTAAAATTACATCATGAGCATCTCCCTGCAGCCCAGCAGGAGCAGCCAGAACACTCTAGTGCTGCTGTTTTCCCCCTCATTACTGAGCTGGAGCTGAAAAGAGCAGGGCTGGAGCTCTTGAGCCCAGTGGGTCTCCTTTGCAGGGCTTTTTGTAACCTCCACACTTCCCAATTCCCACACTACAGTGGGAGCAGCATTACAGCCCAAATGAAGTAATCCTTTGATACAGTGCAGTCATTTATTTGAAAAGTGTAGCCTTGCCATTAAAATGCAAATGAAATGAGTGCTAATACATTAACTGGGGATGGGAGTTGAAATGGCTTATGATATGTGTGCTTTCATGTGGAATAGAGCTGAGTGATAACAGCTGTGTGTAAGAGAAGTCATGTTCAGATGTACATGTTTGTTTATTGAAGATATTAATGAAGGGCAATGCTTAAAGAGTATTATTATTTCCTCATCTTGTCTTTCTTTTGTCCCTCCCTGGTTCAAGTTTCCTGCTGAGAGGACTCTCCCAAGGGGATTCTGATCAAAATCACCTTTGATGAATGATCTGAGTCCACGCTGAAGCCTGCAGGAAAGCTGAAATGTGTTTAATGCTCTGCTTTGAAGAGGAGCAGCAGGTCTCCCCCAGTGATACCCCTTGGGCTGCAGCTGGTGTGACAGCTGATTCAGAAAATGCATGGAAAACCCAGCTCCATTCATCCTCAGGAATATCCCTTGGGAACATGGCTATGTCAGGGTGGCTCTGTGTCTTCCCTCTGGGAAAAAAACAGTCCTGGGATGAAGGGAGAGCCCCAGGGCTGGATGAAGCAGAGCAGCCCCACTGCCACCGTCCATGAGAACACCTTTCTGCAGAGAATAACCATGCAGTAGGACAGTGGGACTGCTCTGGCACAGCCTGCAGTGCTCCAAGGGGTCACCCAGGGCTGGACACGTGTGGCTCCTGTTTGTCCCCGTTCACGGGGCTCAGGCTGTGTCCCTGCATGTGACAGTTGCACATCTGTAAATGTGCCTGAGCTCTGAGCACCTGGCAAGCACAGGACCTCCCCCAGCTGCTCCCTCCTGCAGCACCTCTGCCCTGAGGATCATCCCTGCGGGGTCTGCAGCTACCCCAGCATGGCCACACCCTGCACAGGAACAGCCCCAGATGTTTTACTGAGAGAGCATTTCAGGGCCATGGTCACATGAAGGGCAGAGTTTGGGGGCCTTCATTATTCTGCAGGGACAGCAGGCATGACCTGGAGCTTTTCCTTTCCCCAGGACTTCACTGCCACAGCCCCAAGAGCTCTTTAAACCCTTGGCCACGTGGCTTTTGCTTTCATCTCTTCCCATGGACCTGCTCAGCACTTTCCAGAGGCAGAATGAGCAGGGGAAACGCTCCCCGTCCTTCCTTTGTCTGACACAAGCTGTGAGTAGAGAACTGCACATTTTGCCCTTCCCCCTGTCACCAGGGCAGGTGCTTGCCAACCTCTGAAACAACTGTGTGACACTTTGAAATTAAATCTTCCTGCTGCTGCCACCCCTTCCCCAGCTCCTGTGTTTATGCACACACAGGTTTGTTTTTGTAGGGTTGCTCGTAAGTGCTCTGGCTTTGTCTCCATTACACAAAAGGTTTTTCCCATCAAAACAACTAATTGAAGTTCATTCTCTTGTTGTGAGATCATTGTCTAGACAAAGAATTATAGATTTTGCCCAGATATACCTAGGGAAGAAAAAGCCAGCCAGTCCCTTTTAGGTAACACTATCTTATCATAGCTTGCAATGTATACCGAGGTAGATTATCTGCAGTAATTATCTCTGTGTAAAAACACCTCTCCTTTCACAGTGAAGACATAACAAGAGGTACACATGGTCGATCTGCCTGCATTTTGTTGTTATTATAAAGTTGTCATCGACTCCATGTATGTTCTGTTGGTGCTGCACTGCTGTGAGCCAGGACAAGGCTTCCAAAAATTAATTGCAGTTCTCAATTTGCATAAAGAAAAGCAAACGTATTGCAGCAGCACTGGAATCAAACATCCATGGGAAGGGAATGCTATCTTCGAGGACGTTTTTGGAAAGGAGAGACACACCTTTGGGAGGTCACTCCAAACCTGAGTGGGAAGTGGGAGCAGTTAGAGCCTCGGCCTAAAAGAGGGGAGGAAAAAAAGCTGCTTGCAATGTCCCCACCCAAACACAGTGGTGCTTAAACTGGGGATGAGCCTTCTGTGCTTCAGGCAAACTGAGAGTCCAGCCTGAGCCAGGCTGCAGTGACCCTGACACCAGCACTGAACTTGTTCCTCCTGTGGATCACCCTGGCATTGCCCAATGCACAGTGCAACACCAGGATTGAGATTTCATTTTGTTCCCTGTGTTGTTGAATTGACAGCTTTCAGTGGTGTAAATGTATTTAAACCTTTAAGTGGCTTCTGCTGGACACTTGGGGGCTCCCAGGACAGGTATAGGTGATGCTGCAGAAAGGGACATGGTAAATTCCTTTGGCGTGATGAGCAATATTGTAATGCTGCAGACTGTGCTTTAGTTTAGGAAGGGATTTGCAATTCCTTTGCACTCAATTCCTCTGAGCAGCCTGGGATATGGGAGGTGGAATCAGCTGATCTTTCAGATCTCTCCCAACCCAAGCTATTCCATGATCCTGTGATCTGCACTGAAGTCCCTGACACTGCCAGACCCTTCCAGGGAGTGAAGGAACTTTCCAGCACCTTTGCCACTGAACAACTGGATGATCCTGGACATATCATTTACCTGCTTGCTGGCTGAGATTCAGAAATGCAGACACATCAATTACACAGAACCAGTGAGTCTGGAAAAGCCTTCCCAGTCCATTGAGTCCACCCTGTGCCTGATGCTCACCTTGTCCCTAGCCCAGAGCACTGAGTGCCACATCCAGACCTCCCTGGACACCTCCAGGGATGGGCACTTCAAAACTCCCTGGGCAACCCTTTCCAAAGCCTGACCACCCTTTCCATGAATAAATTCCTCCTGATGTCCAGCCTGAATCTCCTCTGGCACAGCTTGAGGCCATTTCCTCTTGTCCTGTCAATGGTTATCCAAGAGAAGAGGCCAAATCCCACCTGGCTCCACCCTCCTGCCAGGCAGAGCACACCTCTCTGGAGTACTCAAAGGCATCTTTTGGTGAAGCCCTTTATCATCTTTGTACAAAATTACTAGACATCAGTAATATATTTGTTATGATTACAGCACAAGCAAAGATCCCCCAGTTGGATTGGCGCATCTTCGTACACCAGCTGGTCACTGCACTTTCATTTATTTCTGCCTCCTTTTGCTTTCAGATCCATACAAGTGCATGACACCTGATCCATGCTAAAATTAATCCTGCAGCCTATTTGCAGATCGTTTCCCCAAAGCCTCCACATATCCTTACATGGCCAGAAAAATATCTCTGTGAAGCAGCAATCAGCAGGTGCATTGCTAGGTGCAGGAAGCAGAGAAAGGCTGGAAAAGCAGGAGAGGAGAGATCAGATCATCCCATGCCATTCTCACACACTGCAGCAATGCTGAGGGAGTTAAAGCTCTTTGTCCTCATATCCAGCCAGGAGTACCCAGAGATCATCTCAGTGTTTTCCCTGGGATGCACATCCTGCTCTTGCTGAATGAGGGCATCTTGCTGTCAGACCAGCCTGGGCCAACTGGCTGATGGTTCCAGGCACCACAAAGTGACAGCTCCCAGCACCTGCACTGGTGTGGCCAGCTCCAGCAGTGCCATGGAAGCAGTAGTGCCTCTCTGAAGCAAAGGAGTCTTGCCCACAGCACCCCAACACCTCAGCATGTCCTGTGTCGGAATGGCATTTCCATGCAGAGGTGCAGAGTTCTCTGAACTCCAATAAACCCCATTTTTTCCTCAAGAAAACAACAACTGGAAATTTCTGATGTGACCTTGCCTATATGGGAAGCAGCCAAAGGCAGAAAGGGAGGAAAATGGCAAGAATGTGCATTTCTCCATGAAAAAAGATCAGTTTTGCAAACAGGACACTTTCCTTTAGGTAATTTTTCCAGTGGAAAAAATCTCCACTAGCTGTAGCGCTCACCGCAGGTCTGGCACTTAATGAAAAGCCTTAGGGCAGCAGTCACTTGTAACACCACAGCCATGCTGCCGCGGGGATTTTTATTGTGTTTGTTGTAGCTTGAATTGCAGTGCAGTGATATAATGGCCTTTGAGCTCATGCCCACTGCAGAACATGAGATCTCCCAGCTGGGATCAAGGGACACTGATATAAAACTGGAAGAGTTAACATTGGTGAGAAGCACAGAACTCCAGCAAAGTAGCTGAGCTTTGTCCCAGTGTAAAACAGAGCAGAGCCCCTCCCTGCTTGAGGGAACGCTGCTGTGCCCTTCACAGAACGAGTTTTTGTCATCTTCCCCAGGTGCTAGAACACATTCCTATGGGGTTTCCGTGATGGGATACTCAAGGCACATCAACCACCCTGCCCAGCACTGCCCCGGGGTCACCGCTCCCTGATAGAGCCCAACCAGCCCCAAACCTCGTGGGAATTCACTGTCCTCACCAGCTCTGGCCGAGCCATTCTGGGGACACAAGGGGCTGCACAGCCCTGCCAGCTGTTCCAGCTGCTGGAACATGCTCGGTAGCCTTAGAAATGAGAGAAAACAAACCTGGGCATCCCATAGAACTGCTTTCAAGGTTCCCATTCATCCCCGAGCAGTAACCTCACAAAACACACTTTACAAAGCTCAGCCCCTCTTTCCCAGCCCCAGCCCCCGTCTGTCCAGATCGAGCCTTTTGGGGCACATCCAGCGGGAATCTTTGCCTGGCCAGGCTCTGGCTCCTCTCCACAGCCCTGCAAGGGCTCTGCCCGTGGGGAGGGGGTGCAGAGCCCCCAGGATCAGGCCCTGCCAAAACAGGGGTAGCATGGCACCAGGGACACAAAAGGCAATTGTTCCCCAACAATGGAGAGGGAGAGTCCTGAAGTCCCTCCAAGCCCCTTGATTTATGGCTTGCAATAATATGTGTTGGAGCCCTGCAACCCAGAGTGCTGTGTGGGTGACCTGGAAAAATAAGTCTATTAACCCTAATCAATCTCCCATTATCCACCCTCATCCACAATTTAGCCAGCAAAGGAGTCACCAAGGCCTCTCAACTCAGTTTGAACTAATCCCATTGTCTTTCCTAATCAGGAGTGGCTTCTTCAGTGCAGAATTATCACTGAGTGTTTAAGGGGAAAGAACTGGGGGGGGACCAAGGCTCTTCTCTTTTATCTTTTACTGAGAAAGTGGAGAATTGTTTTCCTTCTGAATTGCTGGGAGTAAGGGAAGCCCCAGGCTCTGGCGGGTATCAATTCCCAGGATCCACAGGGAGCACTGGGCACAGCAGCAGGAAAATTGTGCTGCCAAAACTTCCTGCTGCAATTAGCAAAACCATGTCTGCAGATTAAGTGCTTTATTAGGACAGCTAATCATGAAGTTTACCAGGGCTGGGGTGCAGTTTGGCTTAGCTGTGGCACCCCATGGAAAGGAGAAAGAGGACAAAAGGGACCTGGCGTGTCACTTGTACAGACTCAGGGTAATGGATTCAGCAGAAAATGTCCCTTGAATCTGGACCAGGAAAACAAGGAATACAAAACCTATTTCTGACTAAGGTCTTTTCTTTCCATCCCTTTCCCCCAGCCTTTAAAAAGATTTTTTTTTAAAAATTAAATAAAATTGGAAGCCCTATGGACTTGGCAATGCCCAAAATAGCATTAAATCAGAAAACCCCACCATGCTCCCTGTCAGAATCATACAGCAGGGTAGGACTCAGAAACCAAAAGATGCTCCACAGTAAAACATCCACCAAATTAGTCCAGCAGCAAGCTAATTTTCTTTAGCCCTTCTATGTTAATCAAAAAGAAAAAGAGAAAGTAGGGAAATTATCCTGCTAGAAACGAAAACAATCCTTGCAAAATTTCCCCCCACGACATGAATTAGAGCAGAAATAAACACACCCCAGGGCTCCAGGAGATCTTCCAGGATTAATTATTATATTCACAGCAGCTCAGCATTTTCTTAGAAAATTGAATTTTTCATAGCTCTCTTGTGTGAACACAAGCTTGTTGCCACCTCCCAGTGTTCCTATGCAGCTGAAGAATGAAAATTCCCATGTTTTGGGGTGCTTCTCTTTCAAGGGCACATAAAAAGCATTAAGTGGCCTTGGAGCAGAGCATGGAACTTCCCAAATCCCCCAAGTGCCAGCTGAGGGCTGGCCACAAGCCTGAGCAGCTGGAGATAGGGCAGAGCCAGCCCCATGGGGACAGGGGACATCCAGGGCAGCTCCACTGGCTCCCAGGATCATGGAGCAGCCTCTGCTCTGCCCCTGCCTCACCCCAGCTCCAGGACAGGAGCAGGCTCCCCAGGGCCAGGATGGAGGGATGTGTGCAGCAAAGAGTTTGGAATGTGTCCCCAGAGGGAAAGCAGGTGGCACAGGAATACTCGGTAATACTCTTTCTCTGCTCAAAAGCAGCCTCACCATCCTGCACTTCAGGAGAGCAGACTCATCCTCTTCAGGAACCTGTGCAGTGGAATCCCATGGGATAGGGCCCAGAGAGGAGAGGGGCCCAGGAGTGCTGGCTAATACTCAGGGATCACCTCCTCCAAACTCAGGAGTGATGTATCCTGACAAGGGATGGCAGAAATGCCAGGAGGACTCCATGGATGGACAAGGAGCTGCTGAACAAAGTGGGAGGAAAAAAAGCTTTCAGAGGGTGGCAGTGAGGACAGACAGCCTGGGTAGAATACAGGGAAAGGCAGGGATGAGGGTAAGAGAGCTAAGGCACAGTTAGAACTGAGTCAGGAGTATAAAAGAGAACAGGAAGGGTTCATTTATGTTCCTTGGAAGTGCTCAAGGCCAGGCTGGATGAGGTTTTGGACAGTCTGGTCTAGTGAAGGTGTCCTTGCCCATGGCAGGTAGTGGAATGAGATAGGTTTTAAGGTCTCTTCCAACCTAAACTTGTGCTAGAGCATCTCCAGTTTGATCTGCGACAGCCCCCAAGGCAACCAGCCAGCACCAGGAATTGTTAACAGACCTGTGGAGGTAGGGCTGTCCTGAAGGGACAGAAAATATCAGGTCTGGCCCACATCCACTCACTCCCCACAGCCTGGGAGTACTTCAGGTGGTAACACAGTTTTCTGTCTGCAGGTGGGGAGGTGTGGATGAATCCTGTGCCATGAGCTCCACATACACCTCAGAGAGAGGGAAAAAGCACTGACAGCCTCGTTAGAAGGAGACTTGAAGATGTTGGGTGTTATAGATTGGATAAATCATTAGATTTATTTAATGAATTAAGATCCTGATGTGTTATTTACAGGATGCCTTTGGAGATAAAGTTGTAACTCATGGCTGCCATGAGAAGTTCTCACACCGAGGCCTTGAGCAGAAAGCATTCACTTTTTTATGGTGTCCATTGGGGAGAGAAATTAATGCTAAGTAGGCAGTGATAATTTGCTGCTTTATAGGATTGAATTATCACTCTGTCAGCACAGAGATGAAAGCCCTGAGCCATGAACAAATACACCTTTGCACCTGCAGCTGGCTGGATCAGCTACTGTGAGCTCCCATCACTTCATGGAGGCTCTGTTGTTCCTGTAATTAATTCTAAAGCCTCCTGGATTTCACCTTGTCCTTTGGATTGCTGGGCATGCCTTAATTTGGTACTCCAATATTCCACGCTCCTTTGCCATGCTCATAAATCACACACAAACCCTTCCTGAAAACAGAAAGGGGATCTGTTCTCCTCTCCATGCACAAGCACAACTTCCCAGAGTTAATGTAAGTTTGGCACGTGCGAGGGAGAGGTGGCTGCACCCCACAGACCAAGAAGTCATTGGCATGGAAAAATAATTGCAAGAGAAACAGCTGCCTGAAAAGCAGGAATACCATGACTTGGATCAAATATACTATGCTGTATTATGAAATAGCTTTATTTTGCACTATCTGGTCTGCATTTGCTGGAGGGCAGAGTCCAGGGCTGTGATCAACCTTTCCTTGCTCCATTTCTTACTGTCCCTTTTCCCCACTGCAGTACTGATGTGGGGAAAGGCAGGGTTTTTCTCTAATCTCTCCCAGATGTTGAAGAAAGGTCTTTTGTCCTGTAACCAGCCTGGGGCAGAGGGATGTGGAATGAGAGATGAGGTGGTTGTGGGCCTCAGTCTTCCACTTCCTCAGGCTGGGCAGTCCCTGCTGATGGAGCTGAGGTTGCCACAGGATTTCTGGATTCTACTCCAGACTCCCAGCATGAAAAAGTGTACATGTATCCCAGAACCAAAGGGCATCTCTCTTTCCTCCAGAAAAAGCCTCATGACCAGGTGCAATCCTGCCAGCATGTGGGGCTTCCTCAGCACTGGCCTGAAGTTGCTGGCAGGGCAGGTGAATTCCAAGGCTAGGAATCACCCCTTCAACAACAAAACGTTCCCTGCCTTTTACTTACACAATCTCTGCTTGTTTTCCAGGGCAGAGGGAGCTGGAACATCTACCTGTCTCTTCAACACCCTGCAAAGTCAGTCTCTCCAGCAGTGCTGCCCAGAACTGGTCAAACACTTTCTGGTGACCCAAATTGCACCTTTTTCTCATCCCCAAAACTCATTCAAAGTGAAAATTTTACTAAACTGGGGCAGTTGCAACAAGCAGACAGTGCTGAATTTTCAAATTGCAGGTACTTAACACAACTTCTCACGTTCAGGCATCTCTGGTATTTCTACAGCAAAAGAAAAAGTAGCCGTAAAAAGTTCATTAAAATGGAGTTATTTTTCACGTTTCAAGGTCTGAATTGTGAGTGCCCATTTGGAATTGGAGACTTTCAAGCTCCTAGAAATCCTTGTGTGGGGAGGGTAAAAGCCATCTCCCACCCAACCCTATCAGCAACGAGGGGCATTTCAGAGCTGCTTGGGATCAGGGGACAATCACTCTTCATTCATCAATATTTGCACACCCTCAGTAGCCCTGGACTCATGCAGCTCTGGATGGGTCATGGGTGATTATTTGTATAAAAGGAGCCAGTGGGGCAATGTTGCTCAGCCCTCCAGTCATTGAAATGTGTCAGCAAGTTTGGCTTAGAGGGTGGTGGGAGGGAGTGTGAAAGGCGATTATCCAGCCTGGGCTCTCCCTGAAGTCATCCCCATTGCTCCCATTTAGCCTTCATTTGCTCTCTCGGCAGCTGATTATAAATCAGGACCAGCCTGCACCAATGGGACACGGTTCAGCCGTTTATCTGAGGGGCTGGTGCCCCTGATATCCTGTGCCATGCACAATCCTGTTCTCCATACTGTACTTCCACAGGCTCTTGCTTTAGTGGGATTACTGTAAGAGCAGGCATCTCATAGCAAAAACCCATCTACAGAGCCAGGCATTGCCCTGAATGCAGGAGACAATCCCTTGTATCAATGCTAATCCACCCTCTGCCCTATCCCCATGGAAAACCAAACAGCCATAGGAAACAGGAACATTTTAAATGCTGGAAACATTAATTCCCAGCACAATATCCCATTACTCCTTTCTGCAGGTTTTAGTCTCTTGCAGTTATTACTGCACTGAGTGCAGCACCCTATCACACAGAACTGTCGAGGGAGGCATTCCAGTAACATCTTGGCCCTGATGCATTCACTGGGAGGTTTTTAAGAATTTCAACAGGGATAGTATTTATCATTATCCCTATTTCACCACAGTACAAAGGAGCCATGGTGCTCTCACAGCTGCATCTGCAAGGCTGGAGGAAAACCCAGCTGGATCTCAGAGATGCAAGAAAAGCTGGATAAAGCCATGCCACCCCTCCACCTTGGCTTTTCTGCCCATGATTTATTCCAGCACACAGATCTCACTGCACCATAAGACCAAGGGATTCCTCTATGTCCCAGCAGAAACTCCAAGAAAAAGGGAAAAGCAGTTGCTGTTCCAGCCTCATGTCCCACTCATCATCTCTCCTTGCCTGGTACAACACCCATGTTCTCTGTCTGATCACCTCTTACTCTGGGAAAAATGCAGCAACCAGGACAAGGAAATGGTGCTTGGAGGCAAATCCCAGGGCAGGTATATTCCGAGGCCAGGAACCAGCCAATCACACCCTCAACAGCCAGGGTTACAGCCAGGGCCACTGCTCCTGCACCTGTGACACAGAGACCAAGGCTGTAAGTCAAGGGTTTCCTTCTCCAGGCACTGCTGGGTACCAACAGCATTTGTGGATCAACGTGTCCAGAGCCCCCAAACCAGATGCAGCCCTCAGATGGTGTGAAGCAGCACATGCACTGCAATCCCAGCAGAGCAGCACTACCTGTCTGCTCAGTTTAATTACCAGGGTGGCATCCCATCAGCAGAAATGAAAGGCATTCACCATTAGGTCTTTCTGGCTTCTGAATCCATCAACATCATCATGCATACATTGATTTTAGGCAGAGATAAGTAGGCCAAATCTTCTCTGCCAGATGCCTGACTGGCATTATTTCTCTATTAAATAATTATATGTTTTAGGAAGGGACCCTCTGTACAGCATTACTGTGATTACCACATTCAGATCCCTTGGGATATCAGGACTCAGTGAAGATTCAATTAGAACACCTCTGTGGGGCTGGGAATACTTCCTGCTGATCTGTCACAGACCACTCTAATTGTCTTGTTTGTGCCAAAACCTGCCCCAGTTCTGCTCATTAGCACAGCAATTGCACCTTCCACCTTCCTAAGAGAGAGAGCAGAGGGAACAGAGACATCCCAGCCCATTTCACCCTGGAGCCCTGGAGTTTGGCAGCTTCTCGAGGTGCTCAGTGAGCACCTGATCCAGAGCACACAGAGGAAAATGAGAATTCTCCAGGAGATGTCCAGGGATTGACACGCGGTCCCAAGGCAGCCACACATTAACTTGGCTGTGCATCAGCTGTCTGGTGCTCAAAGCTGGAAGGACTCAGCTTGGCCCTTCCTTCTCCTGCACTTTGGGACTTTTTCCCTTTCCAAACTTGCATTGACAAAACTATCCAGAGACTCTTGAGTTTTCCTGACAGTCATAAAAGCCCAGGATACCTCCACAGACCCCTGAGGACCTGCAATATCATCCATATTTCTCAGAAGTGCCTGGCAGCATCAAAGCTAAAAGAGCAATATTGTTCCTGCAAAAAAAGCAACTAAAAAAACCAATATTTACAAAGAAAAACCCAAATTAATGGCAACCTAATGATAATAAAGGATTGGTTTTCCACATTTCCCTGTGACATCCATCTGCAGAGCTCTCATGCAAATGTCCCACTGGACAGCACTGCTGCTTAGACCTTACCGGAGCGCATGCCACCTTTGGAATTAAAAGATATGACTTATGACAAAAGATTTGTTTTCTGTTTTGACAGTCAAAATGAGAAAAAACATTGGCCCAAATTTACTGAAAACTAGGTCAAAAAATGTTTCAGGCAAATGCTTGTTTTGGTTATTAGTGTTCTGCTTCCAGTCATCATTTACAATAGGGAAAAAAAAAAAAAAAAAAAAAAAAAAAGAGGCTGCTTCATCAGAACTCTCCACTATAAACTGTCAGGCACCTACCAACCAACACTGCACTCAGGGCATAATTTCTCAGATCACCCCAGCAGCTTCCAGAAACCTTCTGGATTCATGATGTTCCCACTTGTAAGCTCCAAGCCTGGCATCTCTTCCACAGGAGCAAGTGAGGGCATCACCTGCCTGGGATGGAGGGTAGAGGCACCACTGCCAGGGCTCTGCTTGGGGGAGAAGAATAAACTGGAGAAGAGTTAATGGCTCCTTCTGAGCCTCTGGGGACCTTCCCCTGCCTCAGGGCAGGATCTGCTGGGTGCCACCAATGGGTGCCACCCCCAGCCAGGGGGGCAGGGACCCTCTCCAGCTCCTGGTTCAAGGATGACTCTGGGGGTAACAACCAGCCCAGTGACACCCCGTGGTTACCCCTGTGGGCTGAAACACAGAGGAAGAAAAAGGAAGGTTGGGAAGAGGCCTGAAAGTAAAGAATAATTTATAATATGATGGAGATTGGAAAAAAAACCCAGTTGTTTTAAAACCAGATGAACTGCAAAGGGGAAATATGAACTGGTTAGAATACATGAGGGCTGGGAGTGAGGGGAAGATGTCCCTGCCTAATATTGGAGGTGACTGAAATGAAACAAGAAGGCAGCAGAGGCTGAGAGAGAAAAGCATCTCTCTGAGCTAGGCCCTTTAAAACCAGCTGCAATTGAAGTGGAAGAATAAAGCACAGCAGCTGAGGGCTGGGATAAGATTGATTTAAGACAAGATACAATTTAAAGGCAAGGCAGAGGTGGAAGCAGAGGCTGCAATGAAATCAATTTACACCAAGATGTGATTTAAACTGATGAACTCAGGCTGGGAAAACTGGAGCTGAGGGAGCAGGGGGAGGGAAAGGGGGATGGGGAAAAAGAATCAAATTCAGGAGAAATGTGGTTTGAGCCTGCTGTGAAGGCAATTGATGGGTTTGGGGCTGGTTTTGTTAGAGGACAAAGAGCTGGTCCTGAAAACCTGCACAGAGCCAAAATTTGATATGTAGGAGACAAGGAGAGAGGCTGCACAGGCTGTCTGCCCCCATGCACTTGGACAGACACCAAAGAACCATGTTTCACCAATGCCAGCCAGCCTAGGTGATGTCTGAAGTGCTCCTTACCCTAAACTAGGAGTGTCATTTAATCCTGGCACAGGACTCCAACCACATTAAGTGTTGAGAGGTGAACCTGGGCAGGCACTCAAAGAGCCCAGCACACAACAGGGAAAGTCACAGCTTTCCTCAGGGTACTCCCCAAAAACCAGAGGGTTGACAGGATCTTGCTCAATTGCTCTAAAATTAAGACTCAGCTGAAGATATTTGCCAAGACCTGATCTGAATACCTTTCCAAACTATGCAATTCTCAGCTGCTATGAAAGAATTGATTTTGTCACTAATTTCTGCTGACTGTTGTCATTCCCAACCCTAAGTTTGTCCACACAGAAGGAAGCACTAGGACTGAATTCCACCAGAATGCAGTGGCTTTCCAGGGAAGCTGAAAAACTCAGCAGCCCACCAAGAGAATACACAGGTGTTTTCCAGGCTGCTGCAGGTACCCTGGCTGTTTTTCTTTCTTCAGGCTGCCAGGTGCTTTTCAGGAGCTGTGGGACATTCAGTCCTGCCTGCCCCAGCAGTTCCTGTCTCTGGATCCTGGTGGAACCTCAGGACCAGCCCTGGAATGCACCTACAAATCTCACCTGCCTGATCCCAGGTGGGAGCACAGCCTGGGGCTTTCCTTGGGTGAGACCAGCTGGGTGCTGTGGGCTCATAAGTGATGTGTGAGGTCCCCAAATTCCTGGGATGGGTAGGAAGCCACCAAGGGAGGGGTAGCTTGTGCCTGCAGCCCTGCAGGCTCCTGCCTTGTCTGAATGAAGATACATTCACAAATATCAGGGGATTAGAGAGGGAACAGGAGGCAGGATTAGGACCGTGGATTTGCATAAAAATTCAAAGCAGCCTCATGCAGCAGGATAGGTGAGGAAAGTGCCAGGGGTGGGAAAGGAGCTGGACACAGTCACTGATGTGGGACAACAAAAGGTGGTCAGGATGAGCTGACTGTAAATCCAGGGGCTAAGCAAGGAGAGCCCCTTGTTCTGCCCTTCCCATGGCACTACCCAGGGCTTTGCACCTGGCTGAAAACAGCAGCCAAAAGGCCTCAGCCTCACTTCCTCACCCGAGGTAAATCAGGAGCATCTTCACCTTCAAGTCAATGAAGGAGGAGACTTGGAAAAGCGGCTATGCCTCCCCTTTCTTGCCAGGGTGTGCCTGGATTAGTCCTTTCCTCTCCTGCTCCCCTAACAGAAGGGGAAATAGAAGCAATGTATGTTTTCACATTTATCTCCCATGGTTGTTTCTTGGTTTTTTCTTTTTATTTATACACTCCTGAGTTTTTCTTTCTAGTGACCACAGATTTGTTTGAAGGTTGTTATTTTTGGTTTTGGCTGGGTCTGTACCAGCTCCAGGATGGCAAAGGGTGAACTCTGCATGACAGAGCAGTCCCAGGGCTTGCCAAAGTCCCTCTGTGGAGTGTGGCTGCAAAGCAGGAAGCAGCGTGGGTGTGTGATGTGCAGAAGATGCCCTACAAATAAAACAGGAACTGCCTGGAGGAAGAACAGGCAACAACAAAGGCTGTGTAGAACACGACGTGTGAAACCTGAAACACTGCAGAGAAGGGACTGGATGAGAAAAAAGTAAAGAAAAAGATAGCCTAATTCCCTTGGGAGGGGAGATGTTTACACTGCTAAGACATTTATGGAAAGAGAAAATTTTGTTTTAAATCAAGGCAGGAATAATTAGCAGTCCATCTAATGCTCCCTGGGCAATCTGGCTGCAGCCCAGGACGAGCAGCAAATGCTGAGTGTTATTCTTGTCAAGGTACAAATTTATTCCTTTCTCTGCATTCCAGCCAGCAATGATGGGGTTAAAGGAAGGGGCTGGTGGCAGTGGGGGGAACACAATGGTCTTTCCACAGGGATAACATGAGCTTGACCTCTCCAAGTGTCCAGGGAAAAGGGCAGCCAGAAAGCATCTCCCATGCCTCGCCAGGTGCCCCAGGGTGAAAAAGAGATTTGCTCTGAAAAGGTGCTGAGCCTGAGGTCATTGCAGGGAGCACTACAGGTGAGTTGAGAGTCTGCACAGGGCTCAGCAGCTCATGGGGCCATAAATACCCACGGCCAGCTCCAGTAAATCTCTCACCAGCCCCTGAAGTCGCCACTCAGTCTAACAGCGGAGACTAAACAGAAAAACCTGGAGGAGCTGAGCCCTCTGTGCTCCCCAAAGGATTCATTTTCCACCCCTGCAGAGGCAGGGCTGAGGCAGGGCAGAGCTCTGCAGCATGGGGTGAGCTGGGCTCAGCAAAGCCCCTCAGGGCACACAGCTCTGCCAGCTCCCAGCATGGACACTGCCCTGGCACGGGGCTGCAGCAGGGTCCAGAGACCCCCAGCCTGCTCCCCTGGGTGTGGGGACATTCCTGTGCCTCCCTCACCCCCCAGGTGTGCTGGAACACAGCTCACAGGGCCCTGCATGCACCCAGGGGACAGCTTTTACACCTGTTCCACCCCAGCATCTCATCAATTAAAAAAATCAAACATTAAAGAAACCAAAACAACCAGCATCTTTTTTCAGTACTTTCAAAATAAAATATTTGGATTTTTTCAGACCATCAACTTTTTGTTGCCACACCTACTCTTCTTGCCTAGCAAATTTAACAGCAAATCTCTCCATTCCACAACCAGTCCCCAGGCAGGCAGGTTCAGAGCCATACACCAAGCACTTGATGTTAAAAGTGAATCCTTCAAATTCTCATTTAAAAAAAAATATACAGAAATACCTTACTCAGCAGGAAACAAGGATCCATTTTCTTCTCTCAGTAGTTTTAACCAACT
Source organism: Erithacus rubecula (assembly GCF_903797595.1). Classification (NCBI taxonomy): domain Eukaryota; kingdom Metazoa; phylum Chordata; class Aves; order Passeriformes; family Muscicapidae; genus Erithacus; species Erithacus rubecula. The sequence continues at coordinate 499,860 of NC_136672.1, forward strand.
TCTGTCTCCCTCTATGCCAGCCACACCACCACCCTCTTCAGGGCTCCCTAAAGCAGGATCTCCTCTGAGGTTTGCACAGGTGACCATAGCAGGGCTAAACCCCCAGCAATGCCTTGCAGCTGCTCCCCAGCCCCACCCAGAAGCTCCCCCCTAGAGTCCTGATGAAGAAGTGCCCACTGTCTGCAAGGAATGCTGGCAGCTGACAGGGCCAGGAGAATTCAGGTGCTCCCCTTCACTGGCAATCAGCAGATCAAACTTTTAACCCCGGAGCAGAGAGGGACAACTCCCCCAGGAACATCTGGGACTGGGGGAGCTCCACCTTTGGGCTGCCTCTGTCTGGCTTTGTGTCCAGAGGGGACCTGGCTGCTCTGGGGACCTTGCCACTGACCATACCTGGGGTTACCTGTTTCCTTAAGCCCATCCCGTTCTCTTGTCAGGACTTGTCTCAAGCATCAACTCAACTTTCAACTCCCCCTAAACTGAGCACTTTTGTAGAGATCTGTCACAAAACTCAGGTCTGATGTGGGAATAAAGCCTCTCTGTCCCCCCACCCAGGGACCCAATATAGTTGCTCAAAGACCCCTGTCCCAAGTGTGCATCTGCAATGTGTGAAGGGCTCCCTGTCCCTCGTGTCCCTTCTCTCAGCCCATGAACATAAAGCACTTTGCTTGTCCTTTGCAATTAGCTTGATTGTGAACAGGCTGAGTATGAAAGAAAACCAGACATTTCCAGTACTTTTAAGCCCCATTTGGTCTGATTAAAGAAGTCTTTAAAAAATGAGAAAGGAGGGGGAAAGCAATAACTTTTTAAAACTTGTCCTGAATGCAAAGGAAAATGGAGTGCAATGTATAAGTAATTCAGGATTAATTGTAGAATTACATTATTCATGCAATTCTGGTTGAGGGGAGGAATAAGCACTTCTGAAGTCATTAAAGGAAATCCCAATAAAATATGACTTAGCTGATGTGTGCAGTCTCACACGTCCTGAAGGGAATGCATGCAGCAGAAATGTCCAATTTATAGCTCTGAGTCTGAGGGGAAACACAGAGGCCAAAGGCACCTCTTTTTGTAGATCCAGGGAGGGGGAAATGTTTATCTGTAGGATATTGTGGCTGAACTAAGACAGGAAAACGTGGCTATTCAGGAAAGTATGGGGCACATCATTAATTTAAAGTAATCGAGGTTGAACCAAGGCTCCAGACCACAAGCAGTTCCTTTCTTCTCCAGTAATGGTTTATTTGCCTGGCTGATGTGTGACTTCAGGCCCAGTTTTTTACACAAAAGTGATGTAAAGGTGTCTGGACGTCCCCCTGCTATGAACACACAGTGAAAGCAGAATCACTGCACTGCCACACTGCTGGACCTGCTGCCTGCAAAAGCACTTGGGTTTTCTCAGCCAGATCACTTCCTTTTGGCAGTGGGGAGGGGGATTCTGACCTGTGGTGAAGCTGGAAACCAGTTTGGCTGTGTCCAGGGCAGGTTTCAGCACATGCAAAAAGAGCCTGGGGAGGCAGATGAAGGGCAGATGCTCCTGGTGGGATCAGCAGGAGCAAAGCTGAGCTCAGAAATCAGCAGCTGGGAGAGGCTGCTGTGCCCAGGCAGCCATGTGGGCTCTATGGGCAACTTCTGGTCCTGCCCCATTGTCCACTGGGCTCTGCTGTATCCCCAGGTACTGCCCCACAGTTCCCTGGTTCCCCTCACCCAAACTCCCCCCACTGCGGACAAAACTTAGATGTGAGGCCACAGTGTTTCTGCCCTTTCTCTGACTTCCCAGCCTTTCCTCCCAAAGGTGGTCTGTGCTTTCCCAGTGCACCAGGGAGCAGCCCATACCCAATTTCCATGTGGGATTGGCTCCTGGAGCCTGTTTGAATATATATGGGCATTTTTGCCAGACTGCCACGGTATAGACACAAATTGTGACAGCATCTGGAGAGAGAACCTGTGTCCAGCAGAGATGGGGGGCAGAGGTGTCCTGGGGTTTGGAGAGGGAGCACAACACACAGAAGCTGAGCAGAGTTTTTAGGAGTGGGAATGTTGCCTCCAGGCCTAGATGGTGCTGAGTTGTTTCATCACCTGCTAAGCCCTTCCCAAAGCCCGGCTGTGTATTTTAAAGAGTGTTCCAGTTGTGCTGTAGAAACCTCTGTGAAACACTGGCAGCTGCCCAGTGTGACTGCCTGGGAACCCTGTTTCCTGGCTGTGGGATCACTCACCTGCATCACTCACCTGGATATCTCTGACTGCTCCATCATGTCATCCAAGGACAGTTCATTCATTCACTCCCAGCAAACTCCATTAACCTCCTACAGGAGCCAAAAGGGTTCTGGAGCTCACAGATGCCCCATGAGCCTCTCCATGACACCAGCTAATTATCTCCTCATTAACAACAACATTAGCATTCCATTTGACATATACAAGATAATTTGTTAATTGCACTTTAATTACAAAGTTATTAAGAGCTCAGAGGCATTCAACAGAAGATTGCAATTACCACAAGCTGCAAAATTGCTCCCAGCAATTTGGAGATGTTATCAGAAACTGATTCCCCGTGTTCAGCTGAAGATGGAAAAGAGACAGGAGATTTATGGGCTGACATCACAAATTCCTTCTGCTCCCTCTGAAGATGCTTTCGCTTGTACCCTGGGGAGCACCAGGAGCTGCCATGCTTAGATACTCCAGATATCACTGATTTCTCTGGCTCGAAATTGCAGAAACTGCAGTCCCCAACAGAGGAGGGAGGGACAGAGGGATGGAGGAGGCACCCAGGGGCTGGGTGGGCTCAGGAGCTCCCACGAAGCATTTGGCATCTCACAGATCAGCCCTGCACAGGGGCACAAACCTGCAGGTGCTGCCTCTGTGCTTCAGCCCCCAGTGAGGGGGCTGAATCCTGCCCACCCACGGTGCCACTGACACCTGCAGCAGAGCTACAGAATTTCAGTGGGGAAAGATCCTTGAGATCCTGCAATCCGGCCTTTAATGCAGCATTGCCTTTTCCAGCACTACAGCAGAGCTCCTGGCCCAGGGAGGGCTTTGCTGTGCTGGTTCTGTGTCCCCAGGGTCATGTCCAGACGCTCTTGCCCTGGAGGGACTGGGGATATCCCATCAGGCAGCTCCCCCGTGACTGAGAAGAGGAGGCTGTGTGGAGACCTTGGAGCACATTCCAGGACCTGTGGGGCTACAGGGAAGCCAGACTGGGACACTTCAACAGGAACTGGAGTGACAGGACTAGGGAGAATGGGTTTGAACTGAAAGAGGGGATATTTAGGTTAGGTACATGTGGAAGGAATTGCTTCCTGGGAGGGTGGGGAGGCCCTGGCACAGGCTGTGGCTTCCCCAGGATGCTCTGAACCCAGGCTCTGCATAAAGCCAAATCTTTGTTTGCTCCCTCCTAACATCTGGATGCTCACAAGGAATGCCAGGACCTGCCCTGTGCCTTCTCAGGAAAGCCAGGCAGGGGAGGCTCCCTCAGGCTTGATGAGATTTCCCTTTCTCCTTTCCTTTCTTTCCGTTTATCTGAGGTGTCTCACTGCCACGTCATTCCCTGGATTAGCTGTCAGGTCTGCTGGAAAAATGTCCCTTGAATGTGGCCATTATGCAGAGCCCTGGCCCTCCTGGATAAAAGAGGTGCTGTGGATGGGAAAAAGCAGGACACTGGCTGGAGTGCATGCCAGAGATGCATGATAAACAGGCAGGATTTGCAAATGGATTTAAAGTAAAATTTCACTTTCCTACTTGCCTCAGTGACTGAGCTTCTGAAATGCTTTCATTTCCTTCCTTAGCAAACACAGTTACAAAATGCCAATAGCACTTTATTAAAAAGGCCCCAAAAGAAATGTTCTGACTTCTTTGAAAAAGAAGTTGTAGGGAATATTCAACAGCCCAAGGATATCCTAAAGAATGGGCTGAAAAAAGGGAATTACAACCCTACTAGAGAAATCTCTAGTGTTCAGAAACCATGCAGACAGAAAGGAATTTTTCCCTATAAATGATATAAATATAGGCTCATTTCTCCAGATCCATATTAGGTTCCTTTCAGCCAGCCTCTATTCCTTTAATTCCAAATCTGGTTTTATTGCACTGTTACCTTTGGGAATCCATCCCATGTTTGCAATCTGTAACACATCTCTGGCAGTGTGGAGTTGTCCCTGCTCACACAGCAGCCCCTGTCCAATCCCTGGGTGTTTCTCCTCTTCCACTGCCATCATCCCTTTTTGTTCCCTCTGTGTTCAGCATGTCCCAGTCACAGAGTGGTTTGGTGAAAGTTGTGTTGCACCACATTCCTTTGAGCTCATCCAGCCTTGTGTTTTACAGGCATCAGCATCACTTTTCCCTCAGGATGACTCGTCCACTCTTTCCAAGGGGAGAACTTAGCAGGACTTTGGGGATGACACAAGAAAGGAGGTAAAAAGGATTCCAGGTATTCGGTGTATCTTTCCAGATATTTAGTTTTAGACTTTATAAAAAGAGGGATTAAGGTTGGATATTAGGAACAAGTTGTTCTCTATGAGGGTGGGAGGCCCTGGCACAGAGAAGCTGTGGCTGCTCCTGGATCGCTGGAAGTGTCCAAGGCCAGGCTGGACAGGGCTCAGAGCAGCCTGGGACAGTGGAGCTCCATGGCAGGGGTGGAACTGGATGTTTTTTAAGCTCTTTTCAAGCTCAAGCTGGAAAAGGGATTCTCTAATATCTGTTACAACCATTTCTGAACAGCCAGACCAAAACTCAGCTGAGTGTGATAGGAAATCCAGCAGTCCCAGAGGTGATTCCTGGGAAAAAGTATCTTGAAAATTGTATTTCCCACATCCTGTTCCTCCCTTACACCTCTCTGATGCCCTGACTTGCCCTGTCAGAGCAGGAGGGAGCTGTGTGAGCTGTGAGCTCCCACCCAGAGCTGCAGGAATTCCCAGAGCAGCAGCTCAGCAGCCTCTGGAACACAGCAGAGATAAGATTTAATGTCAGAGGGATTCAAATTGAAATGCTCCACTTGGACTTTCCAAGCAGCAAATCAAAATGTGTCAGCAAGAGTCAAAGCCCTAAATTAATCATGCACAAATGGGAGAATTAAAAAGCGATTCCTCCAGTTTGTCGTGTGGTTTAGAGCAGGAATAAAGCAAATTAGAACCACAACTTATCTCCTAAGAAAAAGCCTGAATAAGTTCTCTTACTCGTTTCAGTGAAGCTGCAGCTCCTCAGATTCCTGATGCTGAAGCACTGGGCAGAGCAGAGGGAAAACTTCCCACAAGGGAGGGCTCAGTTAATTTTCTTTGCATTTCGCTGTGCCAAAGGAATCTTACCCCAACTAATACTAGTTCAAAGCTGGAAATAATGTGGGAGAAATTTCCATCATCATGTTAATTACTACTTTGAAAAAGAGCTAATTCTAGCAGAAAAGAGTCTTTAGTGAATTAAAAACTATTCTTGCATTCATCAAATATTCCTATCCAAAGGAATGGAAGTTATTCATGAAATTATAACTTTTCAAAGAATCCTCTAGACCTCCTTGGACAGGTGCACTTGATTTTGGATCTGTGCTCAGGGAAGCCACAACCATCAGGTGCTGAGGGCACCATTGCTGTGCCATGGGCAGCTCCTCCTGCAGGGGCAAGGCAAGGCAAGGGAAGGGAATTGCTTAGAATGTTTGTGTTGAAAGGGACCTACCATGACCATCCAGTCCAACAGCTGACCACTGCAGGGCAAATCCAAATGGACAAAAGAGGATACTGAAGAGAATTCAGATAGTAGGGGAAGAAAGGGGAGGTTTAGGGCAAGGGGCCACCAAAGATAAGGACTGCATGGAGCTGGGGGGAGATAACTGGAAAATCCTGAGAACACCTGGGGAAAGAGATCCACACAAATCCCCTCTTCCCTTTTTCAGCTCACCTGTCACCTGTGTGGGAGCCCTGGAGTGAAATTTGGCAGTAAATATGGGTGAAGCAGGAAACAATGGCACAATGGTGGGAAAAGGAGCACCAAGGTGTGGAGAAGACAAAAGCCTGAGGATGCAGGAGGAGAAGGCTGGAGGAAGGGCTGGGATAGTCCTGAGATCACAGTCACATGGAGACTCTGGTGTGTGAGACAGGTCCTGGGGCTCTGCATCCTGGGAACATTCCTTTTGTTAATTAGGGCTTTCAGTAGGAAATTGGGAACAGGTTTTCATGCGTGTCTTCCTGCCCTGCCCAAAGATGTTGCTCCCACACCTTTCCTTGGATTTGCAGAGGGCAAATGGAGCTGTCAGATGCCAGGACTCTGCTCACACTAAATATTAAGTGAGAATATTGAATGCCCCAGACTTCCCACTTGTTGGCTGGAAAGAACAGTGCCAGTGGGAAATCTTTTGGCAGCACTTCCAAGAGCTACATTTAGGGCTCCAGCAACACAAAATTACACAAAAACCCCAAACCCAACACCCTTAAACTGGCAAAACTTGCCTGTGTTCAGGGGAGATTTAAACATTACCTCAGCTGCCTGAGGTACACAAGCTGTTCTTGGGGAAAAAGGTGTGGAGTTGAATAAATCTCAGAGAAGTCAGGATTTGAAGCAATGGGCCACCAGCTGGAGACCATGTAAACTTTCAGTTCAAGGCAGTTTCAAACCAGATTAATTTTAACCAAGGGAAATGTTCATCCTGATGGTATTCTAAGGGTTTTCTGTCAAAGCACAAATTTTTCAGGTCTTTGACAGCTGAGAAATGGAACACAGCAACCAGTCAGAGGGAAAATACTGCAGATCCCATTAGTTTTGACCATGCAGCTAATTCTCTTCTATTTGAATTGCCAAAGAGCTGCTTGAAATGTTTAACTTGTCAGCTGACAAGCCCCAGAAATATTTGGTCTCTAATGTTTAGATGAATCTCAACATTTTATTTACAATTTATCAAAATTCTTCTCCCAGAAATTGTTTTCATCTCATCTATTCTGAATTAAGTTGGGGTGCCTGCAACTGTTTGAGACTGTTAAAGCTTTAATATTTATTATTTGCAGGGGAGAGCAGCTGGCAAGGAGCAGACTTTTCCCAAAACCCTGGGACTCTGCAAAGGCAGAAGTTGCAAACATGGTTTTGTTCAGGGGGAAAAGCAGAATAGCAGTGGCTCCTTCAGGTGAGGGCAGGACACAGGCCATGGAGATGTGTGAGGATTTTAACCAAAGAGCCCCCTGGCAGTGCTGGCAGCCTGAGCAGGATGGCTGAACACATGAGGAGGGGATGGTGATTTCCAGATAGAAAGAAAACCACTGACTCTGCTGCTCTGAAAGCAAAGTAATCAACATGAAATGTCACCAGGAAGAACTGGGGGGAAGGACTAGCAGCACTGACTTGGTACTGAGAGACCCTGGATCCATCCCACCACCCAAACCAGGCAAAGGGCAGAGCTGGATTTACCCTCAGAGCCTGGGAGCCATGGGAACAGCCCAGGGTCTCTTCTGCTGTTCAAGCATAAGACCTTGAAAAACAGACAGAGAGCAGTGGCTGTTCAGCCTGGAGCAGAGAAAACTCCAGGGAGAGCTCAGACCTCCTTCCATAGCCTAAAGGGGCTCCAAGAGAGCAGGAGAGGGACTGGGGACAAGGGATGGAGTGACAGGACATGGGAAATGGCTTGAAACTGATCTAGAGGGGCCATTAGGGAGAAATTGTTCCTGGGAGGGTGGGCAGCCCTGGCACAGGGTGCCCAGAGCAGCTGTGGCTGCCCCTGGATCCCTGGCAGTGTCCAAGGCCAGGCTGGACACTGGGGTTGGAGCAGCTGGGACAGTGGGAGGTGTCCCTGTCCCTGTCCCAGTCCCTGTCCCTGCCCCTGTCCCTGTCCCTGTCTCTGTCCTGTCCCTGTTCCTATCCCTGTCCTGTCCCTGTCCCTGTCCCTGTCCTGTCCCTGTCCCTGCCCCTGTCCTGTCCCTGTCCCTGTCCCTGTCCCTGTCCCAGTCCCTATCCCTATCCCTGTCCTGTCCCAGTCCCTATCCCTGTCCCTATCCCTCTCCCTGTCCTGTCCCAGTCCCAGTCCCTGTCCCTGTCCCTGTCCCTGCCCCTGTCCTGTCCTGTCCCTGTCCCTATCCCTGTCCTGTCCCTGTCCCTATCCCTGCCCTGTCCCTGTCCCTGTCCCTGTCCCTGTCCTGTCCCTGTCCCAGTCCCTATCCCTGTCCTGTCCCTGTCCTGTCCCAGTCCCTATCCCTATCCCTCTCCCTGTCCTGTCCCAGTCCCAGTCCCAGTCCCAGTCCCAGTCCCTGTCCCTGTCCCTGTCCCTGTCCTGTCCTGTCTCTGTCCCTATCCCTCTCCCTATCCCTCTCCCTGTCCTGTCCCAGTCCCAGTCCCTGTCCCTGCCCCTGTCCTGTCCTGTCCTGTCCCTGTCCCAGTCCCTGTCCCTATCCCTATCCCTGCCCTGTCCCTGCCCCTGTCCCTATCCGTGTCCTGTCCCTGTCCTGTCCCTGTCCCTATCCCTGTCCTGTCCCTGTCCTGTCCCTGTCCCTGTCCTGTCCTGTCCCTGTCCTGTCCCTGTCCCTGTCCCTGTCCTGTCCTGTCCTGTCCCTGTCCTGTGCTCTCTGGCTGCACCAGCCCCAGAAGCTGCTGTGTGGCCAAAACGAGCTGATTCCAGGCTGGGAGGAGCTGGGAGCTGCCCCAGCTCTCAGAGGAATGTGGTGGGAAGCCAAGGGCTTGTCAGGCTCTCTCCCACCACAGGTTTGCCAGGAGCTGCATAAAAATGTCATTGTCTTTCAGCTGCTGGTGATTATATCCCTCTTTCCTGAGGCTGCTGTATTATGAGTGTGTGGATATAAGGGGGAATATCATTTCTGCCCAGGGCTGGCATCCCCTGGCCTTTTTCAAACAATAATACACTAAATATAAAGAGACAGAAGCCTTTACTTGGCTCTTTAACCAGTGCCGAGGAAAATGAATAATTAAGAGCACATTACTTGCAATGAATTTCTACAGATGCTTTTAAGTTAGGACCCACTGAGATAATTTTTGAACTTCACAATTTCCCGTTCATCTTTCATACAGAGTTCATACTCCAGCCTAATTTGTTATAGCAGCTACTGTTTAGATCTGAGTTTTTAAAAAGGCAGGCTTTGGGTTTCTGTTAGGAGCCAGAAAAGAGCCTGGGTGCAAAGGAATGAAGCAGTTAATGTGCTCTGTCTGTGTTTTACCTGCCTGCAACTCCACAGCCCAGCTGCCAGCAAAGAGCACTCAGGGATCTCCAGTGCAAGCTGCCAGAAAAGTGTCCTGAGGAGAGAAAGGGTGGAAACCCCCCGGAAAAGTTCCTTACCCTGACACTGCTCTCAAATAGGAAGTGCTGGGGAGCAGCTGCTCCTAAGGGAGCACCCAGAGACTAAGAGTTAAACTGATTTTTTTTATTATTATTATTATTATTTTTAGCAGGGGGAGAATCTCAGTGGAAATTCAGTAAGGTTTTTAAAACAACTGGTACACCACTCTCTCTTCTGAGGCCCAGAGAAGGTTAGAACTGGCAGCAAACCTGCCTGGCCACAGAGGGAAAGCATCCCTGTGCCTTTTTTGCAGTAAGACCAAGCTGTGGCACACCAGTGTAGCAGCCTGGAAAATGGTTTGATGGCTAGAGAACCCCAGGGGACCTTGTTTAGAGAAGGGCTGCAATCTTTGGGGCCACCCATTTGGAACCAACACAGAATTAATTTCTCAAGGGGAAAAAATTGGTGCTGGTATTAAGGAAAAAACCTCACATCCTCTGCCCCCTTCCACTAATTGCATGGCCAGAGGAGGATTTGGGAGGCAGCTGTCTGGTGTGGGGAGCTTTGTGATGGGAAGCAGTGATGACAGCAAAGGCCCAGCCTTGGGATTCTCCATTTCCTGAGCTTGTTCACCAGAGAAGGGACCTGATCACAAAACTTCCAGAGAAGGCTCTGAAACCAAAAGGCAAAGATGAAGCAAGGTTTAGTGACTGGCCACCAAAAGTTAAACAAAACTGTCTGGAAAGAAGTACAAACTGTAAAATCTTGGCTGGAGAAGTGCAGATTCCAAACTCCTGGCTGTGTTCAGCCCCACATGAGCACCTTAACAGACAGGATTTGTGGGAATCTCAGACCTGAATTATGCAGGAGGTCAGGCTGGGCCATCCCTGGGGGCTGCTCTGCCTTTGCACAGTGGGTTTTTGAGAAAGGCCCCCAATTAGGTTTATTCCAAATGTGAGAACCCAGCTGTGATGTCTGCAATCAGAGGCAGAAGCATGAGGCAAAGATGCAGGAGTCAGAGGCAGCACAGAGCCCTGGGCTGCACCTCTGTGCAGCTGCTCACAATTACTTAGTGTAGCAACAACACTGGGACATGTGGGAAGGAAGAGCCTTTCAGCTCCCTGCACACCTTCTCCAACCCACATGTGTCCCCAGACCACTGACAGTATAGAAAAACACTGCAGGAAGGGCCAAAAGGAGAGAAAAGTGCCAAAAGGAGAGAAAAGTGCCTTTTCTCAGTCCATTCAGCAGCAGCCCCTGGTGACTGGGCACTGTGGGGCTGTTCCAAGCAGGGAATGCTGTAAATTCCCAATCTTTGAGGAATCTCCCTGGATAACTCCCCTGCAGTGCAGAGGGTACAGAGCCAGTGTTAGTGGAAGCCACCAAAAGCTGTGAAGTTACAGTGGATTTGGAAAATGTCAGTACAACATCTGGGCTACAACATTTCCATGGGACCCCAAAATCCCTGCAAAGTTTGCCCTTTGAAGTCTTCCACAAGGTTAATGACAAAAGCACTCTGCTACTGGGATTTGACCTTCCAAATGGACTCAGCTTACAGAAAGGAGAAAGAAGATAAAAAATTACAGCAGGCCTTCCAAAACAGCAATAAAACTGTGCCAAATTCCATTTGTTTTCAGTTGAAGAAACATTTGTGGAGCACCATAGGTGACCACCAGGCATCTCCCACTCACGGCTGCTTTTTGGCACCTCCCTTACAGCAGCCATATATTTCATGGATCTGTGAGTCCAGCAGGCCTCATCAATCAAAGGTTTCTCATGAATCAATGTCTTGCTGGAAAACACAAATCCATTCAATCCCAAATGATTTTCTAAAACATCTCCCCTCTGAATGAGCTCTTGTGAAAGCTCCCTTCCTTCTGTTCAGCTCCATCTTCCTTTTATCTCCATCCAGCCCTGGGAAGTGCCTGATCTGCAGAGATGCTTCCCAGCCAGAAGGGGTAGGTCTAACCCACAACTGTTATTTAGGAGGAGAGAGGTAGTTTGGATTTTAGGAAGGAATATTTTATTTAGGAAAGAATTGTTCCCAGGAATGGCAGTGGGTGATCTTTAAGGTCCCTTCCAGCCCAAACCACTCTGGGATTCTGTGATTCTGTTTTTTGCCATCATCCCAAGGAGAACCTGTTGTGCCAGAGGCTGGAGAAACAGGGTGTCCTGCTCACACTGGTGACAGCAGGGCACTGAAAGGGACATCTAGGGCTGAGACCAGCTTAGTGCTGTTTAAGATGCTCATCTCCCTGTAGCTCTGTTTCTCCTGATGAAAATAAAGTTGAAAACAGGGAGAATATCAGCCAAATTCTCCTGCAGCCTGAACTGCATTGAAGATCTTTGCTCTTCCCATCCCACAAAGGTCGGGGGTATTGCCTGTGCCCAGGAGAGATGAGCACCCTGGCACAGCTCCCAGAAAGCCAAGCTTAGCACAGTGCATTAACCCTCTCCTCACCAGAGACAGCGGATCCCAGGGAGCTTGTCCTGCCCCAACATCAGCAGGGGAACCAGGGAACACAAACCCTTTGCTGATCAGAGAGGCCCAACCTCCCCAAGCAAGGCACAGCCAGGGTTAAACCACACTGCTCAACTCCACCCCAAAGCAACTTCAGAATAAATATGGTCTTAAACTGAAATTAGTCTTGAGAAAAGGGAATTTCCACTGGGCACACTGGGCACACAGGAGCAACATTTGCAGGCATTCTGTGGCTCTCATCCCAGAGGCATCAACCACAAGCCCAGCACCAAGGCAATTTTATATTTCTGTTTGAATATTCCTACAAGTGCCACTCCTGAGCTGATTTAACACCATGACTGTGGTGTCTAACAGCTCTCAAGTGATTAATAACAGCCATTTGTTCAAAGCTAACAGCCCCAGTGTGACAGTAACAGATAAATTAGCAACATTAAAAATATGCTAAGGAAAACATTTATGTACTGGCTGAGTGTAGTGTGGGATGGTAACACACATCAGTGGTGCCAATAACAAGCTATTAATGAGGAGGGCTGGATGTTTAAGCCATTTTTGCCCCGCTCTCCCATAATCACTCTGACATGGTTTATATTTAGCCTGATGAGCCAGGCCAGTTCCTCTGGACACGAATACTTTATGTGTTCAGGCAGGAACATTGCAAGCAGATGGTGGGAACAGCAAAGGAAGGTGGAACATTGTTCCCTCTCAGTTCCCTTTGTCACGGAGCAGCCAATGTGCCAAGTAATATCTGGGCATAAATTACAGGGCTGCTTCCCAAATTACATCCCCAGCTTTGGATGTCATGCAAAACATTTTAATAATGCCAATTAAAATTCTTCTGTTCAACAGGTCCCAAGAGGCTCCTCTTGCCTACCAGGAGTCACAGCAGCACGTTCCTGTCCCCAGGGGTGACCAGCAGCCCTGGAGGGGAGCTGAGCCCTCACCCTGGGTCACAGCCCTTTCCCTGCCATATTCCAGCCTGAAGAAAAGCTGTTGGACAGAAGCTTTGATGGAAGCCTGGAGCTGGAGCAATCTGACACATCTCCACTTGTTCCATGTGGAAATAATCCCAGGGCATCACAGAACCCATCTTACAGAAAACTTCCAACCCAGCTGCAAAATGCAGCCTTTTGTCAAGAAAAAAACCATCAAACTGTGGTGCTTTGTTCAGCTGTTGGGGTAAGAAGGCCCTTTTGCTGAAATTCCACATTACAGTGCCAAGCCCCAGAAGAAACCTGACTGTTACTAGGATGGATTGGCTTTTATTCCTTTTGTTCCCACCACTGATATTCAGGAACAGGCCATGAGACAGAACCATCAACAGTTTCATTGTACAAATGATTCCCAGCAGGTGAGAGATGATGTGCTTGGCTTGGGCCTGGTGCAAACAGAAATCAGTGCAATGTTCCTCAGCAGATCTTGCAAGGCAAGCGGAAAACTTGAAATTTAGAATGAGGCAGTGATAAAACTTGAGCAGAGTTCAGCCCCTGTTCCCAGCTTTGCACAAGCACAGCTCCTGGAGGAGGGGATCTCGCTGGCTGTGCTGCCCGGGTGCTCCGTGCAGAGGGGCTCCAGTCCCGGCCGGGCTGTGGAGCCCCTGCTGACAGACACATGAGCCCATTGTTCCAGGCACCGTGTTTTACTGAGCTCAGCCTCTCCTCAACAGGGGTGCTCAGCACCTTCTCATCTCTCTTGTCACGAGTAATGGGCCAGTGTGATTTGAGCTGTTTCATGCTTTTAAGTTGTGTCTTGCTTTGAGGTGTTTTTTTTAAACACTCCCATGTTCCATTTAGAAATGTTGTTTGGAAAAAAAGAACCCAAATGGTTTTCAACCACAAGCTTCCCATTTTGCTGATAATTACTTCCTTAGTTAAAAAAAATTAAATAAATACTACTTTAGGGGAACATTTCCCACTCCCTTTTCCCTGGGATGTTGTCCTCACTGGTTCTCTGGTGGTTTTTTGCAAGGAGGGGTTCAGGGTGTGCTGGGAGGAACCCATCCCTAGCCTAACCATGTGGGACAGGGCCACCTGCTCCCTCCCCACCCCTGAGTGAGCTCATGGGACAAGAATCCCCTAGAGCATGACCTCACAGCTCAGCAGCTCCTTGGCTCCAGCTTGTGGGAAAATGTGAGTGTTTCCCTTGGCTCCTGATTTGAAAAGTCACAGTTCTGTCTTCCCCAGGAGCCAAAACCTCCCTGAGACTTACCCAGGGAGCAGCATGTTCTGGTGAACAGGGAGACAAAGGCTTTCACCTGGTTTTGCTGGGATTTAGAGGGGAACTCCTTACCCCAGCCCTCATTTTCCCATCTAGTCTCAATAGGAGATTCATCACCAAGACTTTTCAGCCTTGCCCTGCATAACACCTCAGGTGTGAGTGGTTGTCAGGGCCTGTTCCAAGGGTGTGATACATGGACATGTCCCCTGAACTCTCTGCTGGGTTACCTGGTGTGAAATCTGGGATGTGCTGCCTCACAGACACCGGCCCTGGAACAGCACAGAGGTGTCAGTGGGTGGGACACTACTTGAACCCTTTTTACACATTCTGTCCTACAAGAAGGAGAATCACAGGTGAAAGGCTCTGATTTGAGGCACAAAAAGGCCAGGAAATGTAATTCCTGAAGGAGAGAACACAGGACCAGTGACCCAAACACAAGTGCCTGTGCTGTAGGGCTGAACAGCATCAGTATTGCAAGCATGGTTGGGCAGATTTTCTTCCCCATTACATGACTCTTTGAAAGCAGTGGTTCTGAGCCTGGTTTCCATCTGAGGCTTCTGCCCAGACACAGCCCAGCATGCCCAGCCCCTGCAGTGTGCCAGGGTTTGCCATCCTCTCATCAGCTCTGCCTCTGTCACCCCTCCCCAGAGCTGACCAGGACTGGTGATTCAGCAGCTCTGCTGTCATCCAGAGCCACCATCTGCTCCCACATTTCACCCCACCCCGGGCTCTTTGCCTGCAGGAGAAACGTGTCAAGGTTTTGTGGTTGAAAGCTCCACGTGGCAGTGCAGTCCTGCAGGTCCAGAGCTGCCGAGAGCTCTGACACATCTCCCCAATGCCTTCCATGGATTAACACGGGCACCAAGTGTGGGACGAGGCTGTTTGTTTGCCGTGGCAGATTTGTGAAGGGCAGCTGTGAAAAAAAGGATTTGGAGGGGGTGTAGCAGCAGACAGAGAACCCTCTCCAGATTTAGTGGACATGAGGAACTGCACTGAAACTTGGCAGCTTGGCTCTTGAAGGCAGGAGCTGTGGTTTGTTCTCAAACAAGCAGGGGCAGATGTGGCTCTGGATGCAGATGGTGCATAAATAACCCATTGCTGTTGCTGACCATGGATTTGGCTGACCAGTGTTGGGAAGGATCTGTGGAAGTCACCACAGTGCAGATGAGACAGAGCAAGAGCTCAGGTGAGAATCTCACCTGACCCTCATTGCCCCCTCCTGCTCTGCCTTTATTTTGTCTCTGGCCAGAAGCTGTGGTTGACCATGCTACTGCTCAAAAGAGAATTCCAGATTTTCTTCACTTAAACCAAATCTCAACCTGGCCAAGAAAGCAAAGAGCAAAGCAGATCAGACTGATCAATCATGGGTTGGCTTTCACACTTCCTACAGGCAGAAAAAGCCCTAATAAATATCAGCTGCAGGACCTTTCTGGCATTGCTGGAGAAGTTTTCTAGTTTCTGGTGGAGCAGAAGTTAACTTGAACCCAGTGCAGATGCTGGAGGAATGGGGAGGGCCACTGGCATCTGAACCACAGCCAAGTGTGCACAAACCACCCAGAGACTTGTGGTGTGCAGGGAGATGAAAGGGAATAACTAAAAAGGCTGGAAAAAGCAGCCCAGGGAATTGCTTGGTGGCATTGGAGGACAATAAACCCCAAACTGTGCTGCTCAGACCCAAGTTAACTCTTCATTGCAAAGGAGATGGAGACAAAATCCTCCTGCCTTCAGGAGCAGCCTGTCCTTGACCCCAGAGTCTATCAGGAGTGAGTTGAACTGGGAACAGCCTGTTTCAGTCCCTCTGGCAGCAGCTGAAGCCAAGCTCAGGCTCAAAGCACATCTCTGTGCATGAGGTTAGAGCGGGTTTTAAGCCAGACAGCTCAGGCTGAAGCACAATGGCCAAAATACAAAGGACCTGTGAAGGGTTCCAGAGCTCGAGCACATACCTGGACAAGGGCTGTGCCCGGCAGAGCTGGGCTGGAGCAGCCTCTGCCGCAGCATTCTCACTCTGCTGCAGCATTCCCACTCTCTGCTGCAGCATTCCCACTCTGCTGCAGCATTCCCTCTCTCTCCTCCTGCTCCACACACAGGCTTTGGACACGGCTGAGCAGCAATGCCCAGGTATTTCCTGGAGCATTTTGAGGCAGGAAATCTGCCTCTCTGAGCAGTGCTGCTCATGTTGCAGACCTTTGCCCCCGTGGTGTGAACGCTGCACGTTCCCCTGTCGCTGCCTCAGCCCCTGTGTGAGTCATTTCGAGATGCTTACTCTGGCTTCTTTCAGACCACTACTCATTTGCAAGAGCTCAACTGTCATCACATTTATTTTTCTTCCTCCTGCTTCCCTTGGCCTGGCAGGCTGGGCAGGGCTGGTATTTGGGCCCCTGGGACTCCAGATGTGCACGGGATGATGCAGAAACATCAATATTTTCCCTTGGAACTGATGTGTTTTTGTGCCATCACCAGCTTGCCTCAGTCCAGGTTGTTTAAGGGCTTGGGAGAGAAGAAAAGCACTGATGGAATCAAAGGAGGGAAGAAATGCTTGGGGGCAGTGGTTAGGGGGAGATGACTTGGGTTTAACAGGGCTGATAACGATGAAGAAATGGAGTTGATGAAAACTGGCTGCTCCTTCACTGCTGATAAATCTCTGGGCTTTGCTGGGAATGGTTTGGGCAGCAAATCCCACAGAGGAACGCTCCTTGCAGCTGGATTGGAAAGGCATTGCTTCCACCAGGCTCGCAGGGATGGGCCCTGAGCCTGCCAAAACAGATTCCTGTGCTGAGCTGGGAGCTGGGATCACCCCACAGGGACTCAGGTGCCCAGCTGGAGGTGGCACCTTGGAGTGAGGAGGAGAGAAGGTGGGAGGCCTGGGGAATTCAGGCAGCCCAGTAATCACAAACTTTATAAAGAAGGTTATTCCTGTCACAGAATTGATGGACTGGCAGAGAAAGGCAGTCCTGAAAAGTCCTCAGGGTCACAGGAACAGCAGCCTGTGTTTGTGGTGACAGCAGTCTGGTCCAGCCATGGCAAAGCACAGCTGGGCTGGTGCTCTGTGGACACACTGGCACTCTCCTGCCCAGGGACTTTATGCCATCAAGAGAGAATCACAGAATCATGGAATGGGTTGGAAAGGACCTTAAAGATCATTTCATTCAAACCCCAGGCTGCTCAGAAGCCTTCAAGGTCTTCCCTGTGCCTCAGTTTCCCCACTGGAAAGTGAGAACAGCAATACTCACTGGATACCCAGATCCCACTGGGCACTGTGTGATCTTCCTGTGTTTTTGTGGTTAGTGCAGTGTTGGAACATGCTGATCCAAACTGCAGGGAAATAATTAAATGATTAATTAATTTAATTAATCAATTAATAATTAATAAAAGCCCTGTGATCAAGAGCAGCTTTGATAGAGTTGTACAAGATGTGTATCCTCAGGAAAAAGGAATTGATGCCCATGTAACACAGCAGGGCTGCAAGAGGAGCTCCTCTGATTCCCAGTGTGCTCCCAACACCATGACTCACCCACAGAAACTCAAAATACAAGATTTTAATCAACAGTGTATTTTTTCTCTGCCACATCATTTTGCTTAAGTCCAGTTTAAATATATGGACCAAAAAAATGGCAATGCAATGGGAAAAACAAAATTTTCCCTTTGAATTAGCAGCTCATACCTGATTCACCAAAAAATGTATTGAAATCCAGTATTTTCATCATAAAACTGCAGGGAAGGAAGTGGGAAGCACTTGGGGATGTAGCTCCTCAAGCATTTTAAGCCAAAATTTCAGTTACCTTCCATGAGAATAAAAGAAACTATTGACCATTGGATGGCTCCCCTTTATAATCAATTCAGAGCTGGGTTTGAATATTCATTTGTTAGTTCTGCTCCTCACATTTCTCTTGCTTGAGTGGAAATGCACAGAGAGTTCTGTGCTGGTTCGCAGAACCTTCCCAAGGCACCTTCTGAAACCTTCAAACAGGAGGCAGCACTGGATGGAAAATCCCTGCTCCAGGCTGCTCCCCCTTGTCCCAGCCCAGCCCTGACTTGGAATAACCCATTCCTGGCCAAAAAGAAGAAAATCCCCCAATGCCAGTTGCTTTAATTTCCAGCAGCTCATCCAAACACCCTTTTCCATGGGCTCAGGCTGGGACACATCCCCAGAAGTCTATTTTGTGTGGCAAGAAAAACATCAATTTTTAACTCATGCAAATGAGGAATGAGATCCTTTTATAAAATAAACAGACAACCCATTTTTCACCTGTAATTGTTTCTTTGCCACATTAATAAAAATATGGTGTGTATTATGGTTAATGAATATGTAAATGAGATATGATTAATACCTCATTTGGCGAGAAATGGGAAGATTTATTTACCTTCTGTAATTTCTCTGTGCCTCTCGTCCTCTCTTTGACAGTGGTGAGGGAGGGTGGTTTATTCCATGCCCAGTATTGATGTCCCCAAAGAGATGAAAAGATTTTGGGCATGGTCTGGAGCTCCATAGGGGCAATATTCTTTTTGCTATTTTATTTTTCTGTCAGGAATTTTGTGTCAAGGACCCAGTTTTGTCAAAGGGATCCATTTCAGGAGCGGGAGCTGGAAGGACATTGGGCACAGGGTGGGAAGCACAGAAGGTAGATGCACATAGGTGATGGGAACCTTCTCCTGGAGCATGACTGAAGGCTCTTAGAGACACAACAACACCAGCAGCTCGTGGGGACAGCCCTTCCCAGCCAGCTGCATCCGCAGTGGATGAGCTTCAGGAGCAGTCAGCTGCCAGGAATCCCTTCCCCTGTGCCTCTGGCAAAGGAAGCCAGCACTACAAGCACAGGAGTAAAACAGGTTTTTGTCCCTTCTGAGGGTTATTCCCTTTGAGAGCCAAAAATGAGCTATGATCAGTGAGTGGAAGCCTGAGCTGCCTGAATGAGCCCAGTGCCACAGCCCCTGTCCACAAGTGCTTTCCTTGCAGGGCAGTGCTCCACACGCCCTGATGGCTTTGATTGGAGCCAGCAGGGGCTCCCCTGGGGAACTCCCTGCAGCCTGCAGGGTCAGGATCCAGGCAGACATCCCCTAATTCATGGGTGAGCCCAGACAGACACAAACTCAGCAGCAGAGCTGGCTGTGCACTCCCCATCCAAATGGAAATTTGGCTGGAGACATGTCACTGGAAATTACAATTTTTGCAGGAACAAAACCCAACAAAACTATGATCAATCATTTGTCCCAATTTTCGTTAAAAGCAAGAATTTTCCTTAAAGTAAATGTTGGTTACAGAAAAGCAGCTGTTTGTTTTGTTTTCTGTAACCAAAACCAGAAGGTTGCTCTTTAAAACGCTTTTGAAAAGCAGCTGCTTCGGTCAGCAAAGCAAAAACAAAAGGAAACTGTTGCAACGACTAAAATAAATGTTTTCCTCAGAACTTCCAAGAATATGAAGGGAGGGCATGACTCGATTGCAGTGCCCTGGCTCTGCTGCAGATGCTGAGTGTTTGCTGCCTGTGGCATTGCAGCCCCTTCCTGCTCTGGGGGGCTCAGCAGGATGGGACAAGGGCTCTCCAGGAGCAAACCCACTCCAGCACAGTGCCTGGATAGTGCAGCAATTTGTCTGGAGCTGCTTCCCAGCAATTTGTCTGGAGCTGCTTCCCAACCCAGCTGGAATTGCTGCTGGGGCAGCAGGGGCCCGGTTCTGTCCCAGCCCCTGGGGAAGGGGCTCTGCTCCCCTGGGAATCCCCTTGGAGCATCCCCTTGGGCATCTCCCCCACACGGAGTACAGCTCTGTCTGCCCCTGCCTCTTTCCGAGGCTGATGGAGCTGGGCAGGTCACTGTGAGAGACTTTTGTCTGGGGTTTACTTGGAGCATTTCAGCCACTAAGAAAAGGGAAAGGGCAAAGAGGAAGGAGAAAGAGGGAAGGGGGTGGGAGAAAGAGAAAAATGGAAGGAAAGGGGGAGAGGAGAGGAGAGGAGAGGAGAGGAGAGGAGAGGAGAGGGAAGGAGAGGAGAGGAGAGGAGGAGAGGAGAGGATAGGAGAGGAGGAGATGAGAGGAAGAGGAGAGGAGGGAGGAGGAGAGGAGAGGAGAGGAGAGGAGGACAGGGAGAGGAGAGGAGAGGAGAGGGAGAGAGGTAGGAGAGGAGAGGGAGAGGAGAGGAGAGGAGAGAGGAGAGGAGAGGAGAGGAGAGGAGAGGAGAGGAGAGGAGAGGAGAGGAGAGGAGAGGAGAGGAGAGGAGAGGAGAGGAGAGGAGAGGAGAGGAGAGGAGAGGAGAGGAGAGGAGAGGAGAGGAGAGGAGAGGAGAGGAGAGGAGAGGATCGAGATGTCTCTGGTTCTTAGATTATTTATTGATTTTTCAATTTGGACAAACAAAGTGTCATTCAAAACCCAAACTCTTCCTCCTTAATGTGCCTTCACTGAATCAAGTTCTACAGCACTCAGTTAACACATAAATAATTAAAACATTTCCAGTGAAATGTTCTGTCCATAAGAAGATCTTGATGTGTGAAGTGCAGGGCATTAATTCATACCCAGTTTTCTTAATGGACCTCGACCTTCGGCCTCGTGTCTCACACAATGAAGTGGGAATTAATCCACTGTATTTCATGGGCTGTCAACTCAAGCCCAGCCCCCTAGAGGTCCCCTGGATCTGTGAGGAGAGCAGCTGTGGATGGTATCACCTTTGGGAAGGTTTGGGTTCCACTGCATGGGGAGCCCCAAGGCCCCAGTGGCACCAGGCTCAGGCTGGGACCATCATCTCTGCAGCCCTGGGCTTTGCTAAGTCAGCTCCAGGGAACACAGCTTTGGCATCCCCTTGCAGGGGGAAGTTGCCATCATCCTCCCTGTGCCTGGGCAGGGATGTTCCCAATGCCTCAGCCAGAGATCCAGGCATGGGGTGCACCAGAACTCCCCACCTGCCAGGCTCCACACCCGGAGGGCTGGCAGGGCAGCAGGGACCACTCTGCTCTCCAGCCCTGCTCTGGGTGTGTGGCCATCCCAGCAGGAGCACATCTCTGCATCCTGCAGCCCCTACAATCCCCACCATGCAGGACACTGCTGCTGGGGTCCTCTCCAGGCTGCAGCTTCACTCAGCCTCACTGCAGGGAGGCTGTAAAGGAGAAGATGCAAATTCTATTACCCATCCCTCAAGGTTTGCTCCATTAAAAATCAGATTTGGGCTTGGAACATGTCTGTGCTCCTGCTCTTTGAGATGAGCTTTAATTAAGAGGTAAAATTATTAAAGCTGCAAGTTATTATAGCCTGAGGACCCCAGCCCAGTGATATGAAGCAGATGGTCCTGGGGCAAGCAAAAGCCCTTTAATAAAGAAGCGTTTGCAATTCATGAGCATTAATTATGTCCACTTCTCTCATTTTAAAATGTTCTGCTTGTCAGCCCTGGTATTGTGTGCCGAGCAAGCATGATGAATTAGGCAAACCCCTTCTGGTTCAAGACATATTCTTTGTGTGGCAAAAATTAAAAGTATTATCTCCCAGAAGATGGAGTGATTAGAATATTTAAGCACTTGGGGATCCCCACCCCTTCTCCTCATTGCCCCAGCTTCCCTGTGCAGGGTTTGGAGGGGGCTGCTGGGATCCAGCCATCCCAGCTGCTTAATGGGACATCAGTGCCACCCTGGGTAGTCACTTACCCTCCTGCTTCACCCCTGCCCCTGTCTATTATTTACAGTAACACTGGAAACCAGAACACACAGAATGAGGGAAAGGCATGGGCCCAGAGTTCCCTGCTCTGCCATCACCACCAACATGCCCTTCACTGATCTCCATGGCAGGGAAGGACCTGCTTGCCTGATGTCCTGCCACTAGAACCAGAGCTGGAGCCACAGCATTTCAATGCCCTGGGCCTGCCAAACCCCACCCTCAGTCAGAGTGCCCACCTGCCCTGCTCTCCAGGCTGGGCAAAGCACCTGGGGGCTCTGAGGAGAGGGCAGCACCCCAGTGCCTGGGCAGCCCTGCTGAGGCCACTTCTGCTGCATGTGTTGTCACTCTGCTCTTGGCAAGGACAGCCACAGCTTAGCATTGGCTGGTCCAGGGGCAAGACGTGCTCTGACATCCCCCCAAGGCCACCTGAGTGTCCCAGCCCAGCACACCATCCCTGCACAGGAGAGCAGGGCAGAGGTGCAGGCAGTGCTGCCCTCGGGCCAGTCCCACTCCATCTGTGGCACAGCCTCCTCCCCTGGGTCAGCCCAGGTCTGGCCTCTCACGAAAGGAGGAAATCCTGAGTGCTGCTCTTCTGAGACAGCAGCCCTGGTTGTGTGACTCAGGAACTGCATTTTGGGGATGCAGCAGACAGAGGGATCCTGCTGTCCTGGTGGGCTGCAGCTCTGACTGAATTCTGGCTGAATGCCTGCACCAGTTAGACTGGGAGAATTGAATTGCCTTGGTGGGAAGAGGTGGGCTTGAGAGTGGTTTGGGCAGAGCAGCAGAATGCTTATCAAGAGCACTGCCCATCCACATGAAGCTCAAAACCAAGGTACAAGTGACTGGTGACCCTGGCAGACCAGGAAATCCTGAAGATCCACATGAAGATGCCAGTCACACTTATTCTTGTCATTTGCTTCCTCTCCTGACATCTTTTCCCTCTGAGCACTTGAAGAGTTCACAAAGACCACTTAACCAATAATTCCTCCTACCATCCTCAGCAAGGAGAAATTCCTTTTGCTGCCCTGATTCACAGCACAAAGGTCTCTCCTTGCATTTCCTAGGTACAAATCCAGGTTTTCCATGCAGGAGAGTCTCACTCCATGCCTGATGTTTCAAGATAATCTCATGTGACCTGGGAATGAGGGTCACCTGCCCTGCCTGTAGCCCCTTCACCCATTGCACACATTGGCAGATGACACTCTATGCTTTCATAGAGATTTATTGGTTCTTCTTTCTGGCCTGGATTAAACCCCACCATGGTACTGCTGGATTTTTTCAGGCATCAGTCACAGAACTCCAGGACTGGAAGAAATCTGAGCAAGTTCCCCACAGAGTCCCAGCAAGGGCTGAGCATCAGGCTCTGGGAGGACACAAATCCACCCTGCAAATGGACCAGTTCATCCTGAAAAACCAACCCCACGGGCTGTGCTGGCCAGGCTGAGCACAGTGTGAGCTGGTCTGTGTTGAAGTGAATCCTCAGCTGCTGCTTTAAAGCAAAAAACCTCCCGCCTGGGAATCCTTACATGGAATAAGCAAAACCAAACGCCTGGGTTTGGCTTTATTGGCCCAGGGGAGGAAGGGGAGGAGGATGCTCTGGGTGCTTGTTCAGCGCAGGGATGACTCTGTCTCTGACAGCCCCGAGCCTGTGACTCCTGTGTCCCCATCAGGGGTCACAGGGACGCAGCCGGGCGGGATGCTCGGCTCCAGGGGCGGCACTCTCGGCTCAGAGCTCCGGGCCAGCTGCGGGCACCTACCGCCCCCTCCTGCACATTCCCGGCCATCGGCGCTTCACTGCTCGCCTCGGCTCCGTCAGGGGTTCTTGCTTCACGATTTAATCTGGCTGTGATTTATTTATAGCCATGCTCATAAAATATGCAGCCCCTTCTGAAGCCTGTGTGTGCATGAGTGCTTGCAGGGACTGAAATCGCTGCCTGGTGCACCGCAGGACAGCCCCGAGGTGACACTGCCAGGCTGCCGTGGCACTGGGGAGCATCCTCCCCCGGAGCAGCACATTCACTCAGCACTACCAGCAAATTTCATGCTCCTGTTCTCATCCCTTCCCGGCCAAGCTCAGCCCTCCTGCTCCCTCCCTGCCAGGGGAGCACAGCTGGTGCCACCAGCTGAGCTCAAAGCCCTTCAGACACTTCTGTTGCCATATGAAGATGTTTCAGCACAGTGACAGCTGTCTCAGAGGTCCCCAAGGTTTACTCTGAGACCCCTGAGGAAGAGGAGCAGGTAACCTTGCTGGGGGTTAGTGAACCCCAAATGTTGGAGTTGGCTCAGGGGGATCCAGGCCTTCGGGACAGGGGAAGGAAGCATAAATCCTTTCTTGCATGGCTGTGATGTAGTTTGCATATCCCTCGACTTCCCTTGAGCCTGCCCAACCTGCAAGGCCACCATGTGCTGCTTTCCCAGCCTGATGCATGGCCAGAGGACCCTCCAATCCCCCTCACACCCCCAAAATCCCCACCAGGACCTGTCCAGACCAAATAAACCCCAGCACAGCTCAGCCTTTTCCATGCCAGGCAGTCGAGCCCTCCAGTGCTGGGTAGGGCTCACCAAGGGCTGGGTGAGCCTTTGGGAAGCCCCTCCCGAGGAGCTGCCACAGTGTCATGGGGCTGGAAAATGCCCCTGTGAGGAGTTACCCACCTTACAGGGCTGTCACAGCCTGGGACACAGGGAAAGCCCCCCTGTGTCTGTCACAACCTGGGGGCACTGCAAAGGCCACCCTGCAGGGCTGTCAGTGCCGGGCTCAGGAGCCTCCTGCCCCACCTGCTCCTCAGCTGAGCTGGGGTCAGGAGCAGCTCCAGCTCCCCCATCACAACAGGGGCAGGGCTGGGATGTCCCTGGCCTCGGGGAGGGGGGGGGGGGAGGCTCTCATTAAGGGGGAATGAGAGAGAAGCAGCAGCAGAATTAGATACTGAGCACAAGGAAGGCGACGTGGAAGGCAGATCATTATCCCAGCCTTGCTCAGCCTATTAAACCCTCCCCGTCCTCTCGGAGTGGGGATCCTGCCCTGCACAGGGCAAATGGGATCCCCCCAAGCCACCCCCAGGTGCTTCACGGTCGATTAGAGGCAAGTGGAGCAAGGGACAAGGGTTAAAGATTATGCCAAGGGCCAGGCCAGGGACCCAGCAGGAGCTCCTCTGTCATCTATAGATACTGTCATCATAGATACTAATTTGGTTTAATTTACTGCAAAGGCTTTCCTGGGGGCTGTGGCTCATGCCAGGTTGGGATCTATTCCTCTCAAAAGAGGTTTGGAAGGGAGCAGAGGCCTTTCTCTTGTGAGCAGCCCAGGGACAGAGCTTTGATTTTCCTTTATAATTTTTTTTTTACAAGGACTGCCTCCAAAGGCCCTGGGAAAGGAAAGCTGAAAAAGTGGATATGAAAGGAGACATGACAAAGACTGTAATGAAGCAGTTAAAAGGACTTTAAAATAAAGCCTCCCTCCACCCAGTGCCTGCAGAGGAGCAATAAAACCATCCTGCAAAGTGCCAGCCAAAGATTCCCCAGGAAAGCGCCTGGGGGGCCCTTGGGGAAAGCTAAATATGTTGAATTATCCCCCAGGAAGCAAATAAAACAGGGAAAACACGGAGCTTTTATCCTTTCATCAGCCTTGGGGAAGTGGCTTGTTAATGCTGGGAGCTTAGGGAGGCTGGAAGGGAAAGAACAGCCTCAGCTGTGGGGTCAGAGCAGACGATGGATCCCAGAGCACAGCCATGACCTGCTCCCTCCTGGGCTGTGCTGAACCTGGGAGCTCTGAGCAGCTGGACGGGGCAACTCCTGCAGAGCTGGGAAGAGACCTGGCTAGCACCAACCAAGGAGATCTGGTCAACATCCTGAGCAGGGACAGCTGCTGTGGCCACACCCCAGTCATTCCTCCCGGGATCTGCAGCACGGCCAAGCCCAGCCCAGCCCCCCGCAGTGTGCTCAGGGCTGCAGGGAATCACAGAATCACGGAATGGTTTGAATGGGAAGGGACTTCAAAGCTCACCCAGTGCACCCCTGCATGGCAGGGACACCTCCCACTGTCCCAGGCTGCTCCCAGCCCCAGTATCCAACCTGGCCTTGGGCACTGCCAGGGATCCAGGGGCAGCCACAGCTGTGCCAGGGCTGCCCACCCTCCCAGGGAACAATTCCTGCCCAATATCCCATCCAGCCCTGCCCTGTGTCAGTGGGAGCCATTCCCCTTTCTCCCAGGCTTGGCTGCTGCAGCCTTCACAGGGGCCGGGCAGTGTCTGTCCGTATCCCGTACCTCCCGTCCCGTATCTCCCGTCCCGTATCTCCTGTCCCTATCCCGCATCCCTATGGCCGGGTTCGGCTCCGCAGGGCTCGCCCCGGCGCTGGCCCCGCGGTCCCGGAGCGCCCCCGTCCGGACCTGCAGCTGTGCCCGGACACCCACAGGTGTGATTCCCACACTAATAATTCAGTTTACAAGGTAGTAAGTGAAAGAAGGAGATGAGATTTGCTCAGCGCATTTTCCAGGAGTATTTACTGCTGAGAATGCCACAAAACCCATTTAAACAATTGCTTTTATGACACAACACACATTAAAGAAACTTGCCTAATATTTTTTTCATCCCTCTGCCATTTCATGCCGTGCTGCTGCTGTTGTGTTCAGCTCCGTGCTTTATGGGCTGTTTGGATTTTAATTGGGCTGTAGCCCCGGGGAGCACTGAAATTCGGAGACTCATTTAGCTCTGGGAGTGCTCACAGCTGATCAGGCAGAAAGGCTGGATCCTGCTTTAATGCCTTGTCACTTCGGGAGCTGGAAGAGCTGTGGGGAGCAAGCACACAGTGTGGGGATGGAGCCCTAGTCTGGCTGCTGGTAGTGCCCACATCCCTGTGCAGGGGCTAGAGGATGCACGCTGTGGCCAGTGGATGCAGTGAGGGCAGACTGAGGTCTGGGGTGTTTAGGAAAGTCTTTTTCCCTCCACACCTGGAGGTTTTCAAGGCTAGGTGAAACAGCATAGAGCTGGTGGCAGACACACCCAGCAGCAGATGGGAATAAAGACCTCTGGAGCACCTTGATGTTTTATTATAAACTTTAATTCTTTAACACTTTAACTCAGCCATTCCCAATGGGCAGTAAGTGATGCCTTTGGAGGGAAGCCAGCTCTCCATGCTGCTAAATATGCCTGGGAGCTGCAGCCCATCTCCCACCAGCTGACCACAGGGAGAGCAGCCTTTGGGCGCAGGCTGGGAGAGCTGGGGCTGTTCACCTGGAGAGGGGAAGGCTCTGGGGAGAGCTCAGAGCCCCCTGCACTGCCTGAAGGGGCTCCAAGAGAGCAGGAGAGGGACTTGGGACAAAATGTTCTGGAGTGACAGAACAAGGGGAATGGCTTCGAGGAGCAAAGGGCAGGGCTGGATGGGATATTGGGCAGGAATTGTTCCCTGGAGGGTGTGCAGGCCCTGGCACAGGGTGCCCAGAGCAACTGTGGCTGCCCCTGGATCCCTGGCAGTGCCCAAGGCCAGGCTGGACACTGGGGCTGGCGTCTGGGACAGTGGGAGGTGTCCCTGCCATGGCAGGGGTGGAGCTGGGTGGGCTTTGGGCTCCCTCCCCACACAAACCATTCTGGGACTGCAGAGCTCTGCCAGGCACTGCTCACAGCCAGAGCTGTCCCTCCTCACTGCGGTCTCCCTGGGCATGTCCCTAGGCCTGGCCATGTCCCCAGGCCCGGCAGTGTCCCCAGGCCCGGCAGTGTCCCCAGTCCTGTCCCTGTCCCCAGGCCTGGCTGTGTGTGTCCCCAGGCCTGGCCGTGTGTGTCCCCAGGCCTGGCCGTGTCCCCAGGCCCGGCCGTGTCCCCAGGCCCGGCAGTGTCCCCAGGCCTGGCCGTGTCCCCAGGCCCGGCCGTGTCCCCAGGCCCGGCCGTGTCTCCAGGCCTGGCCGTGTCCCCAGGCCCGGCGCGCGCGTCCCGCGGCCGCCTCTCCGCCCGCAGCCACCGGAGGGCGCCCGCGCACCGCGCTCGGCCGGGACCGGCGGGAACGGGCTGGGGAAAAAACGGTAAAATAGGGAGGGAGAACGGAGAATAATGGAGAAATAATGGGGGAAGAGCGGGGGAATAACGGGGGAATAACGGGGGAATAATGGAGAAATAACGGGAAGAATAACCGGGAAATAACGGGGGGAATAACAGGGAAATAACGGTGAGAATAGCGGGGAAATAACGGTGAGAATAACGGGGAAATAATGGGGAGAATAATGGGGGAATAACGAGGAAGTAACAGGGGGAATGACGGGGAAATAATGAGAGAAGAACTGGGGGAAATGGCGGAATAACGGGGGCAATAATGGGGAAATAATGGGGGAATAATGGGGGAATAACAGAGGGAGAACAGGCAAATAACGGGAGAAATAATGGGGGAAACGGGGGAATAACGGGGAATTAATAACGGAGGAATAATGGAGGAAATAACGGGACGAATAATGGAAGAATAACAGGGAAATAACGGGAGAACGGGGGAATAACGGGCAAATAATGGGGAAATAACGGGAGAAATAGGGGAAATAATGGGGGAATAACAGCGAAATAACGGGGAAATAATGGGCAAAAGAGGTGCCGAAGTACCTGGTGCAGGGCGTCACCCAGCAGCTCCCATCCCCACCGAGCTGTGCCGAGTGTTTGCAGCCCCGGTGAAGAGCCAGGGAAACAGAGTTTGACATCATCCATTGACCCGAGTCAGCCCAAGTGAGAGAGTTCCTTGGGATTGTGGAGTATCCCGAGCTGCCAGAAAGCCACAGGGATCATCCAGCCCAGCACAGACCCCCGGAGAGCCTGCTCAGGGCCCCAGCGCCCTGTCCCTGGTACCAGCTCAACCCTCCCGACATAGCTCTGCTGCTGGGGGGGACAGGAGGTCAGCTCTGCTGCAGATCAGTGGCTGTTTCCATCGGCACCCTTTCCAAAAGGTTCTCAACCCTTCACCTTGTTTCTTCTTTGCAAAATCATTTTGCTACACACACTTCCAAAGGATCCTGGACACAGAGCAGCCCTGCAAGCCCGAGTGCTGGCCTGAATCGATGCCACTCACTTGTTTATCCTGTGAATGGCCAAAGAGCAGAGTGAACTGAAGTGTTCAGCTTGTACAAAATCCTTCTGAGATGTTGATCCAAAGAAGAATATCTCTGATTTCCCCACAGGAGGGAAAAACTCTCTTGTGATCCTACCTGCTTCTCAGAAGGCAAAGATTTGTCTGTTTGCTGGGTGCCAAATCCAGCAGACCCAAGGTGACCTCGTGTCAGGGCTGCAGCTCACCAGGGCTCTGGAGCTGCTCCAGCAAGTGGGATCCCCTCCTGGGCTTGAAGCTCAGCAAAATAAACACACAGGAAAATAAATACACTGGGAGAGTAGGCAGGCCCTGGCTCAGGGTGCCCAGAGCAGCTGTGGCTGCCCCTGAATCCCTGGCAGGGCCTAAGGCCAGGCTGGACACTGGGGCTTGGAGCAGCTGGGACAGTGGGAGGTGTCCCTGCCATGGCAGGGGTAGCACTGGATGGGCTTTGGGGTCCCTTCCAACACAAATCACTCTGTGATTCCATGATTCCATGTGGTGGCTGTGTTTTGGCCCAAAACCCCAAAAAGCAGAAGCACCCAAGTTATTCTGACTTTTATTTAATTGCTTCTTAGTCCACACAGTTGGTATAAAATCAGAAAAGCAAAGCAAAAAAAAAAAAAAAAAAAAAAAAAATAGAACCCCAAAAACCCCCAAAATTAACCAAAAAATGCAACAGTGTCTGGAGTCCTCAGAGGCAGCCCAGGGCCTGTGCTGGTGCCTGTTCCATTCATGGCCAGACTCGTTGCTGACAGACAGAGGACTCACATCTCACTCCGATGCCAGAGCCCCACAGGCTCCAACCAGAGCTGCTTCTGTTCCTCTGCATCACGGAGGGGAAAAAGCAATCTTGGTTATAAATGCTTTATTAAAAATAATAGTATGAGCAAATTTAAGTACAAAAGCAGTTACAGCTCATTTATATTACACAGAATTATTTCTCATTTCTAGCTTGGTTGTTTACCTCAAGGTCATTAACTGAATTTCCAGTGACTAAGGTTAAATGGCTTAGCAGGGTAAGGAATGGCAAATAGATAGCACCATTTCATACATCTGGTATTGGATTTCAGGGACAGACTAGGTTGGCTGCTTTCTCAGAGCAGTTTAGCTCCATGGCAAGGACAGAGCACGTTTCAGGCTGGGAGCAGGGCTCAGCTGGGCACAGCCCAATCCCACAGCTGAGCAAGGCAGGATGGCCCAGGCTGGACTGCAGCTCCACCTAAGTGATTTAAAAGCCCAAATTCCCAGCGGATGTGGTGGCAAGGCAATGGGACTTAGGCACATAAGTCATTCAGGCACTTGGGGCAATCAAAGCCTTTGCTCCGAAATCCTTCAAACCTTTTGGAAGCGTCTCCCATCAGATCTGGACGTGCCCTGTGGATCACAGCATGTGGCAGGAGCAGGGCCCAGCCCTCCAACTGCAGGACCAGGCGTGACTGATACATGCCAGCCTGAAACCAGAGCTGGGGGTTCTGACCAGCAACACGGGCTGGGATGGGGCAGGAGAGTTCAGCTCAAAGAGGATTTTGCATGAGAGAAAAATCACTGCGCTCTTATTACACTTAGGAGTTAGGAGTGAGAGTTCCTTAGGCACTTGTTTTAGGCTTTAAAACAGCGCATGGTCAACAGAAGCAAACAAGACTATGTACATATATGTAAAAAGTGTTATAAATAGGTTTTTTTAAACCATAGATACTATATACATCTTCAATCAACAAGGAACCCTTTGAGTGTTTCCTCTGGGGTTTGGTTTGTATGGGAGGGTTTATTCCTTTTTTTTTTGTTTGTTTTGTTTTTTGGGGTTTTTTTTGTTTGGTTTGGTTTGGTTTTTTGGTTAATTTTCCTTGCCGTTTTCTCCTCTACTCTGTCTGCCTCTGTCTCCTGTGAGGCCATCTGCAATGCCCTGTCACAGCAGGCCAGGTGCTGCCGTCACTCGCGCTTGCGGAGGATGACGTAGATGATGCCGCTGGCCAGGGCCAGGGGGAAGGCCAGCCACGCCAGGATGTAGGCGAAGCCGTAGGAGGTGTTTTCCGAGGCTTGGTGCCAGTCCGTGTGCCTCACTGTGAAGATGGCAGCACCACTCATCACACAGAGCCCTGCAGGGGAAGCACAGGGGATCTCAGTGATGCCAGGGAGGGGCCAGTCCCTGCTGGGAGCCCGGAGTCACCCGGGACAACACCCAACACCAGCACGGGAACTGGCTTGGTTGTTGCCCCCTTGGACCTGTCCCCTGGAAGTCTCCACATTTGGGGAGGGGATGCTTTGTGCTCTGGTCTGGCTGGAGGTGAGCAAGGATATCTCTGCCATGCCCAACAAGCAAAGACAAAGGCTCTGGAGCAGACAAAGCTGGAGCATCACCTGGGCTAACCCATCCCTCAGGCAGCCCCAGATCAGGGCTGCTGCTCCAGACCAACCCTGCTCCCCTGGTGCCCTGCTTAAAACCTGAGCCACTTCCCTGCAGTGCTGCAAGAGCTCAGACACAGAGCTGGGCTTTCAGAGCAAGAAGGTTTCTGTGCCACCTCTCTAGGTGATAAAAACCACAAACCAAACTGGGCCTCAGGATGCTCTGGCTGTGATCCCCCATCCTTCACAGCTGGACCAGAAGCTGAACTGCAAACTCCATTCCCAGCAAACCCTGCCCCTTGAGAAAACACTGCTCCTTGAAAACCCTGGTCTCCATAAATCCTGTTCCTTGAGAGCCCAGCTCCCTCCAAACCCCTCCCTGTCCATGGCTCACCCCTCTTCCCTGGACACCCTCTGGCTAGCCAGGGCACGTGCAGGTCCCAGGGGTGTCCAGCCAGGCCCAGTCCTAGTGGGCAGCATTTAAGCTTTGTTGCAAACCCCCCCATCAGGGGTGGGCACTGCCTGGAGCTCGGACAAAGCCACCTCTATTCCTGCCCCAAACACGCTCTTTGAGTCAATCCCAGCAGTTCTATTATCCAGTCGTGGGGCTGTTGTTGGAGCCCAGTTCCAAATCCCCTGCCTGGCCCTCAGGACCACCTACATTTCAGCACCGTGATATTTGAGCTGTAATTCCACTTGACACTGCTCCTTTTGTTTGGGGAAAGTGCACAAGTGGGAATTCACTTCATTAAGGCGCTGCCGGAGCAGTTTCCATTCTCCAGGCACGGGAGCCGACTCCCACTGCCCGCCCTGCAGAGAGCACGGCCATTGTCTGGGGACAGGGGACAGGCCATTGGGGACAGGGGACAGGGACAGGCGTGTGGCCACCCCTCACCTACAGCCAGCCACACACAGTGGCCATTGTCTGCAGCAGGACTCTGGCCAGCCAGAGGCAATGGCTGCAACTGCACTTCTGAGGCACCCTAACCCTGCACTGCTGCAAGCAACAATGCACCATCCCTGCAGAGCCTGCCTTGAGAGCATGCTGCAGCCTTGCTTTGGCAGGTCAGCAGGGCAAACACTTCCTGACATTTGTTCCCGGGGTTTGCTCATGCTGGAGCAGCCCCATCCCTGCAGAGGAACCAGGTTGGGGCTCAGCAAGCTCCAGGGCAGCTCTCTGAGCCAGGTGTTTGCAAACAACTGTGGGATGTGGGCAGGCACATCCCTGGAGGCACCCACAGGGTGCAGCTCTGGGGTGAGAGGGGTGGGAGAGAAGAGATAAAAGTGATGAGAAGGATGCAATAGTTGGGTCAGAGCCCAAGAGGCCCAAACCAACATCTCTGCCATGTTGAGCTATGAGGAGTCATCCATGGATATGCTGGACCCACCAAGGATGGAGAGGCGCCTTTGAGGGCCTTTTGATGCCCTTGACTTCATCAGGACAAATCCAGTCAGGCTTTGGGGGTGATTCCAAGCTGTGTGAAGGTGCTGGGGATGATCCTGCCTGGCTGCTGCACCACAGTCCAAAGTGCCTCACCCTTCTCTTCTTGCCCTTCCCTCTCCTTCCTGGTGTCCCTGAGCTGCAGCAGCAGTGAGCACCAGCCCTGCCCTCCTCCCTGGCTCTCAGGGCAGCACTGCCCAGCTCTGCCACCTTGCAGAGCCCACTGCTTCTGCCCTGACTCCCCACAAGCAGCAAGGAGACCAGAACAGGCTCAGCTCCTATAACCAAAGCTGGCCCCACCTCCAGGTGGGATCTCCTGGCAATGCTGGCACAGCCATGTCCCATTTCCTACCAACAACCTTGATGTTTAGGGTCACAAAGATCAAAACTGACCTGAGCCTCCTCCTCCAGCCGTGGCCAGGAAGAACAGCAAGGATGGCCACTAGTGCCCACCTCTGCATGATCCACCTGGATCCAGAATTCTGCCTACAGGTCCCCTTGGTCATAGGGAATCCTAATGGGATCAGGACACATGTTTCCTGTCCTTCATACTGGCTGGGCATGGTGTTAACCCATAGCTCAGAGACTGTAGGTCCATGCATTGCCCCGGGACACCCAGCACAGCTGCAATGCCATTTCCTCCTCTTCTGACAATGAGCACTCACCAGCAATCACTAAGGAGACAGAAGCCTTCTGCTTCCAGGTCTATCAGAGAAGCTCTCAGGCAGGTAATTGCATTATTAATGCCTATTTCCCCTCCTTGGCTCCATGACTCTAAGGGGTTTCCGTACATCTCTTTTTCCACAGATGGTGAACTGATCTGAACTCCACCTCCACTGTGGCCAATCAGACACACTCATCATGGATTTCATGCCAAGAAAGGTTAGCTCTGGATTTCTCCAGGGTTTGGGAAGGCCAGTTGCTTAAGGGATGCCCAGAAACTTTGTCTAAACTCAGTGAATGAGTTTTTCCACTGATAAAACGGCAGGACCTCGGGTGGTTTCTAGTTTAACATCTAAAGCTCTAGGAAAGAATCAGTCTCCTTCCCAGACACTCTGTCCTAATATAGCCAGGACCTCAAAGCACAATTACATTTTTTAGCATGAACTCCTGAAAATCCTCTTCACTGGTTTCACACGTGGAAACATAAACAGAGCCAATGTCTTTACAGCATCAGTACTTGGGGAACTGCAGCATAGGACGTGAGCTGTGGCTCCTTTCCAGCAGAGTTCTCAAATAGTTACAAATAGCAGCTCAGCCCAAGCCAGAGCTCAGCCTGCAGCTCCAGGGTTCTGTGCTCATGGGGAAAGCACCAGGCCCCCTCATGGCAGGTTTATAAATAGTCACTGAGCTCTCTTTTGCCAGAACAGGATTGTCAGGGCTTTCTCCACCCTGCCAGCAGCTGTGGAAGCCTCACCCAGCCTGGTGAAGGATTCCCACAGCCAGCACAGCCACCCTGGACACCCAACATCCCACTCCAAGCCCTGGGGAACAGGCAGAGCTCTTGTTCCAGCATCCCTGTGATCTACTGCCCCCAGCTCTGCCCCAGTGGCTCTGGCATCCTGTCCCTCCAGTGGCTCCCTCACTGGGGCAGAAACTGTCTTGCACCTTGCCTGTGCAAGGGCAGAAGAGCTTGGATGCACAATGGCCCAAGAGCTGGACCCCATCCCAGGCATGTGAGACCTCAACACTCCTAAAGTATCATTTCCCTTCCCTTCCCTTCCCTTCCCTTCCCTTCCCTTCCCTTCCCTTCCCTTCCCTTCCCTTCCCTTCCCTTCCCTTCCCTTCCCTTCCCTTCCCTTCCCTTCCCTTCCCTTCCCTTCCCTTCCCTTCCCTTAGCAGGCAGCAGCTCCAGGGCCCTCCTGATGTGCCCCAGGAGCTGCTCATCCCCTCCTTGCCCTGTCCCTGCCCTCAGCCTGGCCCAGGTGGCAGTGCCACGCTCAGCCCCACTCACCTGCCAGGATCTGGAAGACTCCAGTGATGTAGAACCTGCCGCCCTTGGTGAGCGTGAAGAGCTGGCAGAAGAACAGGAAGAGCGACAGGACACTGAAGATGACGGAGAGGATCATCATGGCTTGGACAGACTGCAGCCATTCTGGGGACAGACACAACAACTCAGCGTGGCCACCATGGAGCTCCTGCTGTGCCTGTGCCCTTGCCACCAGCCCACCCTGGCTCCCGTGGGCTTTGGGAGCAGCTGGGGCCATACCCAGCACAGCCCAGATCCCCACCACGGGCACGCTGGCCCTGGATTGTGGGTGCCATGTGGATGCCACGGATCAGCTGCTGGAATACAAGGGATCGCAGGCCTGGGCACTGCCTCGGGTGCATTTACCACAAAGCAGAGCAGAGACAAAAGTCCTGATCTGCACAAAGCAAACAGAGCCTCTCCCCCAGCCCGTGCCCGGCCCTGGCTGTTCAGTTGTGCTGCAAACACCAAAGCCATGTGCAACGAGCCCTGGGACAGTGCACTGGCCAAGCTCCGAGGGCAAAGAAGCACACGAGAATGAAAACACCCACTGCCCCTGTGGAGTTGTACCTTTTGGAGGCCCTCCCCAGCTGCCAAACGCAGCTGTGTCCCGGAGCAGACCAGTTAAACCAGCCCGTGTGAGTCACTGCTCAGCTATTTCCAGGCTTAGTGGGTGTGTAATTCCCCACGTTAAAAAAAAAATAAATAAACAAGCAAAATGCAGCTCCATGCCATGAACTGCTGCAGCTTGACAGACAGAGGCAGTGCTCACAGATACCTTTGCCTTCCCCTTTTCTTACAAAGTTTGAGATCAAAACAAAGGACTCAGTACAGGTAAACTGAGGCACAAAGCACCCAATGAAAGGTAGAACAATTCTGCTAGAGGCTGAATCCTCAGATGAGATTAGGCAGCACTGAAGCCTCAGGCTCAGTCCCATGTTCCTGCCATAGTTTTACTCCCACCAGTTTCAGTCGTGCCTGCAGAATCAGCTCCCTGCAGCAAATGGCTGAAATGGAGCAAAACTTCCAAACAAAGCTGCCCTTCAGCTCAGCCACCTCTGACCTTGGAGCAACAAACAAGGCAGCTGGGACTGTCAAGGGCAGCGTGTGCCCCACACAATGACCACACTGAGTCTCCACCAAATCCCTGCAAGCCTCACTCAGGGAGGGCAGAGTGGAGTTTGCACCTGAGAGTGAGCACAGCCTCCAGCTGGGATGGCAGTGATGGTCCATGGGCACTCCCAGCAAATCCATGGCTGCAGGAATATCCTGTAACACTCACTCACATCTCTGGGTTTGACTTTGGACCAGGATTTCTACCCCTTGTCTTTGCCTCTTTGAACATCTCTGGATGTTCAGACAATGGAGCAGACACAGTACCTGCTCCCAAAGCTTTGGAACCAACCACAGCAGTGCCTGCTCCTCACAGCCAGCCTGGTCCTTCCCCTCCCTGCCACACTTCCCATTTCAAACTACTCCCATTCCTTAGGAAGGAACAGCTATTGCTTCTTCCAGGAAATCCAAGAGTGGATTTCACTGCAATGTGCACACAAAATATTTAATGTATTTCCCCTAACTCAGATACTGGGCAGGGAAACCCCCCTTGCCTCAGCCCCACCTACCCCTTCAGCTCTGGCTGTCCTCTACCAGTGGGAGATGGGATGAGACAGCTTCAGCACCACCAAAATCATCATAAATCCTTGCTCAGATCAGACCAGAGAAGTGGTTGAAGGATGTGCAGCTGCTGAACTGCACCTCCTTCCATTCCTCAGCACAGACAGGGCTCCCACCCCAGCCTGGGGAAGCTGAGCTCTCCTCTCACCCCTTCCCAAGCCCTGAAGCTGTGTTCACCTCCAGCACCACCCAAGCCAAAGCCAAGCCCTGCAGTTTCACACAGGACCAGAAAGCCAAATCTTCTGTGATTGCAGAGGCCACGGGATCCGGCCCGAGAGGAGCCCTTTCTGCTGGGGGGTGGATGCTGCCACTGCTGGTTATTTTAGGACAGGGCTGTCTAGACGGAAAGCTGAGCTGAGCTGCCCTTTAATTGCATCTGCCTCCCCTGCCTGGTTTTTGGTTCTGAATGCAAATGATTTATAGGGGCTTTGCAAAATCCCGTTGTAATCAAGAGCCATGTCAGGGGCAGAGAAAGGAGCACCGAGGGGGGAGCCCACCGTGGCTGGAGGGTTTGGGCAGCCAGCCTGGGAGCAGGGAAATGGGGAGATGATTCCACAGAGCAGAGCTCTGGGCTGGCTCACATCCAGCCCTTTGCTGACTTTTGCTGGCCTCCTTTGTGAAAACAAAGGGCATGATGGCAGCCCAGGGCTGAGACCCACAAGAGCGATTTCCAGAGCTCCATTAACTCCACGCCAGCTGCTCACAGACTCCAACTGGATTAGGACAGCTAATTGCCTTTAATACATTGTAAATCACCCCTATACCTGCAGGTAGGGTTTTTACCCCCTCAGCCCCACATGCCTTTACCCCTTGGCTGTAGTACTGTGTCCAGCCCTCAGGATTTCAAACACAGCAAGCTTCCCGGAGCTGCAGCCAGGCTGTCAGCACTGTTTACTCCCAGGCTGTTATTTGTGGTTTCCCCTGGGCAGCGAGCTGGCTATCCCATTTTCCCCTGCATCTCTTCAGCTCTGTTTATATCTTTGTTCTTCAGGAGGAAGAAGAAAAGGAAGCATCATGGAAAGGACAGATAACACCCTGCACGCTGCTTCCGGAGATGACCCAGCAGGAGTGGGTTTAGAGCCCTTGCAGATGGCCAGAGACAAAGCAAGAAGATTTTGCAAAATCAACTTGAATTTTTCTTTAAGTTCTGCAAGCCCTGATGTGCTCACAGCACTGCTTACAACAGCAGGGAGAAGACTTCAGCCCTGGGATGATAAAGACCATGTTTCAGTGCCCTAAAATCCAGCATGAAAGAAAGAAACCCAGAGCAGAATTGGCAGATGAATCTCCCAGACAGACAGCAGAGCTCCAGCCCTGCTTGCAGGGAGGTTTTATGTCCTGACAGGACTGAGAGGACAGGGAAAAATGTGCCCTTGGCCAGAAGCAGAGGCTTTGAAGGACAGGCATTGCCTCCCCAGGGCTTAACTCACACCTCCACACTCTCTTTGGCCCCAGCCAAGGAGGAAAACCAAAGTGCACACTGAAGACACTTCTTTGAACACTCAGCTTACCCATGGCTGTGAGAACTCCCTAAATTAGGGCTGTGCATTGAAAACATCACCATGCTGGGATCTGCAGCTGATGGGAATGTTTGGCAGATGGAATTTTCCCTTTGCCAAGTGTGTACGCACTGTACATTTAAAAAGCGACCACTTCTGGGGAAGAAAACATCCATTAAGGAGGTAACTGTAGCATATGATACAGCCAAAGCTGGAAGGAGGGAAATCCATGCCCCTAGCTGTAAAACCTGCTGCACCCATACCGCAAGTTAAATCTCAGCAGGGTCAGGAGCAGCACAGGAACAAAGGCACCAGCCCAGGGCTGCCAGGAAAAGCCACATTTTCTGACTGGAGTTTTCCCAGAGCACACTCTCAGGTGTCAAGCCCTGACCAAGATCTTGAGCCCAGCTCACATCCTCCACTCTGAAGTGGCCAGGTTGCAGCATAACACTGGAAGTTGCAGTGGTTTTGATTTTCAAACACTCTGAGGATTGTTGGAAAAGGGTGAAATGGAGATGCAGAAACACCAGCTCAGCTGCAGCACTCTCTGGGCTGCCCTCAGACATAGGTCCCTCAGAACCCCAGGAGCAGAAAGGCTCAGGTGCCTGTGATCTCTACAGAGCCCAGATCCCCCACTGCCCTGACCCTCAGCCCAGAGCTGCAGGGACACCTCCCCTGCAATGCCACCTCCCCTGCAGGGACACCTCTCCAACTGGGGACACCTCTCCTGCAGAGACACCTCTCCAACTGGGGATACCTCCCCTGCAGGGACACCTCTCCTGCTGGGGACACCTCCCCTGCAATGACACCTCCCCTACAATGACACCTCTCCTGCAGTGACAGCTCTCCAATTGGGGACACCTCCCCTGCAGGGGACACCTCTCCTGCTGGAGACACCTGCCCTGCAATGACACCTGCCCTGCAATGACACCTCTCCAACGGGGGACACCTCTCCTGCAATGACACCTCCCCTGCAATGACACCTGCCCTGCAATGACACCTCTCCAACGGGGGACACCTCTCCTGCAGTGACATCTCTCCTGCAGTGGCACCTCTCCTGCAGTGGCACCTCCCCTGCAGTGGCACCTCCCCTGCAGGGACACCTCCCCTGCAGGGACACCTCTCCAACTGGGGACACCTCTCCTGCAGTGACACCCCTCCTGCAGTGAGACATCCTCCCCATCTGTAGAGCTGAGCCTGTGCTGTCCCAGGGAAAAGCCAGGGAGAATCCAGCTCCACTGCAGCTTTCCCCTGCCGTGGCCCAGCCTGACATTCCTGGCTGCTGCTACCGGATGCTCAAGGCAGGAGCAGCAGGTCTGGCACCCAACACCTGCTCCTTTGCAATCCTCCCCTCTCCATCCCCTGGGAATCCCACTGGCACAGGGGAATTCTAAAGAGCTCCCAAGGTGTTTGTGAGGGCCAGGGGGTGAGCAGGAGGGAAGCCCTGGGGCTGCAGGGAGGCACTGACTGAACACAGCGCTCTGGGTCCTGTCCAAGGCCTCCTGCTCCTCTTCTGCAGCTCCTTCAGGTGGAGATGAACCCCTCAAACCTGTCTCTCCTCTTTTCCTTTCGGCTCTGCTCCCTTTTCCTTTTCCTTGAAGCTCCATCCAAGAAGTCCATGAGGCCGGGGCGTGCAGAGCTCTCCAGAGCTCCCTCTCTCCAATTCACATCCCACACATGCTACTCCTGATGCAGCTGGGGCAGCAGGAAGCTGCTGGCACCATGAGAAACTCCTTCCAACAGCTCCAGAAAGCCCAAGGCAGCTCCTTTCCCAGACCCTTGGTGTGGTGGCTCTGGCCTCCTGCTGGCTGTGCTGAGGTGGCAGATCCATCATTCCATGCCCAGATCCTCCCAAGGACTCCAGTGCCAGCTCCCAGTCAGGTGCAGTCCAGGCAGCAGTGGTGCCTTGGCCACAGACCTGGTGCAGGGTCACTCAGCCTGTGCCCACAAGGACATCCCAGAGCCTCATCAAGGCAAAAAAAAATGTTAGTTGAAGGTTTTTCCAGCACCATACTCTGCAGGGGATTCCCCCACCCTTTCTTCTGGTTTGACAATCATATTTTTGCCCACGTGTTGCTTTCTTCCTCCCATTCCTCTGTGGGCCAGAGCACAAATATAGCAGGGAAGGTTGCCTGACCCCACCTCTCACAGGAAAAATGGGAGCCAAAGACATCTGGAGCAGCTGAGAAAAAAACAGCACCAGTTCCAACCTCTCCTTTTCAGATGCTCTTTGTAAGAAGAACAACAATAAAAAATGGTTTTAAGCAGAAAAAATCTCTCTTATTGAAGGCAAGAAAGTTATGGGACAAAATGATCTGAAATACAAAAAATTCTCTTGGAATAGGAGATTTTTAGATTTTAGAAGTAAATTCTTTACTCAGAGGGTGAGCAGGCACTGGCACAGGGTCCACAGCAGAGGTGGCACTGGGGGATCTTTAAGCTCCCTCCCAGCCCAGACCATCTGGGATCCTGTGAATGCCCCTCAACTGATTCCAGAGCACCAAGGGATGAGTTCCCGTACCAGTTCCAGAGCTGGCAGAGAGGGTTCAGCCCTGCCAGAGTTAAGCCATTGTCACCTGTTATTAATGACATTAATAAAATCTGCTCTGGGCAACCACCTGGGCTTTGCTCATGGCCATCACATCACAATCAGGAGGGGCATCACAGGGCCCAAGCACTCAGTGCCTGTGGACAAGCCAGCCAGAGGAGAAACTGTGAGAAAGCAACAGGAGAAATGTCTCCTGCCATTCCAGAAGGATGTGGGGATCTCCATGGATGGCCCCATTGCCTCCCCACTTTCAGCACTTGCACCACAGTCAGAGTAGAAGCAGCAGAAGTGTTCTTTCCTGCATAGAACATTCTGCTGCGAAAAGAAAAGGCCATTTTTGGAGGTTAAAAGATCCCTGTGTGGAAATATGGGATGGAGTCTCCTCGAGAGCACTTGCTGGGCCCGGCCACGGGGCTGTAGAGCCGGGCTGGCACACGGCCCTGCCGACCCACAGTCCCGGGACTCAGAGCTGAATTCCTGAGATAAGGCTTTTCCAGGAATGTCTGACAGCGCAAATGAAGCAAAGATTGCAACATTTTTTCCATAGTTCTTGGCC
This sequence comes from Erithacus rubecula, assembly GCF_903797595.1. Classification (NCBI taxonomy): domain Eukaryota; kingdom Metazoa; phylum Chordata; class Aves; order Passeriformes; family Muscicapidae; genus Erithacus; species Erithacus rubecula. The sequence continues at coordinate 540,451 of NC_136672.1, forward strand.
TCTTGAAGAAAAAAAAGCATTATCTAACAGCAGATGCAAAATCAAAGCAACAAGCAGGCAGTTGTACACCAGAGGGAGTGGGAATGTGCCCTGGGCTCCTGCTAGGATGGCTCAGCCCTTGCACACACCGAGGGGCTGAGCCCTGCAAGAGGAATTTGGGAGGTGGGAGCTCAGCCCCACCAAGGCCAGTGCAGCCCAGCCTGGGCTCAGGGGCTGCTGATGTCTCAGAATCCTCACCTGTGCTCAGCCCTGGCGCTGCTCTGCTACCTGCTCCATCCCCACGGGATGATCTGTGGGGTGAGCAGCACAGCCCAGAACCTGCCCCAGAGTAAAATGAAAGCAAATCCTTCTGGCACCTGGGTATAAATGCTCTGCTTCTTAAGCACCCACACAAAGGTCACTAAGAAAAGGATCCCTGTGGGACAGGACAGGGGAGGCTCAGCTGAGACCAAGGGAGACCACAGCACCAACACCCCCCAAAGTCACCATCCATGATGAATACAGGTGATCCATCACCATCTGACTCCCAAATTCCACTCAGAGTACCACTGCCTTTTGGAAAGAGGAGAAGCAGTAACCACACCCCAGAGGCCACCATGATGGGCAGAGCAAAAATTGCCCCTGTGTAAAGACTGAAAAGTCTGCCAAAATTCCCAATGAGGATTCCTTGCTGCTTCCTCAGAGCACCTTGGCACTCCAGGATTAACACTCAATACCATCCTAGGCACAGGAAAATTAATTTTTATGGCTCTCTGGAGCCCACTGCAGCACAGCCTCTGTTCTGAGAGCTGTGACCACAGATGGCTTGTGGTATTTGTATGGAATCATTCCTGATTTTGAAAATAAGCATAATCCTAGGAAAGGGGTGTGAGGATGAGGCAGGAGACAAATATAAGCCTTAGAGATGGTTCTGCTAGGATCCTTGCCCTGTGACCTCGCTGCTGCTCCAAAGAGGGGCTGACAGCAGCTTCTGGCAGTGGTGACAGGGGAGGGAGGGAGCAGGACCCACTGGAAATGAGACCATGTGGCATTTTCGTTGCTTTTACAAACAGATCTTAAAAGCCTGGCATAAACCCAGGAAATATCCTTCGATTTTGTGTTCCTATAGCAGTGGTGGGCTCTGGATCCTGCATCCAGGGTGCCACAAGATGAAGACAGGTCCTCAACATCATGGCTCCCACACCCTGCCTGCAGGGTGAATGGGGCACAGGCTTTTGTCCAAGCAAAACCCCCTTCTCCTGATGCCAGAGCAGACCCTTTGGACATGTGAGAGCTGTCAGAGAGCTGCTTAAGCCTCAAGCATAGTGAACTTCTACTCAAGGAGCAGCTCACTGGGGCACTTCATCCTGGAATCCCAGAATGGTTGGTGTTGGATGGGATGTTACAGATCCCACCTGCCATGGGCAGAGACACCTTCCACCGAATCAGGGCTGACAACCCAACACCAAAATGCTGCTCAGCTGCATTTTCAACAGCATCATCTTGACTATCATCCCTTTAATGATCAACAACCAGCAGTGGAAAGGCTCCAGCAGTGCTGGGAACAGCAGTGGGCCCTCCCAGCACACAGCAGGACTGCGGGGTGTGCGAAAACCATCCAACCACAGCCTGGACAAGCCCCTCTGAGCACTGATACCCTGGCAGAGCATCCTGTAAACATCCAGAAAGAGCGGTGCAGCTTTGAAAAGCCAAAGATTTGAGAGGCTTTAGAGCGCTGGGCGCTGGGACTCCTGAGGGCAAGCGCCGCCTTTCATTGCAATCAGGGCTCAGCAGTTTCGGAGCTCGCATGACTGACCCTGAAGCGGGGCTGCCGACGCTGCAATAGCCAGCCCGGAACGGGACACGGCTCCAGAAGGCTCCGGCCCGGGACGCGCTCCAGCCGCTCCCGCTGCCCGGGCACCGCCAGGCGTCAGCAGAGACCAGCGCCGGGACGGAGCGAGACAGAGCGGGGACGGAGCGGGGACGGGCGGAGGCATCGCCTCCCGCGGGTAACTCCAGCGTTCGCTCCCACAGCTGGGGATCATCACTGGAATCTCCAAAAAGCCGCCCATAGCCTCCGTTCGCTGGGGACCCTCGGAAGTATTTCATGCTCCCCTGTGCCTGTGCCACTCTCTCCAGGGCCATTAGGCATCACTCTGCTCCTACCCAGGCCCGCGTTCCCCGAACAGCGTGACTGTGTCCCAGGGACAGCGGTGGCACTCGCAGCTGCTGGCACTAAGGGACAATCTGCTTCCCCGGGAATGCAAAAACCAGGCTAACGAAACAAATGCTAGCCCCAGCACCACTGACATTAGCTCTCTATTCCCAGGAAACTGAGGCACAGGCTTGCCCAGCACTCTGACACGGATTTGGAGTTCCCGATGCCACTGGTCACCCCGGAATCGGCATGTCACGGCGTCCCAGCACACTCTTCTCCCTTGCTGACCTCAGCAAACAGTCCAGGAGTGATGTCACCCAGTGTGACATCAGCCTTCACCAGCTTGGTCCTGCAGGGGTTGTTCAACCCTCCGGCTGTGCAGGTGCATGGGATGAAGGGCCGAGCACTCAGCACAGCCCCACAGCAAACCCCATGGCCAGGCCTGGGCCCAAATCTCAGCCTGTGCCTGCAGCAAAATGCAGGAACATTTCCAGGTAGGGAACAGATGTCCTCTGGAGACAGAGCATCCTCAGGGCCCTGTGTACATCCTTCAAACTCCTCACAAGCAGAGCAACAGGGAACTGTGCCAAAAAGATCCCCACAGCCTCCAGCAGGGTGACAGGTGTCCCAGCAACACCTCATGTTTGTGCCTTCAATAGGAAAAATGTGCTAATAACAGGAGACCCCCAAAGGGCTCGAGCTGTCACCACCAGTGCAGCTGAGGGGGACACCCTGCACTAGTGCTGCCAGCAGCTGCCCTGCAGTCCGGGGGCAGCCGGGCACAGCCACAGTAGTAGGTCAAGTCTTCGTCCCAAACCCCATCAGAGCTTCAGGGACTGGGAGGGGAGAGGGAGCAATCCCCCACTGCCGGCCCAGCCCCGTGTCCCCACAGCGGGACACAGCAGAGCCGCGCTCCTCCAGCGGGGGACAGAGCAGAGCAGCAAGGGCATGGGCTGGACGCAGGAAAATCCAAAAGGAATCCCTAATAATCCGCAAGGGTGAATCCCTCTTGATTCCATAGGAACAGGCAGGAGAATGAAAGCAGCGGGTGGGAGCACTCCTGATCCCGAGGGGACACAGACCTCATCCCGGGGGGGGGGGACGACACAGCCCCCATCCCCGGGGAGGGGGGACACAGCCCTCATCTCCGGGGAGGGGGGGACACAGCCCTTATTCCCGGTGGGGGGGGGACACAACCCTCATCCCCGGGGTGGGGGGGACGGTGGGGGGGACAACACAGCCTCCATCCCGGGGGATACTCACCGTTGGAGGAGGATGCCAGGCAGTGGAACGAGGATCCGGAGGTGCAGTTCTGCCACAGGTCTGCCCTGTGCTCGCCGTTCACCAGCCATTGCTGTGGGACAGACACAGCCCGTGAGCAGGGCCTGGGGAGGAGCAGCCACCCGTGGCCGTGTACCCCCAGCGCCAGCCATGTCCCCCCGCACGTGCCTGCCCGGCCAGGCGCTCCCAGGGACACGCTTGTCCTTAGAGAGGGGTTTGGAAAGTAAATCCCGGTATTTGCCCTTAACTGCTTTAGCCCTCTAGGCACAGGAACAGAAGCTCTTTATGCTCTTTAAACATGGAGCGAGTCCCGCGGGGCCGCGCTTCCCTCCCCTCGCCGGCCTCGCCTGCTGCCTGGCCGGGATATTTGAATGCTTCCACGTGATTCCTAACGGCTAGGAAGATTTTTGTAACGTTTTCCATTACTATTACCACAAAAAAAAAACAAAAAAGAAAAAAAAAAAAAAAACAAAAAACACGGGAAAGAAGCCCCTGGTGAAGCAAGCTTGGAAGTCACCAGCTCCACAGAAGAGCCGCTTTAAAGCCAACTCAAAGCTCTCCCCGAGCAGCTGACGTGTTTACTGGGCTGCAGCCCCGGCACAGTGCTGGGAAGCCTCTGTGCTGCATCCAGCCCTCGCTCCCGCCGCTGCTCACACAGATTCAGCCTTGGAAGTTGCGTTACGAAAAGAGGCTGTGCCTTATTCCCAGCCGCAAAGGAGAAGAGCTGGGGATCAGAACGGCTGTGCTGAGGAGTCCCTGCCCAGCCAGCCTCGTCTAGGGGCTTTGCTCAGGCTGGCTCTTCTGGTCCTGTGCGTGAAGCTCAATAGCAGGTGAAGCTCCCTTATGCAAGGGGAGAGCAGCATCACCCCAAAGGAGGGGATTTGGGGTCCTCCTAGGCTGCTCCTTGATGTGAACCAGCCTGGGGAGGATGAATAGATGGTTTCCAGCAGCGCTCATGTCTCTCTAATAATGTGGATGCCCTGGGCACCCACCACAGAACACAGCCAAGCTTTCCCTGACAGCACAAACCCCCAAATTCCCAAATTTTACTGTTACTGAGACCAGCAACCAGCTAGTAAAGGCTTCCTGCTAAGAGCCAGTCTGTAAAAACAGACATAAATAAAAATAACTCCTTCAGCTGGTGCCAGCCATGTCCCTGCCTCGGGGAAGCCCGGAGCAGGGAAAACCCATACTCACACTAACGATGGTGGAGACGAAGAGCAGCACCAGCACGGTGACGTGGAGCACGATGATCCCCAGCAGCAAGAGCAGCATCTTGGCGGTGGCGGAGGGCAGAGCTGCAGCGGGACAGGGATGATGCTGAGTTTGTGTGTCTGCCTGTCCGTGCGCCTGTTCGAGGGCAGCACGAACGCTCCGCTCTGCCCCGCCCGGCGCGGGGATGCTGCTGGGGCCCGGCGCCCGGCTTCTCTCCGTGGGCCCCACCGATGGAGAAAGGTTCGAACCCTCTGCCCGCTTCCCGATATCCCCCGGGGATCTCCCGAGACTTTCCCCCGAGCCTGTTCTCCCTCTCCCACCGAGGGGGCTCCTCCCAGTCCCCTCCCCGGGGACCTTCAAAGGGGGGTGGTTCCCCAGGGGGCTTCCCCAGCCCCTCTCCCCGAGATCAGTCCGATCCCCCTCTCCAACGGGAATGTGCTCCCCGACCCGGCTGAGGACTCGGTCTCGGCGCATCGCACCCGAGGGGCTGACCTGGCCCCACTCCGCAGGGAAAGGGGGCGGGGGTGCCTTGCCCACCCACCCATGGGAACAGTGTGGGGGATTCTGTCGGCCCCCATCCCAGGGGAAATTTTACCGGCCTCATCTGTCCTGGAGACCCTCGGGGAGAGGGCAGGGGGCGGGGAGCAGGGGCGGCAGCCCCTGCCCCTTTCAGCCCCCGGCCCCTCTTTTCCGAAGGTGCCCTGAGCCCATCTCCCCTCGGGTCCCCCAGCCGAGATTCTCCTGGACTCTCTCCCGAGTTGGGGGGGAAATTTTCCCAGCCTAACTCCCCTCGGTGAAGAGGGGAGGGGGTGCTCTGTCCCCTCTCTTTAGAAAAGTCCCAGAGGCGGGGTGCTCCTCCACTCCCCGTCCGCTGCGAACCCCAGGCGGGTCTCTCCAGCCCGTGTCCCCCCGGTGCGGCCGCTCCCCCGGCGGGGACGGGAGCTCCGTACTCACATCGCGGCGGAGCGGAGAGCGCTGGCGGCGGCGGAGCGGGCGCGGAGCGGAGCGGGCGGCGGCGCTGTCAAGTTTCCCCTTTAACCGGGGCCACCGCCCCGTTTGCGTCTGCGGCACGGGGAGGGCTCAACCACCGCCCGCCGCCCTCCTATAAACGGGGCAGCGCCCGGCCCGGCCCCGACCCCGCTGCCTCCCCCCGGGACGCGGCAGGGAGCCGCTCACAGAGCTGCCGCCGTCCCCGGGACACGGCTCCCGAGCCGCTCCCTCCCGACAGCGATGAGATTTGAGCGGGGACAAGGGACGGGCACCGCGTTCTCCTGAGCCCCCACTGCTCCGGCAGCCGTGCAGCAAGGGGGGCAGAGATGGCCGAGCCCCGCTCTCCGAGCAAGTCCCGTGGGTGCGGGATGTCCCATAGCGTGAACGCTGCAGCTCCGGGGTGTCTGAGCAGGACCGGCCCGTGCCTGGAGAGGACAGAGCTCTCCACATCGGGGGTCCCCTCACACCGGCCCGCGGGGTTTGTGCAGCCCAGGGCAGGATCTGTGGCACAAGATTTGGGGAACGAGCATCCGGCTGAGCTGAAGGGACTCTAGCGCTTGGAGTAGACCTTTTTTTAGAACTTGAGAGCCAAATTAGGTAGAACAGAGCAACTTTTCACTAAATGGAGGGTGCCATTTTCCACAGCTCTGGAGGTCACTCAGAGAGTTAGGACTGGAGAAGGCTCTGGGGAGAGCTGAGAGCCCTTTCAGTACCTAAAGGAGCCCCGGGAGAGCTGGACAGAGATTTGGAACAAGGGATGGAGTGCCACGATACAGGGAATGGCTTCCCACTGCCAGGTGGGATAGTGAGGAGAAATTCTTCCCTGGGAGGGTGCTGAGGCCCTGGTACAGGGTGCCCAGAGCAGCTGAGGCTGCCCCTGGATCCCTGGCAGTGCCCAAGGCCAGGTTGGATACTGGGTCTTGGAGCAGCCTGGGACAGTGGAAGGTGTCCCTGCCATGGGGCTTTGAGGTCCTTTCCAACCCAAGCCAGTCTGGGATTCTCTGGCTCGGGTGCTCGGGAAGGAAGGGGTGGCTGCACTGCAGCCCTCGCTCATTCCGCAAGCACAGCCAATCTGTTCGAACAACCTCCCCCCGCCAGAGTCCACCCGCAGCTCCCAAATAATCCCTCCAGGAAACCTGCACGCTCCTGTGCATTAACGCCAGTCCCCCATCACCTCCCCTCTTCCCGCACCGGCTCCAGACATGTCCCGCGTTGTTGCACAAACGAGGGAATTCGGCATCCAGCCACCGGGGCTGTAAATCTTGGGAGAAGGGAGCTGGGGAAGCGTGCTTGGCTCCTCTCTCCTGGCAAGCAGAGCCATGTTCCCGCAGCACGGGCTTCTCACACACGGAGGGGGTCCCGGCACAGGCTCCAGCCAGCGAGTGGGAGTGGAGCTGAGAGCACCGGGGGGTCAGGCGAGAGAGGCAACGGCTGAAACGAGATTCCAAAGGTTGCGATTTCCCTTCCCCTCCAAAAAATCCCGCCAATTCCTCTGCTGCTACCATCGCTCTGCACCCTGTGACTCCTGTCAGTGCTCTTCAGAGGACTGAAACACCCGCGCCACCATCAGAACATTCCTGGCTAACGAGAATGAATGGGCTGGGTGCCTGAAGGAGCCCCCGCGCTCGGGGTTGAGAGAGAAAGATCTTGTTCCCAGGGCTGCGATCCAGGCTCTGGTAGAGACTGGGTGTGATTATCTGATTTAGGTTTGCGGGTCTGAGATATCGGCTGCTGTTTCTGGGCAAAACATCCAACCTGTTTTCTGGAGCAGAGCGGGATGCACGGTGGAGGAAGGCTTTGGGGAGGTGTGGGGGGTCACAGACAGCTCCGAGCTCCTCCGTGAGTGCGGGACAGCAAAATCGCCCCAGCTCCGCTTCTGAAAAAGGTGCCTAAACCTTTTTAAAGTTTTTTAAGTGTGGGGAGAAATATCTGAAAGTCAAACCAGGGAAAAGAGCAGTCTGTGGGTAACAGAGATAGTTTTGGCTGAGAGCCGTGGATTGGAAGCGGTGGAGAATGCCCAGGGAGAAGAGCACATCGCTCCCCTGATCCTTGCACACTTCTTTTGGAAAGGTGCACTGCTCAGACCGAGCAGGGCTTTGGACAAACCAGCTGCTGCTGTGAGTGCTGTGACAGAGCTCTGGTACCGGGCTCGGGCAAGGCTCCTCTCCACGCCTTTTGTCAGCCGGAGTTGCTGGAGGGAGCCTGGGCAGGGAGGAGAGGGGGCGAGGAAGTGAGGATGGTCAGCAGAACCCTGGGGAAGTGAGGATGGTCAGCGGAGCCCTGGGGAAGTGAGGATGGTCAGCGGAGCCCTGGGGGTTTGGCTGGATAGACAAGGTCTCAGCCAAGGCGGGACGGGCTGCAGGCACTCCCGGGGCTCCGCGGGGCTCGGTGGCAGTGCCACTCCCGCCGAAGTCAAAGCAGGCGCACCAATAAATTGGAAAAATATTTTGTGTACAAACAAGATTTGCCACAGGCTGTGCTGGGAACAGCGGAAGATTGACGAGTTTTATAAACTCTGGGTAAAAAATGTGGATTTCTCACTTTGAGTCTATTCCATGGGACTACTTTCAATGTGATGTTTCAGCTTGCAATTCTGGAATAAAATGATGAGAATCCAGGAGGGAAAGTGGGGTTTCTATCACTTTATGGCGCTCAGATGCTATTCTGACAAGACAGGGACGGACTGAAAGTGATCTCATGTTCATTTAACTGTGTGGCATCAACAGAACCAGCACATCAGGGCTCCGTCCATCCCTTTCCTCGGGCCAGGTGAACGAAACCCCTCTTAAAACAAACCGTTCCCAACTACAAAAAAAGGCAACATTTTCCTCTGTATGTCTTGTGAGGATGAACTTGTTTAACCCCACATTTTGCTCTCTCATCACAGTTTTAGGGAGTCGCTTCCTGTTCCCTACCCTGGTGATTAAGACCATGAGCGGGGAGGGTTTGAAATGCAAACGGCAGGGGCCGAAATCGGCGCTGCCGTCAGCAAACCCCTCCTGCCGTTCGCTGGGGGCTGGAGAGGGAACGAGGAGGGGAAAATCCCGTTTTCAAACAACTGTGCCACTAGGAAAAGGAAGAGAACAAGACATGGTTTGACTGCACTTTGTGCAGAATCTATAGTGCTCCCTCAGAGAGCACACATGCAGATGTGTAAGTATATATACATATAGATGTAAACATATAAATATATATATACACTGGTGGAATGGGTATTGGAAAAATATTTCAATGAAAAAAAATCACAAAGTGAGACTTTCTATTCAGCAAATTTCAATAACAAAAGGTCTAATGTGTCTTGACGGCATTGACTTATTTTTCCCGATTTGTTTTCTACCAGTTCAAGAAGAATTTATAAAATACTTTAGTCCTGTCTGCATTCATGCCCCCAAACCAACTTCATTCAAGTTTTGCTTTCCACTCCAAGCCAGTTACCAGCACTAATAGAGCCAGGCTGAAATCACTGGAGAAAATTCCACTGACTTGAAGGTAACCAAAATTTACCCACTGACCCCAAAACCCTCAAAAAATCAACGGAACTCCCCAGCTGGAGCTGTGAACATCCTCAGATTCTTTCTGAGCTGCTGGTTCGTGCTCCTCTCCTGCCAGAACAGACAGACCTTACAGAGGACACAGGTCTAAACCAGCTTTGAGCCACACTGTTGAGTTTCATACTTTCGGCTCCAGTGGTGCCAGATGTGGCCCCTTTTCCAGCGCCCTCCAGGATGGCAGAGCTGGCACTGCTGCTCCCAGGGTGCGGGTGCTCTGTGCCCTGTGGGTCCCAGCCCAGGAACACAGGATGCTGCACGAGCTCCAAGAGCAACTTGAGCAAGAGCATGTGAAACAAACCCATTGGGAGATATCAAACCCAAGGACAGCCCTGTCTGCTCTGGAAGTCCTTGGGATACTAACCCCTGGAAGCTGGGAAAGTGGACTGGGAGAATCTCACAGAGCTCTTGCCGCCTTCTAGTGCTTTTATCTCAGCATCGCCTGTTGGCTCTGGCAGAGGCTGCACCAGAGGCTGCACTTTGGCCTGAGCCAGCACAAGCATTTCTGTGATCCTACACTGCCCAAATTTTCCTTTAGAATTTTGCCAAAGTTTTCTTCTTTTTTTTCCGTAACAGCAATGAGTTTAGGGTTGAGGTTTTTTTTCTGACTGCTGATGCTGTTTGGGGAATTCTCTCTCCTTTGAGCACAATAATCTGCACTAGTTATGCAATACATTGTTAACATGGGTTTTGGCAAGCTTTGATTTCGCCCAAATTCGTATCAGACCCTTCCAGGACATTCAGACCCTTCCATTCAATGGTTTTTGTTTTCTTAAACAACAAAACCTCCTTTCTTAGAAGTTTCTTGCTAGCCTGCCTGGAGCATTCACCTGGATCCTGGAACTGCAACGAAGTAAGTGTGTCCTGGGTTTATTAATTTATTGTCTTTCCTCCAGTCAGTAAACAATTCATTTACACACCCAGCTCTGCAACAGTGATGCAAATGGAATGAAGCAAAAGGGTGGGAATATGGTTGTAAGATGCAAAGGAATTTCCACAAAGTAACTTTCTCAGCGGCTTGGCTGATAGAGGCAGTAGTAAACCAGCAATAAATAGCAATAAAAGCAGACACATCATTCTCGTGGAGAAAGGAGCCATCTCCTCAGTACAGGATGGTGGAAGATTGACTGGGACTATGATTTAGAAGTGATCTCTGAAAGGAAATAATTTAATGGCATGACAGCAAAGGCATATTAGCCATCAGCAGGAGGAGGCAGGGCTGTTGTTTCATCTCCTAGAGCACATCAAAGGCTGCTCAAATCTCAAAGCCAGTCCTGCAGGGATTAAATGGAGCAGCTTCGCTCAGCAGCAGCTCCATCATGGAAAGCAAATCCCTCCCTGTGCAGGAGAGCCAGCTACCAGTCACGTGTTCATTGACATCACACCCAAACCCTCTCTGCAGACCCATTCAACAGGAGTTTGTGGCAGGGCAGGCTCCCCTCAGGGGAAGGAGTCTCACACTGAAGCACTCATAGGATGTCCTGATCAAAGTCTCTGGGGGAATTGGAATATATCAGCTGCCAGAAGAAGTAACATCAGTACTGTCAACTTATGGAAAACTGGCGTGGAGAGAACAACACTCCAGAGGGAGCTGAGAATTCTCTAACGTCTGGAAAATTGCTGCAGGAAAGTGGAAAGTATTTGTGAAAGAAATTAAAGGAGCTGAAGCTGAAATTCCTCTGGTCATGGCTCTAACAGAGGAAAGAAACTCTTTGGCGGTGCTGTGGAAAGGAGCATTGAGAGGCCAAGACAGCAAGAGAAAATGGAGCAGCACCACATAAATGCTGGCAGCTAGGAGAAAGCCCTAAAGGAGCTGGGCCAGTGGGAAAGATCAGTGCTTGGGGAGCTCCAAAAGCAAAATTAGAGAGAAGTGGAGATAGATCCCGGTGTGCCCTCACTGTAAAACAGAGCCCAGATATTTTTGACATGACTCAAAACCATAGGTGGAAGTGAAACAAAAGCAGAGCTGTCACTGGTGCCAGGATTTGGCTCTGGGTACTCAAAAGCTGGAGCCTTCCAGCAAAGGCCTCTGCACCCCACACCACACTTAGCTAGGGACAAATTCCTGGGACCCAAAAGCCTGGCAGCTCTGCCTGAGAGCATCTAAAGTGGGACTGGAAGTGGAGCAGCCAATATCACCAGGGGCTGGGAAGATTTTGGGCAAGGAGCACAGACAGAGAACAGCAGGGAGCCACTGACTCCTTTGGGAGCAGGGAAGTGGAGAAAGGGAAGGTGAGATCAGCTGGGCAGTTTCTCCTGCTCCCAGTTGTCTCTTTCCTCTGGAAAGGGTGGCTGCTGCCTCCAATGGACTTGGGCCCCAAGACACACACAAAGTAGAGGAAATCTATTTTTAGAGTCGACAAAAGTGCTAGTAAAGAAAAAAAAAATGTTAGAAAGACAATTGCTTCCTGTTTAGGGCTGGTGCTGGGAGGGAGATCCTGCCAGGGCACTGAGGCCAGGCAGGAGCTGGGGCCAGGGAGGGTGGGGAGGGCAGAGGGGTGAGGAGGAGTCATCTGGGGATGGGAGACAAGGGAAGTGCTCCCAGCCCCCCATGCTGGGCTGGAGGGAGGGAGGGACTTGAGCCCCTCTGGGATCCCTGGTGCCCACAGGCTTTAGGCTGAGATCAAGAGCTGAGGTTAAAGACTCAAGAGATGCAATAGTCTAAGGACAGAAACTGCAAAGTTACTTTCACATTCGCCCTCAGATTGATTGAAGACTTATTCCTCTGAAAATTCCAATACCTGGTAAAATCAGTTGGATTTGCAGCAGGAGAGAAGGCTCTGTGCAGCCAGAGTGGCTTAAACACCAATTAATCTCTTTATCTTCAAAATGCTTTGGTGCTCCCAACAAACTACATGTGAGAGGTTAAATCAGGAACTCAAAATTAAACCCACAGCATTTTCTTCAATGAACTTTCTCCAAGTCGAATTTACTTCCTCTTTTTAAGACCCCAGCACTGACATTTTTGATGGCATTCAACATTTTTCAAAAGCAAGACAATTATCATTAGAAATCCGCTTAAAATGCACATTTTTCTATTTTAGGAACAGCACAAACTGCAACTCTTTCCGGGACAGTTTGTGTTTCTTCTGCAGCACCATTAAAAATCCATCCTAGATGTCATCAGCTCGTTATTCTTACAAGTGGCTTTACTTCCCCTTGTGCCTTTTCCACATCACACACACCCAAAAGGAGGAAGATGCAACAGTTTTTCTCCTGAAAACACAGACTGGAAGGGGAGGGATGGATCCCCGTGGGTGGATTTGGTGACACACAGGATATTTTCAGCTCCTTCCTGGCACACGGTGAAAGAGAAAATACAAAGGGGAAGAACCATCCTGGTAACCCAACAAACAAAACACTCATTTAATTTCTACCCGGAGTTTACACCAGGAAATGAAATCCTAACAAATTCATGCAATTGCAACAATGTATTTGCAAAGAAGCCGAGGGGAAGCGGGGTGCGTCCCGCCGCGGCGCCGCGCGCTCAGGTGAGTCCCGCCGAGACGTAGCCCAGGATCTGTACGGTGCTGGGGTAGCTCTTGCGCATCCCCATGCAGCGCTCCTGGTCGATGAACAGCGAGTTGTTCTTGACCACCAGGTCTTGCTCCAGGACCCCCTTGGAGCGCACCAGCATCTGCAGCATGTCCTCGGAGGCCCGCAGGCACTGGTGCAGGTTCCGCAGCGTCTCGTTGATCTCGTTGACCTCTTGGACGAGGCTGGAAAGCAGCGACAGCCGGTCAGAGCCCCCATGGAGAGGGTGTGCACTCAGCTGGGCCCTCTGGGCACAGGGTTTCCCCCATCAGCACACTCAGGCTGATTCCAGCGCCCCGTGCCCTGGGATGGGACAGCCTAATGCAAAGCTCCTCCCAGCCTCCACGGGGAGGAGTGGAGAAGTTTGTTCCAAAGCTCTGGATGTGTTCAGCCACGTCTGCCAGAGCAGCTCGAGCCACCGGGGACAGGGATGAGCAGCTGTGGTTTCCCGTTTCTGATTGGCTTTGTGTGGCTTTGTTGGTTCACCCTCCTGAATCTCCCCGTGCAGGGGTCCTGCACAGGAGACACACACAGCAGGACAGGACACTGGGAGAGGCTAAAGGGGAGTGGGGAGCAAGTGGAGGATGGAAAAACCAGCGGCGTGTGAGATGCTGAACCAATTCTGGGGCTGGGTTTCAGTTACTTTGAAAAGGGAACTGTGCTCAAAGGGCTCCCAGGAGGAGATGTGAGCTTTAGGTGCCTCCCAGGGCTGCTGCTGGGTGCTCAGGGCTGCTGCTGGGCCCTCCTTGGGCCACAATCCCAAAGTCCTTGAAAGGATTTCCAGGGCCCAGCAAGGGGAGGACAAGTCCACACGTGCACCATTCCTTGGAGTTACCCAAAAGGAAGGGCTCAATGCTCTCAATCTCAGCCTATCAGAGAGTAGAACCATGGAATCACAGACTAGAATCCCAGAGCAGTTTGGGTTGGAAAGGACCTTAGAACTTACCCAGTGCCACCCCTGCCATGGCAGGAACACCTCCCACTGTCCCAGGCTGCTCCAAGCCCCAGTGTCCAGCCTAGCCCTGGGCACTGCCAGGGATCCAGGGGCAGCCACAGCCCTTTCTTCCCAATATCCCATCTGTCCCTGCTGTCTCTGAGGTTAAAGCCACTGCCCCTTGGCCTGTCACTCTCTGCCTGTATAAAAGCCCCTCTCCCTCCTTTTTCTAACCCCCTTAGGGTGCTGAAGGGCCACAGCAAAGAGAGTAAGAGGTTTATCTTCCAAAATGCATAACATTCAGCCACCTGGATGAGGCAATAGAGAAAATGAGGTTTACCCAAATGGGAGAATTCCAGCCCCCATGGGGTGGCATCAGGCTGGTCCCAGCCATGGTGCCTAGCCTCGGTCACGGGTGCAGAGCTCTCTCAGCACCCAAGGGTAGAACACCTGTTCAGTGCTTTCTGTCTGACCAGGGCACTTGTGGAAGGAATACTGAGAGGAAAAAAGCCATTTGGTTGTGCAGAGATGCTCCTGACTACCCTGAGCCCTGGCAGCCCTCAGCCCAGCCTCACCGGATCTGGGCAGTGTCCCGGCACAGCTCCACGTTGGGTCTTCTTGTGCGCTCATCCAGCCTGGTCTGAGCCACCTTCAGCTGAGCCTCTTTGTCCTTTATGGTCTTCTGGATGACCTGGATCTTCGTCTCGATCTGGAAGATTTCCTGCCGTGTCTGGGGTGAAACAAATACAGGTATCAGTGAAAAAACACTTTCTCAAGTTATCACATCATTCCCTTTTCTCCTGCTTGTGCAGAAAAAAAACCAAGTTCCATAAACAGCCCCTGGGCTCAGGCCACTGTTGCTCTGCCACATCAAGGCACAGATCCAGCAGAGCTTTCAGGGAAAATCTCTTTGCTCTTGCTGCCACATTACAAGAGAGTTAGAAAGAGAGGAGGTTTAGGAGAACAGATGGATCTATTGAATTACCAGCTTCCGAAAATTGCTGCTTGCAAGAATGGATCATCCATCAGCTACTACAGGGAAAGGTTATAATGGCTCCTCATTTAAGGATGTGGCATCAGCCCCTAGTACTGAAAACTTAACCAGTCTGAGCCTTTCCCAGGATGCTTCCTATGAGTCCCGAGCCAGGTCCCATGACTGCTTTCCCCCTCCTGTGCCTGGCAGAGCAGGGCAGGGAGCCCAGGAATGAAGAGCCATCCCTTGGAGGGAGCCCAGGAATAAAGAGCCATCCCTCAGGGGGAGCCCAGGAACAAGCAGCCATCACTCGGGGGGACGCTGGCGCGGCAGCGAGGGCAGGTTGGCGCACCTTGGCCAGGTGTGTCTGGATCTTGCTCTTGGCGTTGGCGGTCTCGGTGATGCGGCTGGTGAAGGCGTCGTTGACCTTGCTGAACTGGCGCCACATCTCATCGGCCGTGCCCATGAGGAGGCTCTCGGTGCTCGCCCGCAGCTTGGCTGAGGCTGAACGCGCGCTCTGCGAGCGGAAGATGTTGCCGTCCGTGAACCTGGCCCAGGTCTCGGGCACTGAGACCCTGCGGGGCAGACACAGCCTTAGCAAAGCCACGCTGCTGAGCCTGACTGCAGGCTGATGCTAGTGAAATCTACTCTCTTAATTAAATTACGTGGAAGTGAAACATCTGGACCTCGTTTGGGTGATGGTATTTATCAAATGAGGGCGTGTTCACGAAGAGAACTTGTGAAAGCTCAGACAAACAAAAAATTCTCCCATAAAAACCAGAGATTCCAATCGGAGCTCTGATTTACACCTTTGAGACATTAAGTGCCAAGGAATTCCCCGCCTCACAAGGACACACGGATCACAATTCAGTCAATTCCTTTTGCTCACAGCCCGTCTCAGTCTCCCACTAAACCAAACGAGGTTTAGATCCCACTCCATTCCCTGTCTGTGCATTTGGGATGAAGTTCCTGCCTGTGCAGTAGTCCAGAACAAGGTCAACAAAAGACTTAAATACCACATAAGCTCCATTTAAAACCTGCTGATTCTCGGCACATTTTACCCCCCTCTGAATTTCAGCCTCAATCCTTTGCAATCCATTTGCCTGACTAAATATGTCTGAGCTCTACTGTGAATAATTATTCAAACTACTAGAAAAATGGTCTCAATCTGTGCCTCTCCATAAACTTCATGGGTTTGTGCGAGCAGATTTATTCTCTCAGGCCTTTGCTACTTGGGCATCTCTCTGTGAGTGCTGGGTTAGATCACTGTTCATTTACGGCAGAGCCAAAGCTGAATTCCTGAAACCCAAAAGCAACTGAACCCTGTCCCAGTTCCACGGTCTCATTTCTTGATTTTCTTGGTCATTTCAGCTCCCTGTCAGGCCCTCTCCATACAGGGTTGAGCCTCCAGACTTTCCATCAGTGAGGAGCACTCAGGCAAGCACTGAGACATCTCTGAAAATATGCATGAACTTAATGGGCTGTGCAGAGGTGCTGGGCTGAATTCATTTGCAGGCTGAGCTCTGAGCCCTGATCTAATGTTTAATTAGGTCAGGCTCGCTTTTGCCCACCAGGTGTTCAGTATCCAGCTGAAAGCAGAGGTTTCTTCTCTTCCTGGAGAGCCCACAGGGAAACAAGCACTGGAGGTGTGTGTCTCCAGGAGGGATGGATGTGCCTTCAGAGAGGGCTGGGAAAGCCCAGCTCCCTGCCAGGCCAGGCTTTGTGCCTGCCAGGCCCCTAGTGCTCACGTGGCATCGATCCTCTCCACACCCTTGAAGAAGTGGATATCTCTGGAGGTGTCCTTCAGCTGGTAGCACTTGCTGTCAATGTGGTGGCCCATCTGCTTGTCAGCCAGGTCCTTCTCCAGCTCCTGCCGGGCCTCCTTGTTGCACCTGGAACACACAAACAGCTGCCCCAGTAGAGATGGAGGTGTGGGATGGTTTTCTGCCCATCTTGCTCCCCTCAGCCCCTCCATGCTCCCAGAGCATCCCAGAGCCTGCAGGGTTTTAACCCAGTGGTTAAACCAGGTTAACCAGAGAGAGGTGCAGCAGGGATCTGCTGGGGGGCATGGCACAGGTGCACATGTGCAGCAAGGGCCCAGACAGCTCCTTACATGAGCTGGGCATTCACCGTGTCCAGGCACTGCTGTAACCTCTCCCGGCACGACTTGATGATCTTGATTTCCTGGGCAAAGGCAGAACAAACCCCATCAGCATCCTGGGCACTCCTCCCCTTGGACCTCACACAGCAGGAACTTCCCCCACAGCAAACATGGGGTGCAGGAAGGGACCCCAGCTCCAGTGCACCCACCTGTGCAGCTGAGCCACACCCAGGGACCAGGAGGGGACCAGGAGGGGACAGGAGGGGCTGTGGTCATAGCCAGGGACCAGGAGGAGACAGGAGGGGCTATGGTCATAGCCAGGGACCAGGAGAGGACAGGAGGGGGTTGTGGCCACAGCCAGGGTCTCTGAAATCACTTTCAGGGTGGGTTCCTAGGTTTTTTCATGTTGACATGGCCAGGGCTGTTCTCCATTACAAGGAGACAGGGCTGGATCCTGAGCTGACATGAACAGGCACTGTGGAACCCTGGGCCAGCATTGCCCTGGGCCAGCAGCCACACATCCCCATCCCCAGACATTCTCCTGCCCACAAGAAATCCCATCCAAATGGGACAAGAGGACTTTGGTGTAAGCCCCCAGTCAGTTCTAAGCAGGGCTCATCTCCTCTGGAGGAAGGCTCATGCTGCTCTCAGCTCCCTTGACTCCAGCACAAGCCTGTTGCACCCATGAAGATTTCCAGACAGGTGATCATTCCTCCAAATGCAGGGATTTTCAATCCCTCCTGTTTGCAGTAGCCACCCCAAAACACAATCTAAATGCCTCCCAAACATTCAAAAACCCAAATGGCATTATGGAGATACCAGCTCTGATAATTTTCCTAAACCCTCATGACATTTAAAATAATATTTTAATTTTTCAGGGCCTGACTCATAACATAAAAATCGTCTAAGAGAGCAGTGGCTTAGGAGCCCATTAGCAACAGGCCCAGGGGCTGCAATTTCCTTCCCAGTTTTGTGAGGCTTTGACAGTGATTGCATTTCACTGTACTCTGCATTAGGACCCATTTGCTGTGCCATGTTTGCTTTTAATTCATTATTTAAAGCAGCCTAGATAAAGGCAGGCAGGAGTGCAGGCTTTTATGATTTCTATCAAATCCGTTGCCTGAGCACACAGTGACAGTCCTGCTGCAGCCACTCTGCCCTGAGCAAAGTAGAGCTGGGGGAAGTGTAATTAATATCTTTTATTAGCCCAACTAATATAGCTGGGGAAAGCAGATGAGATGTCGAGCACACCCTGCCCTCTCCATCTGTGTGTGTGTGTAATATATAGAATGTGCTACAGATAGAGAGACTGGTCACATAAATAAATAGATCACTGCAGGCAGGACTCTGAAAGGCAGGACCATTTCACAGACTCCTCCAAGAGGGTCAGAGGACCCAGTTCACTTCCAGCTCTCCCTCCCTCTGCCATGGACATGCTGCCGGGTGGGAACACCAGTCACAGCCCCAGCAGGTGTGGGGGGTTGAAGATTTCAGCACCTCACCAGTGCTGAAGAGCCACTGAGGGAACAGGGCTGCCAAACTAGTTCAGGGGAGTTTAGGTAACAATAACTTAGACACAGGATGTGTGTTTCCAGACTCACTGTGACGAGCTGTTTCTCCACATCATCATTGACCAGGTCAATGCCCATCCTCTTCTCCCGATGGAGCAAACACTTGTGAGCCACCTGTTGGGACATGTCGTGACATCAGTGCTGGCTGCAGGGACAGAGCTCCCTGCAGGGACAGTGCCCATGTCAGGGAATGCAGGAAAAGAAAACACAGTGGGCACAGGACGGCAGCCTGGAAAAAGCTGCCTGAGGCAGCTGGGTTAGCTGACAACAGCAGCCGAGTGCAACCTCAGCATGGAAGCAATGGGAGGGAGCCCACGTGCCCCCGGGCCACCACAGCTAAATGCAGGGACCTGTGCCAGGCTCGGTGTGGACCTCCCCAGAGCCTCATACTAAGACATGGGACTTCATGTCCCAAGCCAGGATTTTGGATATAGAAATATTTGGTTAAACAAACGCTGCAGTAATGTGTTCAGCGTGTGCTGGAGGAGGATGCAGCAGATGCAGGGGATTTGTTTATCACTGACTCAACTAATGGGCTCTTCATGAAAACTTTCCAACGTTACAGAGCCGGGATGAACTTTATGAGAGGTTTGAGGGGCTGCAGATGTTTGGGCTGGGGGTTGCAGGGTCCCTACCTGGAAGGGGCCCTCGGTGTCGGCCAAGGCTCTCTCCAGTCGTTTCTGCATGTCCGCCAGGGAGTTGGTCTCCCTGATCATGGCATCCAGCTCGATGCAGAGCTCGGATTTCCAGTACTCGATGTCATTGATGCGCTCTCCTAGGTTCCTGGTGCTCTCGCCTTGGGTCCTCTTGGCCTGCTGGTACACGTCCTTGATGGCGCGGTTCAGGTCGGCCCGCAGGCGCTCCGCATTGTGCCGCGTGGTCTCCGACTCCTTGTAGTTGGTCATGTTGGACCGGTGCCAGTCATCCAGCGTGTGCCGGGCGAAGACGCCGTCGGGTTTCTCGGAAATGAAAGGAACTATCTTGGTGGGGGGAAGCCCAGGGAAGTTTTCGGTGAGGGGAGCCAAGGTGGGGTTGAGGGCAGCTGCTTTGTAGTAGGAGTTGGGCATCCATGGCATGGTGAGGCTCTCGGGATGACAGGGAGCACAGTTCTTGTAGTTGGCAGCCACAGTGCTGGCGGCTGGCAGGACCTTGGGAGGTGGTGGCCGTGGCTGGTTAAACTTGGCTTTTAAGGGATAGCCATAGAGTTCCATCCTGGAATGCTGCTGGTGCTAGTCCTGCACGAAGGGGGCAGAGGAAAACTTCACTGAGAAAGTTCCTGTCTTTAAGAGATGGTACCTCTTACAGCAACACCCAGCTTGTGATGGGACCAGCCCTGCCCAGGGCACCCACACAGCCCCTCAATCTCCTGAATGTAAATCCCCTCTGACAGCATCCCAAGCATTTGGATAGGGAGGGATTTGATACCAGCTTTTCTGTTGGTACCTTGTGTCAGGTTTTGAAACAAGAAGAGAAACAAATCATGGCTGCTTAGGAGAATGACAGATTCTGTTACACTTCTGTTTGCCTTATTCCTTAATTCCTTATTTCCTATTATTCCTTCATTTTCCCTGTCAATCTAATGACCTCCCCTGGGAGGGTGTGCAGGTGCTGACATAGGGTGCCCAGAAGACCTGTGGCTTGCCCCTGGATCCAAGGCCAGGTTGGAAATGGGGCATGGAGCACCCTTGGACCTTGGAAGGTGTCCCTGCCATGGCAGAGATGGTCCCTTCCAACCCAGGCCAGTGCGTCTCATCCCAGATCCAGCCTGCCCAAAGGCTTTGGGATGGACAGTGGGACACTCACACCCTTGAATTCAGCACAAAGGCTTTCACAGGTGTGACTGGTTCAGAGTCACTTTGGCAGACCTGAGGATGAGATGTCTGTGCTCAGCACCAACAAAGCCCCTGCGTGTGCTGCTCCCACAAACCTGTCATTCCAGCCCTTTGTCCCTGCTGGGGACAGGCCACTGCCATCCCCTATCTCCATGCCACTTATTTACCTGGGGGGCAGATTTGGAGAGTGGGAGATGCTTTCCCTGGTTCCCACCCTGCAAATCAATCCTTTCCCTTTAGACACTGACAGACAAGTGTTTAAGAGACAAAAACTTTGGGAATGGACCAGATTACTTTTCCATGTATTTCCAGCTGAAATAAAGAACCTCACATTCCCCTTGGGATAAACCATGCCAGGAGGAGAGTTTCCAGCACCCCTGGGCTCGGGCACAGCCTGGAAGCTGCTGCCCAGCCAGCAGGGCTGTGTGGGGGCTGGAGGAGGTTGGGGGCCAGGGACAGTACCAGCCGTGCTGCTCCTCCCTGTGGGTGAAGCACAAGTCCCCCCTGGCTGAGCTCTGGGCTGGGAGCGCCCGGGGATGCTGCTGCTCATCACTGGCTGCTGCGGTGGTCCTGGCACTGCCCGGCTCTGCAGGGCCCCGTTGCTATGGATGGGGGGTTCCATGGCCAGTGACCGTGTTCTGGGGGGGTTCTGTGACACAGGCCAGCTCTGTGACCTGTCCTGGTCATTGACCCACCCTGTAATGGCCACAGCAATGGCAACACAGGCTGCTGGCTGGGCAGCCTGGGGCCAGTAAACACATCCCAGGGCATCCCAGTTCCTGCCCTGAATCTCCTGCCCTGCTGAGCAGCTTTGTGTAGCCCCTGGGCAACCAGGGGTAGGTGTTGAGTGGCTGGATAATGCTTGTGGCCACCTGCTTTAGATGTAGGATGCCCTGCAAGGAGCCTTCCACCCTGGGACATTTTATGGTCCTCTGAGCTCAGTGCCCTCAGGGGACAGCCCAGTGCCACCCTGGGCAACCCAGTGCTACCCCAGTGTCCAAGGCTGGCTTGGCCAGGGCTCTGAGCACCCTGGTCTGGTGGGAGGTATCCCTGTCCATGGCAGGGGTTGGATAGATGAGCTTGAACATCCTCTCCAACTCAAAGCATTCCAGTCAGGAACTCAGTGCAGACTTCCTGTAACCCAGTGCCAGCCCTGGGCAAACCCCAATGCCATCAGTGGGCAACTCAGTACAGCCCTTGTGCATCCAGAGCCACTCCTGGGAAACCAGTGCCTCACTGGGCAATCTGGTGTCCTCACTGGTGTTCCTGGGCCAGCCAGAGCCTCACAGGCTGGGTGGGTGCCCCAGCATGAGGGTGAGATGTCCCCAGGAGCCCCACCCAGCATCAGGGTGAGAAGCACCAGTGACCCAGTGACAGTGGGAGTATTTCTGGGAATGCTTTCCCGATTATCTCTGGCTTTAGCCTGGGAAGAGGCAGACAGGAGGAGCTGGGAGGGATGTTGGGAATGAGCCCAGGTGCCCCAGCTCATCCAAGGGGGTCCCTCAGCTTCTGCTTCCATGTCTCACTTTATGCAGAGGGATATTTTCATTTCCTTCATTTCCCAGCTGTGCCCAGGGCTCATAGAGTACCCAGGCTGGTGTTTCTGCCCTCTCACAGCCTGTTTCTCCTGATTCTCCCAATTCCTACAGCTGCAGACTGGGACTGTACTGAGGGGTTTCCCAGGTTCTGGTGACCCCCTGGCCATCCCTCCTGAGCTGGAGTCCCCAGGGCAGCTTTTTGCCTCTTGCCAGAGAGTGATAGAAAATGGAACCCAAAGTGCTTCATGTACACAAAGTGCAGCACATCTTCATTTCACATTAAACCCTGTCCTGCTTCAGCCACGGGAGGAATCAGCTTCATCAACCTGAAACAAAACAACCAGCACATCAGTTGGTTTTTCTACAGCCAAACAAGATAAATAATGGCAGTCAAAGCCTGCCAAGCTCTGTCCCCCAGCAGGACACCCATCCACCCCGGGAGCAGCCCAGTTCTCTGTTCCCTGCATGCTCCCAGCTCCAGCTCGGCTCTCATGCCCTGCCCATGGCTAATTCTGTTCAGATGAATCACTGCCCGGCCAGGGACATCACTAATTGTGGGAGGCAACCCCAGGGCTTTTGAAGTATTTGCTAAATTAGGCAATAATAATTCGATAATGTTGTAAAGGGCCCAGGGGTGCTCTGTGAAGCCCAGGCAGGACCTTCCAGGGCAGCAGCACAAGCAGAGGGACAGTGAGGACATCACAGTGGGCCAGGCTTTGGTCCCACCAGAACCACAGGATGTCCTGAGCTGGAAGCGATCCACAAGGATCATCGACCCCTGTCCTTGCAGAGACACTCCAAAATCCCACCCTGGGCATCCCTGCAGCGTTGTCCAAGCTCTCCTGGAGCTCTGGCAGCCTCGGGGCTGTGCCCATTCCCTGGGGAGCCTGGGTAGTGCCAGCACCCTCTGGGGGCGAATATTTTCCTAAATCCACCCTAGACCTCCTCTTGCACATCCTAAAAGCTGCAAAGATGAGAAGAATTGGCAGAGGTAACACAGACACCACAAGTGTCTCTCAAGTAGCTGCCAAGAACAGAGTCTGTGATGCCAAAATCCCAGATCTCTGAATGCCCCAGTGAATTAAACAGGCTGTTTACACCACCACCATTTATTTGAGTAACTGAACCTGTTCCTTAATTCTGACTACAACTCCAACAGCTGCAACATCCCTAAAATTACAAACTGTCCCCACCCAGTTGTGCTGGGGCACATCCAGTTTGGATGGACACGTGAGGACACAGCTTGTGCTGAAGCCTCGACCAGTTTAGCTCAGAATAAAAGCACAAAACCAGGCTGGACCCGGGAAGCTGGTGGGAAGCAGAGGTGCTAGTTCTCAGCACTGCAGCCCAGGCTGGCCAAACTCGAATTTCAAGGGATACATTTAGATACCTGAGTACAAAATCTACTGTCAAGAGCTGTCAATCTTTGTGTTACAGCTCTACATTCTGCTGTCTATTTATATAGCATTACACTGGGTCAGAAACTGCCCTGCTGAAAATACCAGATCCAGATCCTTGATAGCCCCCCTTGTGAGCCTGCACGTAGCCAGAACAGCCCAGGCACTCTTTGACTCATGTTTGAATATTCCTCTGTCTCCCATAAATGCTGCACCTGCCTGAAAGGGATCAACTGTTCATTCATAGAACCACAGAACCCCAGAGTGGGCGGGCTTGGATGGGGCTTGGAGCAGCCTGAGATAGTAGAAAGTGTCCCTGCCCATGGCAGGGGGTGGGATGAAATGGGCTTTAGGTTTCCTCCCAACCCAAACTATTCCATGGTTCTCCGAGATGACTTTCACCTCTGAATATAAGGCTCTTAGAGAGAAAGCAATGAAGAGATCAAAAGTAAACCAAAAGTAGACCAAAAGTAGGCTGGCAGCTGACTTATTCAGTCTAACCAGTGAGCATTTGACTGAGCTTTCCAAACAATAAATGTGGTATGAATAAATCATCACAAATCCCTCTCAGCTCTTGTGATGAGTCACAACCACCACACCACAGATGCTCAGGGCAGGCTCTGCTCATCCCCAGGGTTAAGCCTGGGATCACTCCTATAATTACGGCAGTGGTGACCTCAGAAAATGTCATCATTTACTGATGATGTTCTCAGCAGTGCCCAGGAACCATCAGAAATAACAAACTGAGTTCAGGGAGAGCCTCCCTGCAGCCTCTTCAGTCCCTCCTGGGCTGGGGGAGCTCTGGACTTTGCTCCCTGCACTGGGGGCACTGCAAAGTCCAGGACAGTGGGGATGGTGTGCTCTGAACTGCACCTAACAAGCCCAGGGGCTCCCACAGCACAAAATCTCCCAGCTGCACCAAGCAGCAGGTGTGGGAGCAGGAGGAGACACCCCCTGAGCCACATCAAAGCTGCAGCCCTTGGCTGGATTGTGACCACGAGCCCAGAGCAAGACATGCAGAGCATTCAGCACAGCTCTGCCCCTGGATCTGGGGAGCCAGGGGAGTTTGGGCCTTCCAGCCAAGCACTCACAGGTCACAGTTTGGGGTCACCTCCTTGGCACACAGAAAAGGCCTCCTGAAACCATCCCCAGTTTTTTCCTTTGGATGTCCCACCTTGCTGCAGCCCTTGATTATCAAACCTTCCACCCACCCTGGGGCTGACTTCTTCCCAGGAAGGGCAGGCAAAAACTGCTCCAATAACTGATGGAGGGAGAAAAAGGGAAATGAACCCAGTCTCTGTACATTTACCTTGAAATATCCCACCTGTGAAACTGTTTAACCACATGCTGTTTATTAACATCAGCCCCATTATTTCAGGGCAGTTTAAATACAAAATTTAAACTGAACCCCAGCATCTGAGGTCTCTGAGTAGAAGTGGATGGCTCTGGTGATTGATGCTCCACACATGCTTTAGTGCTCAGCTGCAGTGAGTTATTGGTGGCCTTTCCTTACACACTCCTCAATTCAGAGCCAGATGTGAAAGCAATTAACACACTGAGGGGACTCTTTCGAAGTCTGTGGGGCTTTTTATAGGTTACTGTTTATTTCTGGACCTCTTTTCTTGAGGTGAATTTTGGCAGACAGCTCCAGAACTGGTTTATGTCATGACTGGCCATTGTTTAAAGTTTCTTATTGCTTTGGCAAAGGGCTTGCATTGGAAAAGGGAGGCAGTTACTGGATTTTTTTTTTGCTGTCATTGTATTCAGGCTGTGACTCCACAGACAGCAAAAGGATCAAAACGTCTGCAGAGCTGATAGGAACAACCTCACTCCTGCCCCTCAGGAAACAGTGAGGGCTGAACACAATCCTGGGGGTGAAGAGCCCAGAAATCTCATCTGGAAAAAAATACAAACCAGCATTCATAGAAATTGCTTTTAAAAAAAATTAAAATCACAGAATGGTTTGAGTTGGAAAGGACCTTAAAGATCCTCAAATCCCCAACCCCCAAATCTCCTCACTGTTCAGCTCCCCTCCAGCACTGCCAAGGTGGTCCCTCCATGGTCACCCCAAGACCCTTCCCCAGGCTTTGGAGAGGGGGGATGTGCACTGCACTGTCCACTAGCACAAGCTGGGAATGTTCCACATCCTTTTGGTGCCACTAAGGAGCCTTTGCTGCAGAAGTGCCCCTGACTCCTGGCCTGTAGGATCACTGATATAGGAACTGCAATAATCCCATAATACTCCCAGCAGACCCAACTAGCCCTGAGACTGCTGCAGCTCCAGAAGGGAATGGCCCATGCATCCCCTTCCACTGCTACATCTCTGCTCCAGCTCAGGGGAAGGGAACCATCTCCCTGTGTAAATGCCCAGGAAAGATTCCTGCTGGGAATGGCTGCAGAGACCCTGCTGTGCACAGCATAGGAGCCCCAGCATGCTGTGCCTGAGCTGCAGGAGAGGATCCATTGTGAGCCTGCAGCCCCAACATGCCCTGCCTGAGACCTGGGCAGAGCTCCTGTCAGACCTCTGGTACAGCCAGGGCAGGGAAATGCAGCAAAACCCCTCAAGAATGAGGGGGCAGTGAGCTGGGGGTGTGCATTGCCCTGACTGCCCCAGCCCAGGGACACGCTGCCAGTGTCCACCCTGTCCTTCCCTCATGTCCCTCCTTCCCTGGCTGCAGGACACAGACAACAGCTGGGCTGGAGGAGAGGGAGAACATCTGCTGCACTCCAGCCCTGCACACCTGAGCCAGGCTGCAGAGCTGGGGGTGTTCAGCTGGAGAAGGGGAGGCTCCAGGGAGAGCTCAGAGCCCCTGAGGAGAACTTAGAAAAAAGAGGGAGAGCAACTTTCATCCAGGCAGAGAGTGACAGGACACAGAGAATGGTTTCAGACTGACACAGGGCAGGGCTGGATGGGATATTGGGCAGGAATTGCTCCCTGGCAGGGAGGGCAGCCCTGGCACAGCTGTGGCTGCCCCTGGATCCCTGACAGTGCCCAAGGCCAGGCTGGACACTGGGGCTGGAGCAGCTGGGACAGTGGGAGGTGTCCCTGCCATGGCAGGGGTGGCACTGGGTGGGCTTTGGGGTCCCTCCCAGCCCAACTCTCTCCATGGTTCTGTGATGAGCCCAGAGGACCTCAGAGGCTGCAGCCAAACCACAACAGTTTAAATTCCAGCTGCTTGTATTTCACCTTCCCAAAACCCAGGTGGCCTTGGCTGGTTTGTCCCCCACACATAGAACAAACCAAGTGTTTTTGAGCACAGTTGGTTTTGAACACCAGCCAGGCTGTGCCTAACTGATTGAACACCTCTGCAGAGGGATCACCTGCAGAGCTTCTGCTGCTACAAATGAAGCAATAATTTCCCATTTCAGTATCACTCATTATTTGGGATCACTTGAGGGATTGTCTAACTCCAGAAAACACTTCCTTTGATCAGATTTGGCCCTGAGGGCTCTGATAAGCCTAAAGTCTGTGTATTTAAGAGATGTTTTGATTTGTGATATGAAAAACTCCAACTACCTTTAGTGCTGAATAAGAACAACAGAGCTGCCAGGCTCACCTGATCAAGTATTTGTCTGGAATCAGAGCCTGGATCTGATGTGTCCTTTTCTTTCAGAGAATTTGCTTTTCTTCCACACTGGTGCCTGGCCCCTGCAGCTGCCCCAGCCCAGCCAGGATGCCAGGCTGGATCCTGCATGGAAATGGGGCTGGCTGTGGCCATGATGCCAGCCCAGCCTGAGCTCCAGCCTGGGGCAGCAGCAGGGCTGAGAAGCAGCAGGATGTTTATCCTTCACAATAAAGGGAAGCCATTCCCATGTCGAGATGAAAAAATCATTGAGACAGCAGCAATCAGATCAGATCCTGCAAATGAGCTAGTATGGTTTGTCAGGGCTTTTTGCTGGAAAGGGCAGATCAGATTACCCAATTTCCCTTTTCCACCCGTGCCAGTGCTGCTCTGTGCATCTGCTCCTGTGACACTGCAGCAAGAGGAGAGGCTCCTCTGTGCCCTGCCCTGCACAGACCTTTAGAGGGATCGTTAACATTTCATTACACAAATATTTAGCTGGTATTTTCTCTCATATTACGTGACATTTGTATCCCTGGAGCCCTGTGTCTGCTCAGGCAGATGGAGCACACGGTGCCTGCCCATGGAAATGGAAAGCAGGGATGAAGTGACAAATACTTTCAAGGAGTTTAAGCAAACCAAGTTTTCTGATTGTATCCTGAGCTGCCTGCAGGTAAAGGTTAATTTTGACATGTTTTGGAGAGATGGATGTCATTCAGACTAACAGGAAAGAATGAAAATCTTTGAGGACTCTCCTTCATAAAGGTTTGCTGCAATTTCAAGGTTTGAACTGGGATTTTCACCTGCACCCCCAAAAGCCAGCTTCTCAGTTTTCCTCTAAATCCCATGGTTTCTTCCTAAGTTTTGCTGAACACAATCACAATCCAAGGCACAGACTTGGCATCAGGCCTGTGACACAGAGTGGGGTGAAGAGCACCAGGCTGGGCTCTCCCTGTGTCAGCCACAGGCCTGGGAAAGGACTGTCCTGCACCCAGAAATTCATCACACAAAGGAGCCTGGGGGGCCCTGGAATGTGATCCACCTTCAGCCATCAGCTGGAAAGAGCAAAACAAACCACCCTGCCTGCACCTTGGAACAATGTGAACAGATAAAACCAGATAAAGGCAGTGAAGCAAATAACGGCCAGAAGACATTTGCAATATATAACAAAAGCAGGAAAAGCACACCAGGATATCTACATTTTCCCACACTTTTTGGAGAAATTATTTCATTATCTGCTTGCCCTGATCATCTGCAGTCACCACCAGTTCTTGAATCATGGAGTGGTTTGGTTTGGAAGCTCAAACCCAAAGCCCATCCATCCCACCCCTGCCATGGCAGGAACACCTTTCACCATCCCAGCTGCTCCAGCCCCAGTGTCCAGCCTGGCCTCAGGCACTGCCAGGGATCCAGGGGCAGCCACAGCTGTGCCAGGGCTGCCCACCCTGCCAGGGAACAATTCCTGCCCAATATCCCATTCAGCCCTGCCCTGTGTCAGTCTGAAGCCATTCCCTGTGTCCTGTCCCTCCATCCCTTGTCCAAAGTCCCTCTCCAGCTCTTCCAGTGCCTCTTTAGGCACTGCAAAACTCAGCACACAGCATGGGGCTCACAGAGGTGTGTTTGAATTCTTATCCCATGGGAAGAGTTTTTCCTCTTGTCTCAGTAGAGGGTCTATAACTTGGAAACTGCAAGAAGCAGGAAGGAGCCACCTGGGCTGGCCCAGCCCTTCCCACACTGGAGCTCTGCCCTGAGCTCCCTTGGCCTGGTTTGCCACAAACAAGCACCAAAAGGTTTCAGGTTTGCAGCCTGGTGGAGCTCACTTTTCTCCACCTCATTATTTTTCCCCTCTTTCCAGAGTGTGAGATTCAGCTCCTAGGGGCTTTTCAGGGGTTGGGTGAGGCATCTTTCAGATTTGAGGGCTTGTGGTTTCATTACACCCACCTGGACTTTTATTTGAGAAGGGCCCAAAGAACCAAGTGAGTAATTGGCCAAACCCAGTGGGTTTTGCCTGGTTTTACACCAAATTTTTCAACTCATCTGATATATAAATCATCTAACTTGTAAAGCTGGGCTATAAAACAGAGCCAGCTCATTCACTTGCTTATACATTTAAAATCATCATGATTCTGCCCCAAAATTTTCTCCTTCTGCTCCTGAGAGCTGAGGGAATCACCACAACCAGCTCTCATGGGGACACTTCCCCTCCCAACAAGAACTGGGAAAAATGCCACCCTCCACCAGGCACAAACAGCCCTCAAAATGCTGTTTTCAAACTAAAGATGCAATTTGCTAAAGCCAAAATCAGGATATTTGAGGTCTGGCACATGCTCATGAAAACCTTGGGATGATAATATTTAGTGCTGAGCATCACCAGAGTCCAGTGACAGATTCGTGGGGAAAGCTCAATCCAAATGTGAGGCTGAAGTTGCACAGAAAAGGCTCCCAAAGCTCTGCAAGGGATCTACCAGGGGCAGGTACAAGCTCTAGGAACTGGGAAGGTGCAGCTGGAACCTTCAGGAGGTTTGAACTCGCAGCTTCTGAGGGTGTTTATAACTTGGAAAATGGAAATTGTACTGCCAGACCTTACAGGAAGGAAATGGGATGGAAGGAGCTGCCTGCGCTGTCAGGTTTTATTGTTTCATTGGGACTTTCATTGGGGTTTTCTTAAAGCCACAATTCAGGGGTCATGAAACTGTTTGAGAAACTCATCTCTCATGCCAAGATTCTTCTCTGAAGCTCCCATTTGCACAGAAAAGGTGACCCCCCCAAAAGATGAATATCCAAGTCAAAAGTGTTCAAATAGTGCAAAACTTATTTGTAGGGAAAAGGGGTGGGAATGCAGACTCCATCCTTCCAATCTCTTGTTGAACTCCATGGAGACTGGGGTACTCCAGCACTGTGCTTTTCCAACTGGAAGAGATGAGAACAAGTCTTCCCTACCCAGAGAAATCCCTCCAGCCTGGATCCAAGATAACTGCCCCTGGAAGAGAGACTGCACTGCCCATCCTCACTATTCCCATTCTCACTATTCCCATCCTCACTATTTCCAGGGGATGCCTTTGCTTCTCTCCATGGGGACACAGAGCCTGGCTCTGCATCCTCTGAAGCATCCTCTGCCTGCCTGGAGCACGGCGCTGCTGGCTCTTGTGCATGGGGAGGGGCAGCAGTGACCTGCACTGCAGGGGCCAGTAGGGCCCATGGAACAGCTCCATCCACCTCGGTGGGATTGGTGCTCCAGGGCAAATCACCCACAGCCACAGCTAAACCCCATCACTTCCCAATTCCAGCCTGTTCAAGGAATGCACTCCTTGTTTCCCCCAACCTCTTTTCCTCCTGGCAGCATCCTGCCCTGCCATGGGGAAGGGCTATTCTTAGGGACATCTATTTTTGGGTTAGAATGCTGGAATTAAGATACTTCCTTCCTTTAAAGAAAATATGCCTGATGATATTTAAAAGCGTCACCCCAGCTTGAAGGTTTAGCTCTGGCTGCTGAATGAAGCAGATTTATTTGTTAGTTTAACATTTACTGCAGGCTGGGATGAGTCCAGCTCCACCAGAACCACCCAAACATTCTCCAGGGGCTCTGAGATGTCTGGGATATTCCCTTTAACGTGCTGAGGAGCATATTTACTCATTCCTTCTTTTTTGGCACAGTTTGGAATCAGTTGCAAACAGATTTAGTAAAATATTTTCCATCAAAACCCATTTTGACAGAAAATGGCTTTTGGACACCATGGAAACTTTTGTGGAGAAGAAAAATAAAAATAAAGCCTGCTCAGCTCATGCTGGAGGCCCTTACTAGAAACAGAAAGTTGTTTTCCTCCTTGAAAGCTTTTTGGGAAGGTGCTGCAGCAGCTGTTTTATCAAGGTGAACACCAGCTTGTTGTGGAATAGTCAGAAAAGCTCTCACACCATTGTCACTCCTGGAGCAGGGATCACAATCATCCCAGTCCTGGGAGGAGCCCAGCACCCATCCCCAGCATCCATCCCCAGGATCCATCCCCAGGATCCATCCCCAGGATCCATTTTCAGGATCCACCCCCAGGATCCATTTTCAGGATCCATTTTCAGGATCCATCCCCAGTATCCATCCCCAGGATCCATCCCCAGGATCCATCCCCAGGACCCATCCCCAGGACCCATCCCCAGGATCGATCCCCAGCACCAATCCCCAGGATCCATTTTCAGGATCGGTCCCCAGGATCCATCCTCAGGATCGGTCCCCAGGATCTGTCCATCCCCCCTGTCCCATGTACCCGGCCCCCTGGGGTGTGAATGGCTCAAACAGGGGCGTTATCCACCTTCCCTCCAGTTATCTCCTGCTATATCTCACTCCAGGGAATCATTAACGCTCACAACATCCTGGCTGGGAGCTGCAATTTCCATTGCCTGGGAAATCCTGACATGAAGGGAGAGATTGATTCTGATTCTGCACAAAAAGCTGGAATCCTTGTGTTTGCCAAGGAACAATATTTCCTCCCGGGCAGCAGTTTAGGGCCATTACAGTGTTTCACTTTAGCGACTCTTTCCATGACTCCTGTCCCTCCTGTGCCTTTCTTAAATCACACTGCACATGTGTGAGTGATACAATCTAGAAAGACAATAACATATGAAAATTTATATTCTACATTACATGAAATTAATTTAATGACAGAATAGAAACAATCTGCTTCTGCCAGGGTTTCTAGACTGCCAAAACAAAATATTTCTTTTTTTTTTTTTTTTTTTTTTTTCTGCTGGAAAATATTGCTGGAATCAGCACATTTCTACACCATGGCTCAGGTTCAGTTAACCTGCTGGTTCATATGTAAAGTTATCCTGAGAATAATTTTTAGTGGCTTTATTATCTGAGATACTCCCATCCTACTCATCCCCATACACTTCCACCCATCTTTTGTGTGCTGCATTAAAATGCTGTGCCACAAGTAAGCAGCAAAGAAAGAAACTGAGACCATGTTTTTCCAACTTCATATCCCCCAAAGTTGGCACAAAAAGGGTTAAGAGCAATTCCATCCCCTTTTGCTTCTCCATGGGCTCCTCAGGATTAAATAACCAATTTCTGCTGGTCTGATGGGCCAAATCTCTGTTTCTCTATAGCAACAAAACATGGATTTGGCTTTGGTGTGGCCTGACTGTGCTGGATGCAACAGGACAGGAAATGGGACAGTGTGGCTACAGAGATCCACACCTCGAGGTCTTTGGAATACTTTGATTTCACCAGGACATGAGGAAAAGGGAATGCAGACATTGCAGGCAGTGAGGGGGATTTATCCTGAGACTGCCACAGAAGACAAAACCACTCTGCTCAGAGCAGGACTGTGCAGGTGTGGTGACACAAATGTCACCTCCAGTCACTCTCCAGTCCCAGGCCCGGGGCTCTGCTGCCTCCAGAGGGGTTTCAGTAGCAAATGAGGCTTTGATGGAAATACCCCATGGACAAGAGGGAAGGAGAAAGCTTTGAGGCACCAGGACGTCTCTCAGAGCCCTGGGGCTCATTTCTGAGGGCAGCACAGCCCATCCTGCCCCATTCCCTGTCCTGTCCCATGAGGGCTCTGCCACTCTCCTGTCCCGTATGTCCCAGGACATTTTTCAACAACAAAAAATGGTCATTTATGCAGTGGTGCCCTGAGCAGCAGTGCTGGGGGACCCTAACAGGATGCTCCATGGGAAAATCAGAGCTCCTGCTTCTGGGATGCCTGAGCCATTCCTTGGAGACCACAGCTGTACCTGCTGTGACCAGTCCCCATGGGGCCACAGAGCAGGGAGGAGAGGCACAGGGACCTGCCCGAATGTGCTGGCACTGAGATAAGGGAGTCAGGCTGCCTCAGCAAAAATCCCAGATGAAAAAAGGAAGAGCAGGAATGCTGCTGACTCACCAGGCACAGGGAGCCTGGCAAACGGGACAGAGCTGGGGAGCGTGGGGAGCCTGGCTCAGGAAAACCTCCTGGAATTCCAGTGCCATCACTTAAAGTAGACCTGAGCAAGAGTTCAGTGCTTGGACAGAGGAGGAGGCAGAAATGCTTTTTCCAGGTGAGCCCTTGGCATCCCTGAAGGTGCCTTTTGAGTAGCACAGGAGGAAAGATAAATGTGAGCCCTTGGCAAACCTGCAGCTGTGCAGGGCACGTGGCAGGACCAGGAGCATCCCAGGGGCTGGGGAGGGTCAGCCCCTGTGCTCAGCACCGCATGGAGCAGCTTCTGTTCAGCAGCAATCAGTGCATTCCTGACGAGCCCCAGGCTCAGGGATGTGCCCCAGCCTCCAGCCAGGACACCCAGGCCAGAGGGGAATGCTAGACGGCTCCAGGAATATCAGAGCATCCGTCTGGGTCTCATGAAGGAGAAGGGGCTCCAACAGGAATGGCACTGGCACTCTGCAAGGAGCTGTGCTGCACTGGGGTCCATGACTCAACCCCTGTCGCTAGCCCGCGGATCCACCCTTCACCGGGGCAGGAACGGCCTCGGCTGGGTGTCCGGGCAGCCAGACTGAAGGGAGTATCTCAGAATTGGGTCTATTTGGGGATCATTAACCCCAAACCACTGTCTGAGGCGTTGGCAGCTTTATCTATCCCCAGCTCTGAGTCACCTCGGGGAGCCACGCCCCTCATCCTGACGGATGGGAACCAGAGTGAGCCGTCCCTGCCATCCCCTGCCATCCCCTGCCACCTCTGCCATCCCCTGCCACCCCCTGCCCTGGTGCTGCAAGGCAGGAGAATGAGAGACCATGGAATTCCAGAATGGTTGGAAGGGACCCCAAAGCCCACCCAGTGCCACCCCTCCCATGGGCAGGGACACCTCCCACTGTCCCAGGCTGCTCCCAGCCCCAGAGTCCATCCTGGCCTTGGGCACTGCCAGAGATCCAGAGTGCTCTGGGCACCCTGTGCCAGGGCCTCACCTCCCTCAAAGGGAACAATTTCTCCCCAGTATCCCATCCAGCCCTGCCTCTGGCAGATGCTGCATCCAAAAAGGGCTGCAAGGAGATTTGGGATGGGAACTCCTTTTATAAAAGTTGAGGTGTCTCATTTCTGCGAAGTGCAGGGCAGGGGAGCTGGGGACAGGCGGGATTCCTCTGGAATGCTGCTCTTGCAGGGTTGGGTGTTGAAGCATTTCCCTCTCACAGGAGGAGATCCCAAAATCCCTGGGTAGCCTCACACAGGACTGGGATCAGGGACAGGACGTCTCCTGGGTCCTTTGCTCATTGTTGCTTGGAGCAGTGCAGGATGGAGCCCTGTGGCCTCTCTGGACACAGCAGCTCCATGCCAGCACACCCAGGAAGGCCAGAGCCAGCACCTGCAGGAGCTGCCAAAACCCACGGCTGCATTGTCCAGGAGCTTCCTCCTCTGAGACCCCAGGAACAGGAAAATCAGAGCCAAGGAGCCCGAGATGTGGGGCAGCAGCACAAACACAGGGCTGTGCTGGGGCTGGGACCATTCCAGCCCAGAAAAGGGCTCCACAGGCCCAGGCTGCTCCAGCTCTGACACCTGTGGATGTCACACAGAACTTGGAGTGTGAAATAACCCTACGTGTCCTGCCTGCCTTGGGGACACCTTGCTACATCAGGGGACAGAGATCCCTGGGACTGGGGAGTGCAACAGGGGCAGCCACAGCTCCAGCACTCCCTGCATCCTGAACAGAGAGAGCGCCTGCAGTGCCACATGTGGGGTCTGCAGTGCCACACATGGTCCCTGCAGTGTCACACACATGGTCCCTGCAGTGTCACACATGGTTACTGCAGTGCTACACACAGTCCCAGCAGTGCCACACACAGTCCCTGCAGTGCCACACATGGTCCCTGTCACACATGGTCGCTGCAGTGTCACACATGGTCACTGCAGTGCCACCACACAGTCCCAGCAGGTGCCACACACAGTCCCTGCAGTGTCACACAGTCCCTGCAGTGTCACACATGGTCACTGCAGTGCCATACACAGTCCCTGCAGTTTCACACATGGTCCCTGCAGTGTCACACATGGTCCCTGCAGTGTCACACACACGGTCCCTGCAGTGTCATACATGGTTACTGCAGTGCCACACACAGTCCCAGCAGTGCCACACACAGTCCCTGCAGTGCCACACATGGTCCCTCTCATGCATGGTCACTGCAGTGTCACACATGGTCACTGCAGTGCCACACACAGTCCCAGCAGTGCCACACACAGTCCCTGCAGTGCCACATATGGTCCCTGTCACACATGGTCCCTGCAGTGTCACACACACGGTCCCTGCAGTGTCACACACGGTCTCTGCAGTGCCACACGTGGTGTCTGCAGTGCCACACATGGTCACTGCAGTGTCACACATGGTCCCTGCAGTGTCACACATGGTCACTGCAGTGTCACACATGGTCCCTGCAGTGCCACATGTGGGGTCTGCTATGTCACACACGGTCCCTGCAGTGGCACACACATCCCGCTCCCCGTGCTCCACTCCCTTTGGAAAGGAACAGGAACATCCCGCCGGCAGAGCCGGGAGCTGCGCTGTGGTTTGAGTTTCACTACAAGCTTTTATAGCTCGCAGGGACACAAAGCTCTGTAATGTGAGAAGGTCGGGGTGAGGCTGCCAGGGCCGCAGCAGACGCTGACTCTGAGAGCAGCCGAGCACCGCCACGCAGCCCTGCCACCAGCAACCCACGGTGACACTGGTGACATGGGTCCAGGCAGCCCCCGGG